>NC_030439.2:11852842-12217842 GCF_001660625.3 Ictalurus punctatus | reverse complement strand
TGTCGGTGGAACAAGAATAGTGATCAGGGATTGGTTGTTGGGAACATGAGTTCCCTCAAAAAATACAAAACATACCATCAACATTTGTACAAGAGAATCTTTATTGATGTTGCATCAATACTATCAAGTATTGCAGATGTATAAACTGACAAAATCTTTAATCAAAGGAGTGCATTCAATAGCTAATGCCTATTGCACAGCATACATGCAATAGCCATGTATACAACACAAAATCTATAGTCTGATACCTAGTACATTAAAAAAAAGTAAAAGAAATAATGTTTCTTAAAAAATATTTCTTAAGCAACAATATGCTAACTAAAATGTAACAAATTAATGTTGTTAAATAGGTTAATAATAATAATAATAATAATAATAATAATAATAATTAAACACATACATGCAAATAATTATTTGCATGTTTTATTTATGTGGGTGCTTCGGAAGGCATTCTTGTCGATTTATCACATATGCTTAAATATACCTTAATTAAGTTCATGTGCAAATGGGACCAACTATTTGTATTTATCATGTCCATAATAACAAATATCCCATACAAAACAAAGCAAGGATTTTCATTATTTAAAAAAAAAAATACAGTTCTGAAAGGACAATAAAAGGACTCAGTGTCACTCAAGAAATGAAGCAAAAGCTGTAATTTAAACAGACGTTAAGAAGCAGGTATGACAATATTGAAAACCAAAACTTTAAATACATGTTTAAAAATGGAAATTATATGAAAATACTTGAAAAAAAAAAGTCACGTTAAATGTAATTATTCATTTGCCACACGAAAAGCATCATACTCATGGGAGTAAGTATCTGAAAGACAGACATAAGCCTCTGATAAAATGCTGATAGACCACACTGGTATATTTAGCAGAATATGTAGTAGCTCTAAGAAATCATGATGATTTGAATAATATTTTTGCTTCTTTTTATTTATTGCTTTATTTATTGATTTTTATCTATGATGTATTTTATATAAATGTACTTATTATTGCTCTGCTCTGATTCATTCTTGACGTCCTAGGACTGAAGTATGATAGACAAGCTTTTCTTTGATATAGTATGGCTCTGCTTTATCATGAGCTCTGCTGTATCTATTTATGTGGAAAACCAGGAGGTGTCGCATACATAAACTTGTTTTGTACATGTAATGCTTTTAACCAGCAAAGGCAATTTGTGAAGTTTCAATTCTGCCTTCCTGAAAATGTTGCTTGTTTATTTGGTTGGATGTTCCTGTGATTTTAAAACCATGAGACACAGTTGTTGTCCTCCACTTTAGCGGTTTCTCTTTCATCATAAGTCGATGTAAACCCCAGCACAGTAAAACTGAAAATTAATTTTAATTTTGAAAGTTAATTTTAATTGAAATAATGAATGTATTTTTGATTTACATCAATAGCTGTCTTTGTACCACAGTTGAAGCACTGTGCAAATCTTAAGTACTTCATTATCCTTTGTGGATTGTATGTATATAATAATAATAATAATAATAATAATAATAATAATAATAATAATAATAATAATAATAATTGTCTGATTCTTTTATCATCTGCATCAACAATTTGTTTAAAAGCCATGCAATCTGATTGCTGGATAAAACAATCTTCTAATTATTAAAACTTTCAGATTTAAAATTTTTCTATGTTATTTTTCTATGTTTATTTTATATATCTTAATGTTATGTTATATTGCTGACCTTAGTATCTAATAATAGTCCCAATTCTATGAGAACAGAGCAAATATAGGCTCGAGCATACTGACACTTGTAAAACTTAGAGACTGATATGGCCCTAACTCTATTGTAAAGCCTATTGTAATGTCATTTTTCTTTTCACAGTAGTCTGGGTAATGTTCCTGTCTGCATAATTCACACTGAACCAGTCAATGCAATAGTATGGCAACAGTTTATTCACATATTATTTTTAATGTGGTAAATGTGAAAAATGGCATGGCATGACATAGAAATAAAATGTAATACTCTGATCCAAAGAATAGAAATGATATGCTAGGTGGCTAAACAGCATCTTTGTCTATTGCAAAAAGATAACCCACTTAATAACACTCAGTAAACCACCATGTCTAGTTCCATGTATACTAGTACATAAGAATGACGTAGTATTTTAATATATTTTTATACATAAACCCAGTGCATTCATTAAATCTGTTCATCTGTCTTCAAAATGTATGAACTGACTTAAATGTAGTAAGTTTTGTGTGAATTGTTATCATAATTGGGAAGTTAGAAATAATTTGAAAATGTTTCACCTATAGATTATAGATATAATGAGCACTTAGCTATTTAATATTGAAGATGATTAGTGTTTAGAAAGTACATAATTGATAAGTTGCATAATTGCCAATATCATGTTATGTCTTTACCATGGACTCTCTTTAATATCAGAATATCAAATTAGAGCAAATACAGATTTACATATGTTATACAAGCAAACATATGTTAATGAGCAAACAATGAACTCTTGTTTATTTGCTGAAACGTTATCATAAAATATATGCTAGCATTATAGGGAGAAATAATACTTATGATGTCATTAGTATTGTTACACATCAAAAGCTCAGTTTGCATTCAAAGTAAACATTTTGAATTGTCAAGTAAAGCCTTCCACTTCAAGGATACGAACAATAAACTCTACATACATACCATCAAATCACAAAGAGTAGCAATGAACTGTATCCTTTGTGACTGTAGGCAGATTAATCTAAGCAAAATATTTTTAATTTAGTCACTTAAAATTACCAGGCTAGCACAGAAATAATTGTTTTATTAATCTTTTTTATTTTTACAAATAATTTGTGAAATATGGCACTGAGTTAGAAGCCTGTTATTTAAAGGGAATAAAAGAGAAACAACAAGTTCAAACTAAATGTGACTGCAGTCAAGGGAACACACTCCCCAGAGTCAAAGAGATGGAGTTCAATTAGTCATTTGAGTGTGCAGTCACATGGGTAAAACTATTACTTACACATTGTTTGATTCCAATAAACAATAACATCAAGTACATGAATAAAACAATGACCCCAACAACATTAATACAACAGTTATAATAACATACTATACGCAGAAGATATCAAACACACTTAAAGTAAAACCATAATCAAATCAGACCTTTTAAAGCGCTAAAACAGATACAGCAAAGTTTCCATGTCCTACTTTTATCTTGGTTTTTATGTTGTTCAGTCTTTCCTGTTTTTGTTGTTACAGGTGTTACTTGTGTGACTGCAGACCACTAGATAATAAATGGTGTATTAGATGGCCTGTTATGTAGGGCACAATAGGAAGCCTGAGAAGGATGAATGTATGTACTCAGTGGAGTAGAGCCCATTTGCTTGATCAGATGGCATCTGCATCCATACCTGGTCATTTTCTTTTAGCTCCAGCACTGCACTACCTGATGCCTGGTCCATATAACCCTTCTTGTATTCATCATATGTGTATGTGGCAGGCACATTGTTTCTATATAGTGCCACCCACAGGCTGGTTCCCTTTACATGAACATGGTAAGAAAAGTAGTAAACTCCAGGCATTGGGCTGGTGAAGATACCAGTGGTGGGGTTATAAGCATTCTGCCCGTTGTAGAGAGTCCTGTCAAATTTGATAGGCATACCAGATGGTGGAAAAGGTGTTGTGAGAATAGCAGTGAAAGCAGGAGCTGCAGTAGCAGAAAGCTCAACTCTAAATTGTGGTTTTCCATTTTGACTTGGTATTGTTTCTCCATCAACATCAAGCCCTGACACAGCTACTTTGGTATCTCCATTAGAAGGGCCAGGTGGGCCGGGTGGGCCGGGTGGACCTGGGAGACCTCTGGGACCATTTATTCCAGAAGGTCCTGGTTTTCCTGGTGGTCCCTGTGGACCTGGCATTCCCTGATCCCCGTTCTTTCCATTTCCTGGGGGTCCCGGTGGGCCTAGTTCTCCTTTCAATCCTGGAATGCCCTGTGGCCCCATATGGCCCGTGGGCCCTGGTAACCCAGGAATTCCAGCTATACCACGTGACCCTGCAGGCCCTGGAAGGCCATTTTCTCCTTTAGGGCCTTGAGGCCCACTCAGTCCAGGATTACCAGGCAAACCAATGTGACCAGCATCACCTTTAGGACCTGGTTTTCCAATGGATCCACTTGGCCCAGGAAGCCCTTTATCCCCGGGGAAGCCAGGCTTACCTGCCTGCCCATTGGGGCCCTGATCACCTCTGAGTCCAGGCAAGCCAGGAGGCCCTTGGGGACCACTGTCTCCCTTCAGGCCAGACAAGCCATGTTTTCCTGGAAGACCCATTGGACCTGGTAAACCTGAAGGTCCTGGCTGCCCAGCTGGCCCTGTTTCCCCTGGTAGACCTCCTGTTCCAGGTTCCCCTTTATCACCTTGAGCTCCTGGTAATCCAGAAGGGCCTCTATCTCCTTTCTGTCCTGTAAGACCAGGTTTACCATAACCAGGAGCCCCAGGAAATCCATTAGGACCCCTTTGACCGGGTTCACCTTTTGGTCCAATCTGACCTGGTCTACCAGGTACACCATCCAACCCAGGTTTTCCCACTCCAGTTGATCCAGGTGGCCCTTGTGGTCCTGAAGGCCCAGGTTTCCCTGGAAGACCTTGGTCCCCTGGAAGCCCCTGGTCTCCTTTTGCTCCAGAAGGCCCAGGTGGCCCATTCAGTCCAGTCTTTCCCACACCTGGATTACCAGGAGGTCCAGGAGGTCCCTGAAGGCCAGTAGGTCCCCTGAGGCCTGGTGGACCTGGATTGCCATTGCCATTTTCCCCCTTGACTCCTTTGTCACCAGGCAAACCACGACCACCTTTTGGTCCTGGTTCACCCCTAGATCCTGGTGGGCCCCGAACTCCAGGGAGCCCAGGTTTGCCATTTAATGAGAGACCTGCAGGACCAGGTGATCCTGGTTGCCCTGGTAATCCACGTGCCCCAGGCTCACCTTGAAATCCCTTGTCACCATCGTTTCCTGGTGGTCCTTTGGGCCCAACTTTTCCTGGCAGACCAGGTAGTCCTGGTTTTCCAATTCCTGGCAACCCTGATGGGCCCTGGGGTCCTGGCTGACCATTGAGACCTGGTTTCCCTATTCCAGGTTTCCCAGGTAATCCTGGGGGCCCGGGTGGTCCCCTGGGTCCTGGCTTCCCTTGTGGGCCAGGCTCCCCTTTCACGTCCATTGCAGGTGGATACTCTGCAAAAGAAAATTAAAATTAATAAACATTTTTGCTAAAAATGATAGACTCATAGACGTGCAGACCCATTTAATTTCCTTCAGAATTAGTAACCTAAAAGAAAGAAGAATAAAACACTGTGAGTTTTATTCTTTCTCAATAGATATCGATATTTTCCATTTTGGCGTTGCATGTTGGGATTGCAAACCTTTTATATTTTTGAAATTTGGTAAACTGAACAATTGCATTGATTCTTTTGTAAAATGAATTTAGTAATATTGAACAAATCAATTCAAAACTAAGTTCTAAAGTTTACATGCATTCCACTTGTGACTTTAATGGCTTATGGTGAGCTAGCTGGCTAAATAAACAGCAAAACTGGCATATCTGGCTGCTCTCAGTGTATGTATTATTTCGCAGCCAATCTCTGTTCTCTGTTCTCTGTACTCTTGTTGCCTGATGTGTATGTGATTATTTGATTTGATTTGCGTTTTCTATGATGTCTTTTACTTAATTAGCTAATATAACCGGCTAGTTTGCTCTTATCAGCTATGTGTACCTGATAGTTTGTGGGGGGGGGGGGGGGGATGGGGGGGGGGGGGGGGGGATTGCTGGCTGTGCTTCTAAAAAGCAGTATATACTATTTTAAACACCTTTTCACTGACTAAACTACAGAAATCTCCATGCCAACTGAAAATGCATTACTGGTGCCTTGCCTACGGTAATGCCACAATGCCCCCCCCCCCCCCCACCCCAACTAAGGATACTTTTATTGTTGGTAGTTTTCTATGAGTGTATGAGTTACAAAAGTAGGTCGATGACGAGCTTTACCTAAAAACAAAACAACTTTTCTTTTGTAGGTTTACATCCTAGTTTTTTCTTTTATAGATTTTAGAGATACAACCCCCCCCCCCCATTTTTAATAACAAACATTTATAGATAATTATGTTGATTACCAAATATGATTTTACTGACTAGACTATTATTTTTAAGAAGTGTTGTAATAGATGTTTAACTACAGCTGTTAACACAATGACAGTTGCTTATTAATTGCTTTTACCAGCCTTCACTATGGTGCTAGCCTAGTCTGGTTTTGTTTTGGGACTTACTTTCAAAGCTCTGCTCAAAGTTGTACTATATTTTTGCTTCTTGCTGAATTATACTGTTTTTTTTTTTTTTTTTTTTTTTTACATAAATAATGAAATCACTCTAGTCTTGTGTCCTTTGTGGCATAATCTCTTGTATCAGACATACAGAATTCAGAATACCTAATAAACACAGGTAGCTAGCAAGTTTTATGCCTCATGGGTTGCTTTTTAAGGAAAAGAGGGCAAAAATCTTTGGAGCTAAGCAGCTGTGCTGAGTCAGAATTCATCTGAGAGATGGAAAATGTAAGTAAAGACTAAGACAAATAAATTATTTTATCCATTGCGTAGCATTGCTGTTGATCACAGATTTTCTATGGAGTTTTGCAAATTATTGTTATCCAGTGCATGGCATTGCTCTGGATCACAGATCCTCTATGGTGCCTTTGAAAATACACAACAATAAAGGTCTTGAGGCACTGTTTAAACCCATCTTGTAATATTTAAATCAGAAATTTATTGATTATGCAACATAAACACACAAGAATATAAAAAGAAAAGGCAAAGGATATTCCCTTTGATCTTTGTGTGTTATTTGTATCATCCACTAGATGGTAGTAGATACATTAGCCTACTACAGTCAGCGCTCCAACCTTCTGGACAAGTTCAGGACTCTGAACTCTTTCTGCATTACTGAAATGGTAAAATATCAAGCTTTTGCCACCTACAGACATGTATTTGTTTCAAATATAAGACAGATATAGCTTTAAAGAATTATGAAATACATTTGTAACGGTGATGTACTGCAGTGGTCTTATTATTATTCCTACTTTTTATTGTACTTTTTGACCCCTGATTGCTGTAATGTTTTATTTCCAGGTAGCATGCTATGTTTCATAGCTGACAATCAAAGACAATACAAGAAAAAAAAGCATCAGTGTTTTGTATTTGTAACTGTTCCATTTCGCACCCTTAAGTGTACTTAGGTTTGTACCTTTGCAGGTAACACCTACGATACCTAAGGTTAGAGTGCTAGATGATAATGCTTCCCTATCACAGATGGTTCTGGGTAGAACCCATTAGAACTGTTTAGAACTCATTAGTTCATTCCTAATTAAAGTTTTCAAGCATCAATCTAACAGTGCATTACAGAATAGAGTTCACACACACACACACACACACACACACACACACACACACACACACACACACACACACACACACACACACACCAATAACACAGGTAAGAGCTACCATGCTGAGATGGGCAAGTCTTTTGTAGCTTTTCTAGGTCAATCAAGGCTTTATCAAGGCCCCCCCCCATCCCCCCATCATCAATAAAGATTAGTGAGCCTGTTCCAGAAGCAGCCATGCAAGCCTATGCCATGACACTACCTCCACCATGCCTGACTGATGAGCTTCTATGTTTTGGATCATGAGCGGGTGCTTTCTTTCTCTACATTTTGGCCTTTCCATCACTTTCGTAGATGTTAATCTTGGTTCCAGAAGTTTTGTGGCTCATCTCTGAATTGCTTTGCGAATTCCAATCTGGCTTCTTACTGCTTATGAGGGATTTGCATCTTGTGCTATGGCGTCTATATTTCTGCACATGAAGTCTCCTTTGAATGGTGGATTGTGATACCTTCACCCCTGCCCTGTAAAGGTTATTGGTGATGTCACTTACTGTTGTTTTGGGGTTTTTAATCACAAATCTCACAATGTTTCTGTCATCAACTGTTGTTGTTTTCCTTGGCTATCTTGCTCTATGTCTGGTTGTTAGTACCCCAGTGGTTTCTTTCTTTTTCAGGACATTTGAAATTGTTGCACTGGCTATGCTTGTGCAATGGCTCTGATAGATTTGACTTCTTTTCTCAGCTTCAAAATGGCTTGCTTTTCTCCCATAGGCAGCTCTCTGGTCAACATGTTGGTTTATCCTTTTTAACAACAAATGCAGTCTTCAGGCAAAACCTATGCCTCAAACCAAAAGTAGACATTCAAGAGCTATTAATTCTTTAATTCTCCATGTAACAGGGCACACCTGGGCAGCAAGAATCATTTGAAAAAATGGATTGGTTCAAACAAATGGTGCTACATTCTAAGTTGTTTAACACATCTAGATGTAAATATAAGGAAATGAAAGCAGAAATTCTGATCTATTGTCTCATATTCATATTTTGATCTCAAACCCAAATGTCTTCAATGTATAGTGGAAAAAATATTATAGAATTGGCCTTGCTGTTCCAATATTTTCAGAAGGGACTATATAAAGAAGTTGTATGAACCAAAATGACAGTAACTTTGATAAATGTATTAAGGTTCATAGGTTCATAATTCACTTTGTCAGCATCCGGAGTGCGTGAGGTATCTGATTCTTCATTTATTTATTTGCCATGGGAAAGCAATATCATGACACACAATGCTGCTGTCTAATATTCTTATTATTTCTGTAAGTAAGACTTAAGGAGAAGGAAAGTGCATTGATGAGCTATCAGGGAGGGAAGCTATTTTGCTGAATAGTCAAGACATTCATATAAAACCATCATGTCTGTCAAGAGCTCAGGACTGTAAACATTACTCCATTCTCCCACTCTCTCACTACTTGTGAAATAGATACTGCCTAGCTTTAGTAGACGAGAAAGAAGTGTTTTCATCGTAGTGCCTGCCCTGGCTTTCTCATCATATCCTGGCCTCCTCAGCCTTTCACTATGCTTTCTGACACTATTTCCTTCTCCTCCTTTCCCTTTTGTTACTCTCCCAAGGACTGAAGTATATGCACCTGTGATATACTGCTCCACAGGGAGTTAACCTGAATGCTCTCAATCCCTCTCTAGCCTTTTCTTTTCTTCTTTATCCTTCTCTGATACTTTCACAATGCTCCTCATAAATCACAGAGGTGAGAGGAGACACTAAACAACAACCTGTTCCTGTCCTCTCATTGTTCATCTTTGCTACTCCCTTAGTCTGACATACTTTTGGCTTTTCTTCCTGACCACTCACCGACTGGAGAAAATATATTTCTCAGACTAAAGGCACAGAGATTAGGTTGTGTGTCAAAGTACGATACAATCATTCAAGGAATTGCCTATGTGGCACTCTTATAGGTACAGAAGAGACACTTTGAAACTGTAAAACAGATTTTTTTGTCAAACAAAAAAATAAATCTTAGGTTTAAAGCTAATTTTATCAGCATAATCAATCTATCTTATTGACTTGATTTTATTAGATGTGTTGCTGCAGTGATAACAATTGAAAATTTTAATTTAAATGACTGAGACCACCCAGTGTGTTACTTAGTTTAGCCAATAAGAAGCACTAAAGCCAATAAAAAGAACATGCAGACTCAACATGTGGAGGGCGGAGGTGGGATTCAAGCCCTTAACCCTGGAGGTATGAGGCAAATGTGCTAACCACTAATCCACCATGCTCCCTATATATATTGACTTGTGTTTCTTACGGTATTATTGTCTGTATTTACTGTTGTCTTTTAGTCCTTGTCAATGTTTATGTCTACTACATATGGCACAGTGGTTCCTGAAGGAACTGTTTTTATCCATTGCCATGAAATGTTCTAAAAATGACAATAAAGCTGACTTTGACTTTGAAAGATGAGGAGCACAAATAGAAAAAGAAGGCCATGGCAGGCATGGCTTCATTGCAACCTCTTTTTTCTCCCACCAAACATTTCAGCATTCACTATAAGACAAAAAAGTTTTGTTTTCACACTTTCCCATGGACTAATTGGAGAGCTTCAGTGCTATAGTGATGACATGAATGCTAAAACATGTTAATCGTATGTATTTTACGTAAATACATTTAAATGTGTATGTCAGTACAATTATTATAAAACTTTGACAGTTTTTGGTAGCATTGTTAGTCGTTGTTGAAAAATCTCACACAATGGAATTGTTTGAACATTTCTGAGAGGTATGCAATTAATGTGATTTGGTCAGTTACTTAGCAACACTTACCAAGATACTGACCCTTCCCCTCTCTGAAGGGGGGGCCAACTGGACCCTTCATCATAGGTTGCATGTACTTCATCTGGGGCATAGGGGCATAGCCACCACACAGAGCATCACCCCCCAACATCAGCAGCAGCACACATATGGATACCAGTGTCATGGTTGACTGTCTTCTTTGCTCAGAATCTCCAAACTGTGGAGAGAAAGACAGAATGAATAAGGGACATTCACTCCTTATCAATTCCTTTAAAGGTAACATTTGCATACACAGTTTAACAAGTCTGTTGGTAAAATCCAATTATCATTACTGAAAGACAGATGTGCCAAAGGGCTTTTGGAAGCTAAAACACCTAAAGCACTCCAGCTTTGTTGAGCTATGCATAATACAATTAGGTGTTCGATTCTCACAACTTGCCATACTTCTAGTTATGAATGAGGTTTTATTACTTCCTGAGGCTTTTCATATGTAAATGTTAAAATTTCCACTCCAAAAACCTTGCAGATGCCATATTTATCTTGGCTTAATTGATATGTTTGGTTCAGTCGTAAGCCCACCAGATGTAGAGCTAGTAGCTGGAGAGATATTCTGTAACATTGCCAAACATAAACCATTTATGCTACAGGCACTTGAAAGGTGATAGCTACCTTGTGACTAAGCACTGACCAGAAACATTCCATATCGTATAGCACGTAGGCTTTATACTGCATGGATGTTTGTGGGTGGGTAACTGAGTAGTTCAAGTTCAAGCTAACATGAAAAAGAATGTTTGATTTGCAGTGGTTGTTCTCAGTGGTCTTGACTGTCTATTTGTTTAGTTTGCCATTCCTGGTTACAGCTGTACCTGTTTAATTTGTTCCAGGAAGTACATTTTTAAATAATTTGATCCTCATATTACACATCATACCATGGCTACATTTCATCAGATGTACAGGACAGGCCACTGGGTGGGAGCAGACAGGCCATGATGGGAATATAAATCACTGGGCCCGTAAACTGGGGATATCCAGGATTTGAGGCTATGTCTGCAGTACATTTCTCTGGTACTGATGCCCTGATCCACTCGCCACATATGTATAGTTTCAGTCAAGCATTACTATTATCCTTGGACTCATCTTTTTCACTTGTCCCGATGGTTTCCAGACGGTTTCCCTTCTGGTAAGACAGAGCTGTAAATCTATTGAATGTGACAAGCACTCCGGAAATCAAAATGTCTCCCAGCTCTCCACAGCAGTGCTGCAGAAGTTCCCCATGAAGGAGGTCTTGCTGGACAGAACAAAGGCATTGGTCAGAGGAGCACTGAAATAATCTTGTCTGAAGGAATCATGGACATCCAGTCTATGCTTCAACAGTTTATGGGTTTCAGCTTGCAAATGAACTTCTGTGTGATTGTAGTTGAATTGTGGACACTTTACTAATATACTTCACATCCTCTTTCCTTGTGCAGTTTGGCACTGTGATTTATAACCACAGTCCTTCATTCAAAATGCAAAAATGCAAAAAAAAAAAAAACCCAACAACAACAACAAAAAAAACCTACAGGTTAGTTAAACATTTTGATAATATTGAGTAATATTGAGTGTTAATTATGTAAAATTAATAGGATTTAATTGATTTTGCTGGTAATTCTACCAGCAAAATCATATTCTATAAACTACCCTCACTGTAATGTCTTCGTGATCAGCGATACCTGTCTTAATGTAAAACATCACACATTCATATGCAGTGCCTAGGCACATCTAACTAATATAAACAAGATTTTGAAAATACACCAAACCTTTTGGGAAGGGAAAGTGCACATTGCAATGTGTACATGTAAAAGAAATGACTGAATATAAAACAAGTCCTGAATTTAATGCATACCTATCTCAAATCAGAGAAACATGACTAAGAGCAAATTTGTCTACAGCTAGACCTTTCTAGCTTGAAGTTCCTCCTCCCTGGTCAAGCTAAAGGTCTAACTGCATGGTATCAACACAAACGGAAGAAGACTCAGCCATGCCATGTTTTCCCACTCAACACGGCTCCAAACAGGGCATTCTGTGCCTGTTTGCTTTGCCAAAATTACTGCAGTTCACTGGCTTTCTCCTCTTTTATCATTTTCATTTATTATTATTATTATTCCTGGAAGAGGGATGAAGGGTCTGTTTGTCTCCCAGAGGAAATGGTTAGGCTGAAATCTCATGGCGAGGCCTCTTGGCGGTGTGCAAATTTTTTCTGCCATGGCGAGCACATAGTTCTGTGGCTTGCCATCGGTTTTTACTGCCATGTAAAGACGTAAAGCACAGAAACCATGAGCAATAGTCATGTCTGTGAAAGCATCTGTGTTAGTGCTTGCGAAAAAACATACGCTTCCTCTTAGCGCTCAAATGTAGCTGTTTCCCACTCCAGGAAAAACACAATCATGAGACAGACTGGGAGGGAAAGAACAGAGGCCAGAGACCGAGGGAACAAGAGACACAGAAAGAGAAAGAGTGGTGGTGGCAAATCAGTGTTTGGTGGTTGAATGCTTGGCTGAGGTTGCCTGGGGGGTGGTACTAATCCTAGTGGCTGTGGTTTTGTGGGAAGAGTAATTTAGATGTGTTTAACAGTGTACCCAACATCGAGCAGGCGTCCTAACACTCTCAGCGATCAAAATCAGACATTACTTTTGTTCCCCAGGCCAGCACAATCTGTTTATCAAATATTTTTCTTGAAAAGGGCTGCAGACACAGTTAAATAGTCTCACGCAATCTGTCTGGCCAAGTGTTCACCCGTGTGTCCGCATGTATTCACACACTCTCTGTTTACAATATATACTGAAACTGAGATCTAAAACACACATATGCACACATTGATGGATGATTGCCAAACAACTGGACTATTAGGAAGATAAAAGCAAAGAACCTCTGAGAGGCATTCATTACAATTAAAAGTAGGGTATCCAACCCAGCCTAAAATGGACCAATCTGGCAGATGTCAGTGAATTTATTTAGAACAGATTTCTCAGAAAAAGGTCTCATACAAGAATTTATGGTAACAGCCACCAAAATTCAAAACAGAACAGCATATTTATTTTAGAAAAGGCTGGAATAAGGATGCTTGCTCCCAGTCCTTAATACACTTTGGACCCATGGCTTTCTTACACTGAATTAGCTATACTTTAAAACAGTTCAATCTTTACCTATTCTCCTAACACCACACAATAATGTAAATCAATAAAGCAATAATAAAGTGAAACGTCTTAACATAAGCCCTTTCTTGAAAGCATACAGTTCTCTGGGAGACAGAGAAAGAAACTTCAACTCGATAGTTTTACCGTTTTCTCTAATATTGACTGCAAAGCACTGGGGCCAAGACTAATAGTGTAATCTCTAAACCCAACATGGCAGCTCAGGTGACAACCAAAACAGCAAAACCCCAAGAGCCATAAGTAAATACTCTCAGAGAAAAAGGTAGACCTTCTTTTCAACACCTTTTTCAGCATCAAGTGGTCCTTACCAATGTTTATGGAGTGTGTACTGCACTAAAACCCACAAAGAGCCTTGTGGACCATTGCCTTTCTCAGGTGGAGACACAGTAAGCACCAAAGGCACTGAAGATATCCATGACAGTGGATCACAATCTTCTATAAAAAAAACACATAAGCAATGCCTTTGTCCTCCAAACTCATACAGTAAAAAACATTTGTAATAAACAGAGAGTGTGAGAGGTGAAGTCTGTGTGTATTTTTGAATGGTGTATTTTGAGGGTACGTATCTGATGCTTATTGAGTTCGAGGGAAAGCAGGAAAATGGACATTAGGTTTTTTTATACTAAGAATCCTCTTTTCAGCAGAAGGTAAGCCCCAAGAGGGACTGAGTGGCACTTTGCTTAGCAGCCTTCTCTTGTCCACCATCAACATTCACTTGCTTATTTTTTAAACCTACTGTTTGTGAACTGCCACTTGTAACTCACCCGGAGAGCACCGTTCAGCTTTGAGCAAACATAAGCAAGCAATTATGGTTACGATGCTCGTTTTCAGCATAGTACGCACTCAGTTTTTTGATGGAATGCCGCATTAGTGGTGGCCCTAACCCAGCCCATGTGTTGCAGTTGAAATGGAGGCCTGGCTAAATTGGTTTGCAGAGAGCGTTTCTCGGAGACAGTGGCTTGTGAAGCAGACCACAAAAGGGGATCTATACTTTGCAGCCTTCTCCCTGCTCGGCTGACATTTAACAGAATCATTATAAAAAAATTATCTATTTAATGCTGCAAGAGCTTGCTGAGGCATGACGTAAGCTATTTACTCTCCTAGCACAGGTTTGGCCTTCAGTTTTCCATCCATACCTCCATGCTCCCATAGGGGATTAAGCAATGATCCTCAGCTAAGGCTCTCTTCAAGTGAAGTGACAGGCATGTTAATTTAATCACCCTCCTTTGCAGTTTCACCTCATCCTAACAGGACTTCCACACATCGAGAGCAAGGGAGGTTTGGTAAGTGGTGCACAGGATATGGAAAATGTTTCCCTGATAATTCAGATGTGAATCTCTTTCTCCTCCCTCTCTATAAATGCTTGTTGAACCATATCACAGAGCAGACATAATTCATCTTGCTTGTATTTTGTTCCTGGCTTCAGGAATGATGCTTGGGCCTGGTGTAGATGTCGGAATACAGTTTACTGGAGCATGTATTCACAAACACACTGCTTACTCTACAGAAGTGTACGCTGTTGATAACTGCATGTATTTCATCAGCGTGGGCTTTAGTTAAGGTTACCTTCACAGCAATTTTAGTATGCACCACTTAAGCCACAAATAGAGCAAATTTGGAAATATGTTAACAATAATTCTGCTACTCAGTTGCTGTCCATGTAAACATACTGAGTGTCGTTGAAACGCGATTCCACTTAGCTCTGATTATTTGTGTCAAACTGAGTTCAACGGACACCATATTAGAATTATTTGTTGTATTGTCCTAGTTGTTTATAATTTTCAGAGTTATCTAGTCTCACTATTTGCTGTTGTGTGCACAAAGCCAGTATATTGTCTGGTATGTTTCACCATGGTTACATATGTACATACGGTTGGCACAGTGGTGCCGTGGATAGCATTGCTGCCTCACAACTCCAGTGTCCTGGTCCAATCCTGAGCTTGGGTTACTGTCTGTGTGGAGTTTTGCAGGTTCTCCCCATGTCTGTGTGGATATTCTTCAGGTTCTGAATTGTCCCTGGGTGTGAATGTGTGTATTCCCACCTTATGCCCAGTGTTCCCGGGATAAACATCTGGATCCAATACAATACTGATTAGGATAGAGTGCTTACAGGAGATGAACGAATGGATAAATGTGCATATACAGTGAAAGGGATGTCAGTAAAATGTAAATAAGTAAATTATTAACTGACTTGTTTCAAGCTTTTCAGCTATGACTTTAGCATGGAAAGGCTGTAAACATCTGGACACTCTCTCTGCTTCTTTCTCTCTCTCTCTCTCTCTCTCTCTCTCTCTCTCTCTCTCTCTCTCACAAACATACACACACACACACACACACACTTTCAGTAAGTCCTCCTTTTATTTCTTACAAATAATGAAATAAAACCTTGAACTAGAATACAGTTTAATGATCAAACACCTTCACAACATCAAATTTGTCACATAATTCTGGAGACATTTGGTCCCCATAAGGCGATTAGAACATTCCCTCTCACACCCACACACACACATACACACATGTAAGCCACAGTTGAGATACACAGTGATCTTTCTCCAGACATGACTTTTCAACCAAACTATTCCACATTTCACCTTAAGTCATAAGAAAAGACAATAAAAGCATTTTAGTCGAGCCAGTAAACATTTTCAGAGACAGATAAATGACTGTGGAAGGGAAGTTGGTAATCTCCTAGCGAGACGAACTTTGTTTCGGTATTTGTGGAGAAACATCATTAACGCAGATGAAAATACAATCCAGGTGTTACCTTAAGACAAGACAGCTTAGCTCACAAAAAAGCACAACCATTCTTTCCTATTTTGAAGGAAAAGAGGAAAAAATTTTTGTAAAAGAGCATTCACAATCAGAAACTGATGTCTGGGTTTCTTAAGAATCCAGAGGGAAGTAGAGGGAATAAAGACAGAAGAATTTCTAATGATTTAACCTTTTTATCCTGTAGTTATTAGACAAGGATTGTTATATAATTAAGCTAATATTATAAGAGTCAAGAGTGGAAATGTTGATGTGTTCCTTGATATTCTGGAGGTCAATAACACAATAACAGATCTACCAGTGCAATATTATATAAATGCAGCTAGTTAATCATATACCTACACCTTAACTTAACCCCAACCTGAAACTTTGGCTCTTTTGTTTTGAAAAATGTATTTATTAATTCATTCATTTAAATAAAAGCAGCAGTTTTTGTAAAATCCTGTTTTTCATATGGGAACCAGCCAAATGTCCCCACAAAGTCAATACTGTCGGATATTCCTATCCTTGTGTGGACACTATGGGCAAAAGTATATGAACACCTGACCATCACCCCCATATGTGGTCCCTATCTGTTGCCATAAAGATGGAAGCACACAATTATCTTAAATGTCTTTGTATGCGGTAGCATTAAGATTTCTCTTCACTGGAACTAAGGGGCCCAAAATTCTTCCAGCATGACAATGTTCTTGTGCACAAAGCAAGCTCCAAGAAGACATGGCTTGCCGAGGTTGGAGTACAAGAACTCGAATTATCTGCACAGAACCCTGACCTCAACCCCACTGAACACTTTTGGGATGACCTGGAATGTTGACTGTACCCCAGGCCTCCTCATCCAACATCAGTATCTGACCTCACTAATGCTCTTGTGGCTGAATGAACACAAATCCCCACAGCTGCACTCCAAAATCTAGTGGAAACCCTTCCCAGAAGACTTATTAAAACAGCGAAAATGGGACTAAATCTGGAATGGGATGTTCAACAAGCACATATGGGTGTGATAGTCAGGTGTTCACAAACTTTTGGCCATATAGTGTATCGTGGACCAAAACATGCCCCCCACACACCCCATGCCACCCCACCCTACAAACACACTAGCCCTCCATATCCTGTGGCATAGCCAGCAAATAGATTCTTCCCTTCACCTCACCACATCTACATACCCATTCAAAATTCAGTCCTACTGTTAAATCTGAAACAAAAAACATCCCATTTCATTGTAATTCAGTGGTCCAATGTCTAACCTATAGCAAATGCTTGAAATAAAGAATCAAGGTTGAAAATGTGAATAATCTAATTAAAGGCAAGATATTAAGCAGCTGCTGTAACACACAAGATTACTGTTTTTTTTTGTAGGTTTAATGTATAACTATAACAGACTCAGCTGGGTTTTCTTACATGACCTCAGCGCTGGCTGTACCTTGGTCAAGCACTCTATGGTGTGTGTTGTCTGTCTGTCTTTCCTCAGACACAGACACAATATGATCCTTCTGTCCTTTTCTGCCTCCCCCATTAACAAGCTCTGTTTTTCCCCTTATGTCTCTATCATTTTCTTTTCCTTTTCTTTTACTCTATGATTTTTTGAAGTAGAACTGGCTAGATTACCTCTAACCCTCTCTTTTCTTTCTGTTCACTTTCCTCCAAGCACCCCAATACAGAACCCCCCCCATGCCAACCTTACCACAGCATATTGCCTGTGTGAATGCTCTTATTGTGGGCTGCCAAGGCCCGATGAAGCAGAGGCCCCGTTTCTGCTCGTGTCTCTGCCTTTAAATGCTGACACGTGCTGGCTGCTCATCATGCACATTTTCCTCCGGTGTTAAAGGAAGGACAAAGGCAAATGAAGAGCTAGCTGTATGAAAGGATTGATGGATGGATGCAGGAGTGAAAGTAGGAAGTGTTCAGCTTTGGTACACAGATGTGCTGTTCAAAGAACATAATCAGCTGGGTGTGTTTTGTCTGCACAAATTTGTGCCATGCATTCAATGTGGATGACAAATGGCTAGCCTTACTTGTCCATGTGGGTGGTACTTGTCAGTGAAGTGAGACTTATATGAATAGGCAAGCTCCATGGACATTTTAATAAGTAGGAAAACACGTACATACCTACGCATGATGTAGCTTTCAGACCCCAGGAATCTGCAGAGCTAAAATTACTATGGGATCCATAGTGGTGTTATTTTTTTTTTTTTTATAAATTAACACTGTATTTTCAACCTGCCATGACTGTAAATAACACAGCTAAGTAATGGTTTGCAGAATGTAAAAATATCTGTTGTTACAGTCTGTTTGTGTTTTCCTCTATTGGGTGGAACTGGTGTCAATTCTTCATTACTCTCAGAATTAAACATGACATCTTGAATTTTGTGAACAAAGATTAGTCTGTTGTGAAGATAGTACATTTCGTGCATGTTTTTTGTCTTGTGGTTTGCATAAGAGCAAACCCGACCGTAGCCTTGACCAGCCAGCAAATTTAGATTGATTAATCTTGTCAGTTAATTTTCAGTTAACTGTATGGTTAACTGACTAAAATGATTGTATTATTCATTGTCGAAAAGAAATAGGAAGCACTTTAACAGAGTTCCAATACATCTTTAATGCACTTCTTGCGTTACGTTTCTTATCTGAATACAGTAGGCCTTTTAGGGTTGGATGATATAATTATATTAATCAACTGCAGAAAATCATTTTAGTATTGGCTCAGTTTTTGCTACATCTGTTTAACATATTTATTATCTATGACAATTAGTAGTTTTTAGACAATTTTGTCTGAACAAGTTATTATTATTTGGGAAAATTTCACTTTATTCCCCTACAGAATGTATCCACAAAAAAAGAAATGCTATTTCAAACAGATACTTTTTTTTTTTTTTTTTAGAAGTTTATTTATTTATTATTTATCTTTACAGTGGTTCTACAAAACCTATAAAACTATCAAATTAGAGACCAGATCTGTGCATTTCCAATGGACAATGTAAACATTTTTGTTACCATTTCATTGGCGTCCACATAGGAAATCTTACTTAATCCAAACCTCATTGATCTTTCCGAAGATGGATCAATTAAATACTGGTTGTGACCTTCAGTATTTTCCTGGAGGAATGTTTGGTTCGTGTATATCACGTGATGTTTTATCCATTTTTGACACCTAAAGAAATTGTTAGTCTAAGGGTTTATATTGTCATAATCTGGGCGTATTGTCCATGGACCTGAAGACAGAAGTGCTTAGCATGGGTCTATTGACCATGGAGTCTCCACCCTGATCCATTTCAGACATGTGCCAGGACAAACACAGTCCTTTCTCTTCGACTGTTGAATGGGCCAAGACACAAGGTAATCCTCTGGAATATTTTCACAACCTGGCTGTCAGCAAAATTTGTCCAAGCTCCTCAATGGGAATGGAGGTGAGTGAGGGGGATTATAATTTAATAAGATCCAGGAAATCTTTGTCAAATCCCCTTGAATGGAATTAAATGTCTCAGTATTGAGAATGCAGACTGCAGGCTCAGTGAGAAAGTTGTTCAGCTTAAGCAGAGGATTCAGCCTACAACCTTGATCAGCCAGGACATCAACACATTGGCTTTAAAAGACCTAAATATCTACTCATCACTGTCTTCTGATGTGATGTGAAAGGAATTCAACATAATGCATAATGCTAACTTATCCATGCCTGTGGTAACAGTATAAAGGCTTGAGTGCACGTTTTCTTCTCCAAAACATCCCTATAATGGAATTCCTGCAGGCTGCTAGAGACGTCTCTGTTATATTTAGAGAGAGGCTTCTAAAGGGTCTCATTACACCTCCAGTGAAGATCTTAGAAATACAGAAGCCCAGCTGCTTCCCCCCATCTGACAGAAATTAATGTACCGAAAATTATGGCACCAAACTGTGAAGTTTATTTTTTGAAATCTGTGTGCGCGGTGTGTGCGTGCCTGAGTGCATGTGTGTCTTTGTGTATACACATGTGTGGTTGAGAAAGTGGATGAGAGTATGTCTTGGGTATTTTGGCTATGTTGTAATATGTTAAGCAAACTTTCAGTGGTTTCCATTGAAAGCACACATTGGCTAATGAAAAAAGCAACATCAGCATTTCACATCAATCCATTATATGGTGAAAAGTCTTTTGTTATTTGCCAGGAAAAATGTAAAGAGACTAATTTGTCAAGGTTTAGTTTAAACATGCAGTAACAATTGTTGGGACAACATTTATCCAATACAACCCATATGACCACATACCATTTTGGGAAAAACTTGCTATCGCTTTACAGGGGTGGGGTATTAAGAGGACATTCAGAATCCCGTAGAACGCATCATTATTGTCTCTGTCTCAAGCAGTCAAGCCTCTTCTCTGCTGAGCTTGAGAGTTGTTTTCCCCCATTTCACTCGTGAATAGGTGAACCTGAAACAAACCAGTAGGTTTGTCACCAGGACAAAAGTCTCCAGCTGGACCTTGTAACTGGAACAACTATGCTCCCATGGGGCCAGTGTCCCACATACGCCTTACTGTTCCAACTTGGACTGCTGTCCAGCTTTTAGAAAGTCTCAACAATCAGTCAAAAACACTTCTCTCTCACGGAATTGAGTATGGCTTTGACTTGGCAGAGAGATTTGCTCTATGGAGAGTGTTTTGCCAGTCACCAAATTGTGAGGGTTCCAGGGATAACAATACTGTGAGGAATTTCAGCTACTTTGGAGCAGGGGGCTATAGGGACAGATATATTCAAAGGAAAGGTAGGGGGCAGCATTTCTACTTTTGATTTATGGGAAAATCAAATGGAGCTCAAGTACTACAATTGGATGGAAATTTAAGATAAACAAGGGTGATAATAATAATAATCATAATAATCATAATATCACTGCTTTATAGATAATTCTTTCAGCTAAAAATTTCAACTGTAAACTGTTGTATTTATATGTTTAAATATTTTGTTAATTTAAAATGTTAACTGTTAAAAAAGATAATTTGATATTAGTTTGAAATGTAAGTTCTGGCCACCTGATTAAAGTTAGTCAAGTTGTGTGTGTGTGTGTGTGTGTGTGTGAGTGTGTGTGTGTGTGTGTGTGTGAGAGAGAGAGAGAGAGAGAGAGAGAGAGAGAGAGAGAGAGAGAGAGAGAGAGAGAGAGAGAGAGAGAGAGAGAACCAGACAGACAAAAGTCCTCCTGTGAGAGTACAAAGCGTTATGGTGTCTGCACAGATCTTGGCCATTTTAAGGTAATTTACTGAATATTGTGATTATGACAGGCAGGAGAGAACTACAGGGAGGGAGTATAAAATTTGAATGTTTAGGAATTTGATGGTTTGGAGTTCATGAAGTTTCCATTTCGATAAAATGCGTTTTTTCCCCCCTTGCTTTTCAAGAATGAATTTATAACACATTTCATAGGTATTCAACTAGAAAAATGTCTGTGTTGTTTGCTCTCTGAAAAAAATTAAAAGAATGAAACCTTCAGTACACTACTGGGGTGTAACTAAGGTGTTAAGTTACAAGCAGATGCTCATGACAGTATTCTGTGTGGTGATAAACTGGAATCATTTTGTTGTTTTGAATGTGCTCTGTCTAGACTTTGCGGGGTATGGGAAAGGTCCCGGACTCACTGGAGTCTCATTAAAGCCTCCAATCTACTCTTGGCTCTCCTAGCATTCTCATTCGATTTGTTTATGTAATGCCTTCAAACCCTTCAGTGTTTTTCTGGTCCCAACTTTACTAGTCCTAGATGACTACAGTGAAATATGTGCATTCAGAGCCAGTGTTCTATGCATACGGAAAATGTGAAATTTATGTCAAGTAGCCTAAATCTGTTTTCTTTACCACCAAAAAGAAGTACTGTACAACCACTAATGAAAATCAAGCAAAGTTATAAATGTGTAAATTACTAATAACATTACTCATATAATAATTATATCATCATTTCCCTAGCACATGTGGCAAACTTGCACACCTTTAGCTGCATAATGCAATACATGCTTCTCTGACACACTGAAAAAAAGGATAAAGAATGAGATGATAACTCTATCCAACAGTGTTAAAAAAAAGCTCACATGAGCAATAAAACCTGTCATAGCCAAATTACTAACAATCAAAGAACATATCCAGAACAGATTGCGAGGCAAATTTAGGTGCTTCTGAAATTGAGGTTAAAGAGACAGAAAGGCTTCACTGTCCTGTTTTCATCTCCAGATGTGCTTCAGCTACAAAGTTGTGCAGAATGATGTGGCTGGGGTATAAATCTAGTCCAGGCCTGGAGGCTAGAGCTAGGCATGAGATGTGTGTCTTTTTGAAACGGGGTTTATGCAATAATTCCTCCATCAGAGATATAGTGTAGCCAGTGTTATGTTGCTCTTTTTTGCTATCATCTTAGTGCTGCCACTGACCAATATTATTTACCTCATTTGGCTGATGTTTTTGTTCAAAGTGAACAAAAAAATTGGATAGAACCGAGTACTTGAAGGTTAGGGGCCAAGGACCCAACAGTAGCAGTTTGGCAGTGCTGGAATTTTACCTTATAACCTTGTATCATGACCCTGAGCATTAGCCCAATGCCATCAAACTAAACGTTGGCATCATAGGTCTATTGACACTAACTGATACAAATCTTGTGTGCTAATGCAGGAACTGGCATGATGGAATACATGGCAATCGTTTTAAGAATACATATCATGCGAGGCTGAGGGAAACATCCTGTCCTAATTGTCTCAAAAAACCTTAATGCAATTTCATCTCGAAGAGGCAGACTAGGAATCATTTTCACAACTGCTCCAGTCGTAAACATGCCAGAATTAAAGCACATTATGGGTAATGGCCTGTTAAAGCGTCTGGGACTCACTGAAACTGTCTGGACTGAAAAACATACAAAATAAAAAAAAATCTGAGTTTAACGGCATTTACTAGGCACAGATAATTACATCCACCAGAACCCCATTTCCGCCTGTTCACTAGCATTCCTGTGTGCATGCCAAACCCCAGTAAAAGCCTGAGTGAATTTAGTCATGGCTAGGCTATACACAATAATGCCTGCCATGATTATTCATTATCTAAAATGCCCAATTCAAGGCCAAACAATGAATTTTTCTGTACCTTGTACTGTAATTGTAATCAGTTCTCTATAGAAACTGCATTTGTGTTCTACTATTAAATGAATGACGATATCTGCACTCTTAAAAAAAAAAGTTCCAACTAGAACCTTAAAGCTGGATTTGGTTTGCGCCTTTGGGGAAATCTTTATAGGTTTTTAGAATAGAGTGTTTCCCTATCTGAGTAGAGCTAATAACAACTGAAGGACCCTTTTTCTAAAAGCATTTCCAGTGTTTTAACTGAGACCTTTACATGCATCAACATGGATTTAATAAAATTGCTGTGGTTTCCTTGGGCCATGCATTTCTTGGCATTCAGCTGTGGACTGGTAAAAGGGGAATACATCTATTACTCATTAATATTTCCAGTTGGTTCTCAAAACCACACAGACTATAATTTTCAGCAACAAAGATGTAATCACCAGAAAATTAAACAGAGTCAAGGCAGATAAGACAGAAATTTGCTAAGTCAAATATGAAAACATCTGGCCTGAAATATTGAAGGAAAAAAAGACCCAACTTGTACTAAACAACTGTTAATATAAGCACAGCACATGAACATTTAGTTTAGACACGACCCTAAAAAAGCCACTATTGTGTTGAGTGAGAATGTCTGGCTCAAAGATTGTGAGCCTCTGTAGGGTGGGCAGCTTTATACTGTTATGAGTAAAAACAAGCAGTAGTGAATGAGAGCTTGAAGGCTGTGCAGAGAGAGAGAGAGACAGAGAGACTGCAGTGTTGTTTAGGCTGGGACTGTTTGGGCTGCTGTTTCCCAGATTTGTTTTAAAAGGAGTTGTTAAGCAAACGGGTAGTGGGAAGAGTGAGGTGAGGAGGTAGATTTAGTGATCCACCCCTGTGGTATTATGTCATGAGGAGAAAAAAATGTGTGCCTGACACTCGTTCTTTTCCCATAAAGTGACTCATCAATGTCAACAACCTGCAAAGAAACGGTGGTGGCTAAAAAAGGCCCTTTGTTTAACTGCTTAAAGTACTACATTGTGCTGTGTTCCATTTGTGCTGATGGCCTGATACAACCTCTGTAAGGGAGAGGAAGGGAAAAGGGAGCACCTTATTTAGGGCTCCAGTGGACTGCACACTGCATAGTCCTCAGGGGAGAGTACAGGAAGAGCAAAGCATGCCTATTGGACATGTACATTTCAGGTGGTTTATTTTGTTTTGAGCGAAGGCCGCTGCTTGGCTGCTGCATTTCTGCGAAAAGTGACTGAGTGTGTAGGTTAGATGGCTGCGAGAGTAAATAGAGAGAGTCAGATGAGACAGAACAAAACCCAGAAAAATAGAAGAGCAGAATCCAGATATGGTCACAATTTTGCAGAATTCACTGTGTGTTGCTTGCTCCCAGGATGCTGGTTTGAAAGAAAGTAAAGAAAGCTGTATGCTGAAAAATGAGCACTGAAGCAGACACTGTGCAGACGCTGTTCAGGAAACCGAAGCCTGTCAACTGGATTGTGGACAGAGACTTTACAGTCATTTTGTTTGATCGTAGACTTGAATGCCTCTCACAATTTAGAGGAAAAATTTTGAGCACTCTGTTCTTCCACCCCTTTCATTTCTTTAAAGTTCACGCTTTGATATAGAAGTTCCTCTTGGTGCATTCCTGTTGGGCTTAGACAATAGCTCTGTAGGATGGCAAACCAGGTGCATGGGTTACAGTGAGAGGGCCTTTGCCAACTAACTGTGTATGGAATTAAAGGTCTCAGGAGATTTTTTAGGAATCTTAAAGTTGAAGGGAAAGTTATTATTCCTTAGCCAATTTGGGCATTGTGAATATCAACCAATTGCAGCAGCACAATTTGTTAATATGTGGTCAGATTTGGTAAATGTGTTTTCCACATTGTGTGTGTGTGTTTGTGTGTGCGTGTGTGTGTGTTTGACTTGGGTTGACCTAGGAAAGACACTTCCATGGGTTAGTAGGTCAGCTTTCTCTGGTAGCTTCCTGTGGAGCTTTCTTTTGTCAGGTAGGATTTGGTTTGTGTGGATCAGCTGATATTTTCAGAATCAGGAATGTGGATTACCAAGGAAACCAAGCAAAATAAAAGTACAGTGTACAGCCGTAATATAACGATCCTGTTAGCACGACACTTAAATAGCTAATTACTTCACCATACATTATTACATTATGCTAGCTACCATTTTTAGCCTGGTAAACGAGGTTTCCAGAAAACCAAAACATGAGATAGGGCAAACATTTTGGAACTTTTATTTGGCCAGTGGGCTAGCTAATAAATGTATCATTAGTCCACCACTGTAATAGCTGCACATCACTAAAGGCAACCCCAAACATTAAATGCGAAGGCTTATCTGCCATCATGGGAGGACTACCAGAGAAAATGACATATGTAATCATACTCAATAGATGGTATACTAAGATGCTCTTTTTATATCCAGTCATATTACTGACCTGTTGCCAGTTAACCTAATTGGTTGCAAAATGTTCCTCCAGCTGTTTCTTTTTAGTAACACTTACTTTTCCAGCCTTTTGTTGTCCCCGTCCCAAGATTTTTGAGACGTGTTGTCGCCATAAAATTCAAAATTACCTTATTTTTTTCCTTTAAATGGTACATTTCCTGAGTTTAAACATTTTATATGTTTTCTGTGTTCTATTGTGAATAACATATGGGTTTATGAGATTTGCAAATCATTGCATTCTGTTTTTATTTACATTTTACAGAGCGTCCCACCTTTTTTGGAATTCGGGTTGCATGTTAGATTCGAGATTAGGAATCTGACAAATGTGTTTTCCTCAGACTTTCTTTTGCAGGTTTGTTCATAGATTATTTGTTATTAGATACCTTAGTAATATTTGTAGCTGCAGTCTCAGACGCAGTTTTATAACAATCCCCTTCCTCGTAACCCATTTTATTAGTTCACTGATCAATCAGCCCCAAAGCTAAATTCAAACAAATATTTAAACTCATATTTCTGCAGAGCAACAATTGTTAAGTATGCAGATATAAAGCCAAAGACACGCTTCCACCCAAACAAGCATTCCAGCCAAAGTGCATGTCTCATGGGAGGGATGAGAGACAGCTGTTTTTCAGGACTATGTAAAAACAGGCTGGCTTGAAAAGAGTGGCTCAATCACTATTAATGAGATTATGATCACTATTATTTTCTTCAAAAGAGACTTGGAGGACTGTGTATCAGCACAAACATAAGCTAGCAGCTCTAATGCTATCTTAATGATTTCCGTGCCCTGGCTTTATTTTCATCTGGATGGCAAGACCCAGTTTGACCTCCATATTTACAGACCCCGTCGAGTAAAGAGGCAGAGGCCTATGTGATTGGAACCACGTGGAACCTGTGCTTCTCCGTCATTATTCCATGATCACACACACACACACACACACGCACGCACACACACACACCCACACACACACACACACACACACACACACACACACACACACACACACAAGCATGAGGCAGACTGCAGATCCAGATGGCTGGAGGGGAGGAGAAGGAGAGTCCAGCCAGCACAGTCAGGCCTAAACACATGGAAAGGCTAGACTAACACTTTACTGACCCAAACAAGAATCACCTTCATGTGTAAAATTAGCTTAAATCCCTCTCAGTACAAAGTCTGCAAATGGTTTTAGAGGCTAATGTGGTTATTTCTAATGCATGGCTAGATCTATTCACTAGTGAATGGCTCTCTGTGCAGTTGTAAGTAAATGGCTTATGGAAGTTGGATGATAGGGAGCTCATTTCTGCTATAGCAATTATCTTGTTCCCTAAACCTGCTATTTAATGGAAATGCTTGCTCCATGCCAAACTATGTGCCTGTCCTGGCCAGCCTTGACACAATAATGCATTCCTGTACTCTCCTCCTTTTGTTTGTTTTCTTTTTTCTTTCACTGGAGACGTTGTCTCACAAGGTTGCCTTGTCAGGGCTGGCAATTAGGTTAACAGCTGCACCAAAATGGAACTCGACATCTTTCTCGTTTTCTTTCTTTTTCCAATAAGAGTTAGAAAAACTATTATGTTTATTAATCAACAGAGAGGAATATTGCTGTATTGTCAAGAGACCATCAACAATTTTTAAATCCAGTCATTTTCAACTGTTTAATTTTAAGACACTGTCAATAATGTATAATAATAAGAACTTGTGTTCTGTATTACGTACCCTAGCAGTAATCTACTTCATTACTGAGTTCATCAATTGGCTGTTTGCTGTTTGAGTGTATCAGATTCCTTCATCATGCTTCAGGTTGGAGGTATCTGGCTGTATATCAAGTCAGAGTATGAACGAACGATTGTTTCAGTGATAGCTGGTCATGATATTAGATGGGCAGGCTAAAATCGAATATATATATATATATATATATATATATATATATATATATATATATATATATATATATATATATATATATATCAGTAGCTTCACTGTTAGGGTTAACAATGCATTGTATCATCAGGTCTCATTAATGGAATAATTTGAATAGAAATGGGAAATCTGCTACAAACTTATAGTTCTTTCAACTGTCCTCTTTTGCAATTTGTACTTTGATTGGATAGTGTGTGCTTAGTCTAATTACATTTAATTTCCATCCAAAGGCACTTTAGGGAATAAAAAGAGGATGGAATAAATAATCCACCTTGTTCACATTCATTACACCAGTGACAGTATTTCACATGCTCTTTCATAATCACTGTTGAGGATGCATTATGTGTCAGTAATGCGGGCTGAAAAATATAAACCCAAAAGGAGGTCAAATCTACAAAGTGTTTCACTCTGTGTAATCATCTGACATGACTGATAGGCTTCAGGAATCTACAGTCTGGGCTAGACAAAAATCAGACCTAGCCTCACTCATTCATGCCATTTTGTGTGTTTTTCTTATGATCATTGGTACTGCTGTTGTGCTTGGTTCCACAAAGTCCAACATAATTCAACTTAAAACATTAGATATTATTTGTTAGCCACAAATAATATGATGTGAATGCCTAAAGTGAAACTTTATAGTAATGTATTTTTTCTTTTAATCTTTGGAAGACAGTGGTTAGCCCTGCTAGTGCATTTATACCTGTTAACCCTGACCAATTTGCACCAAAGCTGTCCAGCTTAATTAAGAACCATAACTTCAGAATTCATGTGATATGGAGAGAAAAAAAATGAAAAATGCTGCTACACACTTCACAAGTTATGTCTATAAACTAGATTCATACGAGAAATCCTGTAATTTCAAATCCTGTTGCTAAATTGTTTGAAAGAGATAAGAAAACAATATAAATATGCTAAGGCGATGTAATACAAAGAACCATACTGTGAGTAGAGCAGGTTCTGATGTAATTACTTTCAGTTCAAGATCATGCTGTTTTCATGCTTCCATTCATCAGGTACTGACCAATCACTGTTCTATTTAGTACAGTTTGGAAGAGAAAGGGGACAAAGCTCAATAAGAAAAACAGCCATGGGAAAAGCACTCCCTGACATTGACTATGGTCCAGCTCATTCATTCATTGGGGTGTGGGGGGTGTGGGGGGTGGGTGGGTATAAATCTACAGTTTAAATCTACAGTTTAAGTATAAAATGACATAGGACAAATTTATGAGTCTCATACCAAATTGCCAATTTAGAGCATTTTGATAGACATATTTTATGTCATAAAACAGAGCTTCATATTTTTAAAAAAGGATATTGTAAAACCAAGGTCACTATTAGACCGCAGACCACATTATACCACATGACCAGGGTCTTTATTTTACCATTTTCAAATGAACGTTTGTGACTAAATGGCTGTTACAGATATTATTATAATTAAAATAATCTTTAGTGACCATACTAAGACATTTGTGGAAAACCATCATTTTGGTCATAAGCTAGGAATTCATTATTTCATTTATTATGTGTGTGTGTGTGTGTGTGTGTGTGTGTGTGTGTGTGTGTGTGTGTGTGTGTGCGTGTGTGCGTGTGTGTGTGTGTGTGTGTGTGTGTGTGTGTGTGTTTTAAAGAGGAGAAGATTAAGTGCCAAATGAATCCTTGTTGGACTATTGCCATTTTTACTAGACAAGATTCTGTGGCACTTTAGGCAAGCTCTGTGGGCCTTTGCATACTGGGCATGAATCCATACACACCTTGGGCCTCTACATACAGTATTATTGCGATTCAGACCATGGAGAAATCAAATATTGAAGAAAAATATGCAGCTGTCTTTATGTCTGGTAAGTTAGTGGACAGTCTGCTACAGACACTATTTAAAGATCGGCTAGAAATCTGGAATATTTGTTGCACCGATTGATATAACTCATGATACTTTTTGTTGCAGATTATATCAACTACCATTTCACTGGACAATACAGATTCTTTGGTACTCTAACTCTGTTGGCCTTTGCATACTTGGCATGTATCTACAAACACCATGGGACTTGATATATTGACTCGTGTTAACAACAAAAAGATTGGCCAGAAATCTGTAGTACTGGTGACACAGGTCGATAGCCCACAACTGTTCTCAAGTGGAAAATGTAAGAATGTTTGAGATGTAGAATGATCTTCTCCAATTGCCCTGTATTTATTTTACAGGTCGATATGCAATAAATATTTACTATATGCTTTAAAATGATTGCTATGATGGTAATATTTGTGGGATAACATTATAAATATACACTATGAATCTATACTCCTGTCCATTGCTTAAGCATTCTTTGGTTTGTCCCTCTGGGGGAACTTTTAAAGTTTCTATGTACAGCTTTTAGAGGGGATTCCAAGTAGCTCTTAACTATCCCGAGAACCCATGACAAACCATCTTTTCTAAATTATTGCATTATACTTGATGGATATGATACAACATAAGAAAGTGAATATAAAACACATTTCACTTTATTTTGTATGATATGAGGTGCTGAGAGAGGATAATACTGTCATGGTGTTTGAAACAGTGGGAAAATAATGCAAAAATAATAGTCATGAATAGTCATGGAATGTTTAGCTGTACAATGCAGTTATATGGTCTGGAGGAGAATTTCAGGCCATAAATCACATTGATGAGCCCTCATTTGGAAATAATGGCTTGATCTTGATGAGATTTCTGTATGTAGCCATATTGTCTCTGCTAAAGGAATACATTGAAAAAATATACTTCCCATGAGGTGCACACTCATGTTGATGTTAAAAAAGGAAGAAAAACATATACAGAAAGGCAGGAATGAGAACTTTTCACACCTTGCTTCGTACACAGTAAATCCTGCAATGACATTCAGCACCCTCACAAAACCTGACAAGAATGAGACTAAAAGAAACATGAAAATAACCATTGTCTGACAGACTTTTTCATTGATTTTGTTTTTAAATAAGTAAGTAAGTAAGTAAGTAAAGCTTTATTTATATAACACAATTTAAAACAATATTTACAAAGTGCTTTACAGAAGACATACAGTACATACAGGAAAATAAAACCAGCAGTAAGAAATAACCTTTAATAAACCTCTCTCAGTCTTTTTTTTCTGAGACATAGGCTACCTGTGGTTTTTACTGGAATAACATAGACAGTGCTTAAAATCCTATGGGAATGTAAATAGTTATGTGGGGTGGTATGGTGTGTGTTCACGTGCATCAGTATAAGCAAATAGAGGGGGAAAAATGTGTATGTGTGCGTGAGTATGAGTGTGTACTATGAGTGTTTGCCTATAGGTACCATGGCTGTACATTTCCATGCAGTCTCATAATTCATATAATGATGATTATAGTGGTTAGCACGTTTGCCTCACACCGTCGGGGCTGGGGGTTCAATACTTTGATTCCTGTGGCTGCCTTGTGTGTGCAGAGTTTGTTCTCCCTGTGCTGTGGGGGTTTGCTCTGGGTACTCCTGTTTACTCCTCCAGTCCAAAGACATGCATGCTATGCTCATTGGCATGTCCAAAGTGTCCATAGTGTATGAATGAGTGTGTGAAAGTATATGTGATTGTGACTTGTGATGGACTGGCACCCAGTCCAGGGTGTACCCCGCCTTTTTCCTATTGCTCCCTGGGATATAGGCTCCAGGTTCCCCATGACTCTGAAGGATAAGCGGTATAGAAGATGGATGGATGGATTGAATAATTGAGGCAATTGTTCAATGCTTAGTGTGGAAGCATGTGAACTGTTCAGTATGAGCAAACAGTCAAGCATCTCCTCCTCCCTTAATGTTCACTCCTATGTGCAGCCACATATAGGAAAAATGTAGTTTCCAAATGAGCAGTACTGCTTTCCTTTATCCTCTCAGAGCAAACCAACTGAAAGCAATTACAGAAACATTCCAGCCATGTGCTGAAGAGTTTGGATAGGGGCAGAGAGGGAAATTGGTGGAATGAATGAAGGCTGGAGTGTATCTGAGGTGACTGGCAGTGCAGATGGTGAGCACACCATAATCCAACTCCCCAGATAATGAGATGTGACTTTATTTCCCACAAATTCTCTCTGAGGCCGAGATTCTCCCAACTGAAGCAGGAACATCCTGGGACACAAATCTGTACAAGGATCTGCTCAGCGTCTGGATGTGTCTGAACCCAATCAAATTGTCCATTCTCAAATTCTTGCGTATTCCTGCAACTCATTTTAAGTCTCTGACTGCATGCATGAGCGTGTTATTTGTGGGTGAATGGCATTCTAGACCCAATATTTTGAAAGAACATTTGATGTTTAGAGAACTAAAGCATTTGAAAGTCTTATTAAAAGAAATTCTTAGTGTATTCTTTACCCAGTAAATGGTTTTTAATGCAGCTTTACATTATTTACGATCTATTATAATGCAATGGCATGTCTGAAAGGAAACTTTTGCCAAGTAAAGTTGGGTATTATGATCTTCAGCTGTTTTATTTCTTCTGAACTTCTTATGAAAGTACAAGAAGTGTAGAAGGGGTGATTTCTAGATTTATTTACTTTATCCTCTATCAGGACTTTCTTCTGTATTGCCTATTTATATCCATGCTACTCAAGAACGCGAGTAGTCTGCACAGAGCTCTTACCTTGACATCACTGAACACCTTTGGGATGAATTGGAATGCCAGGCTTCCACACCCAACATCAATGCCTGACCTCACTAATGCTCTTGTGGCTGAATGAACAGAAATCCCCACAGCTACACTCCAAAATCTACTGGAAATTCTTTTCAGAAGAGTGGAGATTTGTGTAACAGCGAAGGGGGACTAAATATGGAATGGGATGTTCAAAAAGCTCAAATGGTTGTGATGGTCAGGTGTCCACAAACCTTTGGTCATATAGTATTATACTGTATACTATAGTATTGTGATTTTATTAAGTAATGTAAATGGTAAATGGTCTGCATTTATATAGCTCTTTTATCCAAAGCGCTTTACACTGTGTCTCATTCACCCATTCACACACTCACACACCAATGGTAGCAGAGCTGCCATGTAAGGAGCTAACTTGCCATCGGGAGCAACGTTGGGTTCAGTGTCTTGCTCAAGGACACGTCGGCATGTGGAGTCACGTGGGCCGGGAATCGAACCTCCAACCCTACGATTAGTGGGCAGCCCGCTCTACCACCTGAACCTCAGCCGCCCCTAATGTACCATATGTAAAATATTAATTAATAGACCGTGTTCCTGATAAAAGCGTCATCAAAGTGGTATATGATTTTGCTTGCAGAGACAGAACAGCTGTCTCTTTGTATTGTTTTTTACTTTCTTCCACTTTTTCTTTTCTTCCCTTTTGTTTTTAGTACATTATTAATACAGGACAGTTTTGTCTGACAATCTAAACTAGCAGTGATGCAGAAAACCAATATCAATATCGAGATGCTATCATCACATATTGTTTCAAGCAAAATGTTAATGCTTAAATGCATGATTTTTCTACAGCCTGATATATTGGTGGGAACTGACATTTTGCTGCGATTAGTCATCACACTGCTAGCCTTATTATAAACACATGCAAATAAGTTCATTAGAAACGTTTTAGTGTTCAGAGCACGAATACATACACGGAGCTGGTTTTGTTGCTGTGGGCTACAGGGTGGACTTCCTCTACAAAAGTCTCACTGTGCATGGTTTTAACCGGACCATCCACACAGAGATGCAGCATTTACAGCACTACTGAGACTCTGTGTGCAGATATGTTCTCAGTGTGCTCTCCTTACAAAGTTTTTGATTGAGCAAAAACCCATGCCAGGAAAATAGATCTGACAGGGATAATAATATTTGAATTGAAGGAGATCATACATTCTTTGTAGAGAGGGGTCATCTTCTAACATGCCAGTCTCCACCTGGGAGATTGGACGGGTGACATTCTGACTTGGATAAGCCTCATTTCATCTTAGGCTCAAAGGTACAATTCAGTCTTTGTCTTCTCAAGGATTCATTTTACAGGTGACTTTGAACTCTAGATGCCCCACAGCTGACATCTCATCAATTGAACAATATTACCATGATGACATGTGGAGATCAGCCTTGGTCACATCCCATAATGAGTCAAGTAAAGTGGAACTCAATCCTGACAATAGACTGAGGATGTTTGCATTGTAAAAGTTAAGTAGTAAAAAAAAACTATTCTTTCCCATATATTTTAAAGAGAGAACATATAATTCTGAATAAATACTTGATGTTCTAAGCTGTTACGATGAACTCATGCAGGTAATCAGCAACTCTGCTTAACTTTTCTGAGTGCTACATATAGAAGCAAAGTTACATGCTGTAATATGACTATGAGCATTCTGATTTCACAGTCAGGGTTAAAAGAGAAACAGGTACTTTCAAGTGTATGACATCTAATTTGAGAGCATGTTGGAAACAAGGTGTCTAAAAATACACTATATGGCCCAAAGTATGCGGACACCTAACTATCATGCTCATTTGTGTTTGTTTAACATGCCATTCTAAAACCAGTCCATTAACATGGAGTTGGTCCCCCCTTTGCTGTTATAACAGCCCCCAGTCTTTTGTAAAGGCCTTTCAAAAGATTTATATAGAAAGCATAACAAATCAGTATATTAATATAAACCTTGCAGCCAGCACTAATATCTGTGCTCTTATAGAAAATGAATCAACACCAGGCCTGGACTGGACATTGAGATCACCATGGGAATTCCCAGTGGCTTGACAACTGATTCGGCCCGCTGCTCTACTTATTTAATCATTATTATCTTATATTATTGCATGTCTGATGTACCCGTGATCTTTTCCGAATTTGATATATATATATATATATATATATATATATATATATATATATATATATATATATATATATATATATATATATATATATATATAATAGAAATAATAAATCATTGTGTGTGTGTGTGTGGTGTGTGTGTGTGTGTGTGTGTGTGTGTGTAGGGGGGGGGGGTCCGGGGGGGGGGGGGGGGGGGGGGGGGGTGAGTGAGGTTGGAGGCTCCTGCTGTTTTCAATTAGAATTGTAATTATCTTGCACTTTTCAGTCATACGATAGATTTTGACTTACTGTACTGTACTGTTTTTTGTTTTGACGTTTAACTTTGAGCTACGTTAAAATGTCTGGAAAAAAACATGAAAACTCTTAATAGACACAAGTGAGGCCTAGTGTATGTGCCACGACCACAGTTGTGAGTGAATCGCCTTCTTCCCCTGATGCTGTGTTCACACACACACAGCGATTTTATGCTGCAAGTCGCCAGTCGCTGTACTATGAAGTCGCAGGTAGGCATTCCTACTACTGGTTGTCATAGTAACATGGGTGGGGCATCTAACATTCCACTTTTGGCAACAAACCAGTTTCCTTGTTGCTGAAATAAAACATTCTGTAGAGAGATGAGTTTATATAAAATTCATCAGTGTATATATGCATCATATCCTACGAGATGAAGGAGAAGCGGTGTGTGCTCGGCTATCTACATGCGGCAAAAGCACAAGCGCCAATTACCTTAGCTTATGGCCTTAGTGTGTTTAAAGCAAAATAATAATAATGAAACATACTCATTGTTTGTTGCAAGTGAACAAAATCCCAGTGTAGCAGAATACCGGTGTAGCTCCTATCTCAATATGTGAGCATCACCATTAGGGTTTCATTCACAATATGTTAGACGGTGACCGAGGGCAGTGCTGCTCGGAATCAGCGACAAGCCGGTCACTTCACCCAGGAAACACAGAGGCCACGGCCGAAGAGCTGCGGTCCGGCCCCCCGTCACCATCGAACATAAAGTGAATGACACCCTAATGACGCTCACTTACTGAGATGGGAGCTACACCGGTATTCTGCTACACTGGGATTTTGCTCAATTGCAACAAAAAGTAAATGTTTCATTATTTATTTATTTATTGCTTTAAATGCTAAGATCCCAAACTAAGCTTAGCTGAGCCGTGGCCACAGATGACGTGTGCTCACTCTTCTTCACTCCCATTGGTAGTCGCTGCACCAAGTCGTTCCAAATTTGCATAAAGTTAAACTTTTCTCAACTTTCTCGCACTGCTACCGTAGACAAGTTGGAGAATAAATGTGAGGACTTGGAGTCTAGGTCATAACGCAATAACATTAGGATAGTGGGAGTTCCAGAGGTGCCTGACACCTTGCTGAAGGAAGCGTTTGATCTGGAGAGGGAGCCGGTTTTGGACCGTTCCCACCGGACCCTTCGGCATAAATAATAAATCATCAATCTGTTAGTCTTTACTTGCAACATTGCAACCATTGGCCTCAGCTCCTGCGAATGGGTTCAAGCGGACATCACTGCACAGAGCGAGGATCGAGAGGAAGTGGCCCCAGGGAGCAGAGAGGGAAAGGGCACAAGAGGAAAGACCTCCAAAAAGAAGTGTAGCAAAATTAAGTGCAGTTCAGTTTCACCTGTAAATACTGGAGCTTTGTGTTTGCTAACTTAGCTAATCAAGTATTAACCACAGTTTCACTACTAGCAGACGTTAGCACTATATCATCATTCAAAATATGCTAAAGGCCAGCATTATCTACTGTACAATTATAATACTAAGTAATTTAGAAGACAAATATCCAAATTTACTTCCAGTTAGGGAGCCCTCCATGTTGTTATTTTAAATGTTGAAGTTATAAATACAGTTAGGGCAAACAACAACAACAACAATAACAACAACAACAGCAATAACAACTAAGACACTTTCCCAAGCTACGAGTCATAAAAGGCAACATCATGTTTAATTAATATTAGGATTTTTCTAAATAGATATTGTCCTGACGTAGTTAGTATTGTGCAGATATTTAGGGAATTTAGAAAATTATGTCTTCCCATGTGTAAGGTTGAAACCCCCCCCCCCCCCCCCCCCTTTTCTCCTGTTTTTCACAGAAAGATGGAGAGAGTCAACCTGGCACTAGCTCTGAGTTGTGGGCACTCTTCAAGGTCAACCTGAGATGACCGGTAGAGGTAAAATAAGAGAAATGAAATATGCTTTAATATATTTGTATAAAATATAGTATGGTTAAATCTCAGGTATTTTTAACTAAAATAAATTTAGATTCTGTGCTCACAAATTACATTAAGGTTAAAAAGTTGTTGTTTTCCAATAATGTAGAGATAGTTCTGTTTATAGTAGTAGACATGGTAAAGAAGTGACAGGTCCATGAAAAATGGCAAAAAAAGGTGTCTTTTGTTTACCTTTCTCTGCTTTTAATGTATTTTTGTGAGTGAAATGTAGAGCGCTACTGGCAGCTTTGCACTTGTGGTATTTGTTAAATGCTTGGCGTACCCATGTAAGCTGATATAAATTAGGACTGCTTCATTATCTCTAGGTTGATTGTTTGTTTTTTATGGGATGGCCAAACTGTGTGTAGTAAATTGAATTTAAGAAAGAAAAAATAGGGTTGTCAGTGGTTTAAAAATTAATTCTGGGTGTGTCAGGTGGCCTGGATGAGTGGGAGACTCCCGGCCTGAAATGATGTTCCAGTCTGGCCCTGATCAACACATTCTGACCAATAAAATTAAACAGCTCTGCTGTACAATATACCATTGCACATTATAGGGGGTGAATTTCTATACAAGGAGCTGACACAAATTCCCTCTGATTTCTCTTTAGAAAACACATTACGGATGAGGCGGCATGAACACTGTATAACAATTTAACATTAGACTGAGATTGCATGCTCATCTTAATTGTTCTAAATCCTCTGTGACATGACTTACAAATTACAGGAAGCAAAGGTTTCAGTTGTATAATCAAGTAAAAATATTTGCCTCCTAGCAAATATGGCAAGTGAACAATTTGAAACTGCCAAACCTCTCTCAGATCAAAGCTCCCACATGCTGCTCACAAAATGACTCCACAAGCAGACACTCACATGGTGATGAATACTGTAACTTGTAAGACATGAGAATTTTTCTTTATTCCCATCCACCCAGTGTGTGTACAGGGTAGGAAAGAGTTTTTTGTGCTTAAGAAGAGTTATTGGCAAATCACCAATCACTAAATCTCTGGTTTGCATTAGAGCAGCAGCAACAAATAGAGCTTTGATTGGCTGCATTGAGGAAGGAAAAACTGAGAGAGAAAGTGCATGTAACCAGCTGTAGGCCACATGAAACACTTTGGTAATGGATTAGAAGCACACACTAATTAAAATATTGTGTTTATTGGCTAGAGAATATCTCCTTTGAGATGATTACTAAGTAATTACTGTATCTTTTGGGTATTTGGAAGATTATTCAAAAAGTTGAAATAAGGTTAGGCGTATTAATCTACGTTCAAATGCTCTTCTTGAGGTTTGTTTAAAAAAAAATCTAGGAACATTATGGATTTTTCTTTATTCTCAGCATGTTTTATCTCTTGTATCTGTCCAAACAGGGCAAGATTCCAATCTATTGCTACCATGGACAACATCCTTTCAGAACCTAAATGGCCAGTTGTGCTTGGAAGCTGGACTGCATATAGCCCATATGGGTGCTTTCATCTTGACAAGCTTGCCTGTGCTGTGAAACAAAGTTATTTGGTGGTCTGGAGGTTTGCTGGAAAACTTGTAGAGAAAAGGCATCTTAGTACTGCCCGAGTGTTTGGGAGGTAAACAGCTATAATCTACTTATTATAATACAGGCATTAACACAGTTACAAGCACATAATAGACATGACCATTGGTGGTTTTAATTTAAGCATAGGTACATACAGCACTAGGTCGATAGGAAAAGTGGAGTTCTGACTAAATTTGACAATTGCAATCTATTGAGTAGCTAAATAATAATAATAATAATAATAATAATAATAATAATAATAATAATAATAACAACAACAACAACAACAACAACAACAATAATAATAATAATAATAATAATAACCATCATCATCATCATCATCATCATAATAATCATAACGATAAATGATTGAGCTACTGGTAGCATTCATCCATTCCAAAAAAACAGCGTAAATGTACTTGGTGAACACATGTAAAACAGAACTCAGTTTTTAAAGTGGAGTTTAAATAGCCACGAATGCCTATTTATCCCAGTTCTAATAAAATATCAGTTACTACCTCTACTCCTATAGCTAGTATGGAGGGGAAAACCTTGGCTGTAGAGCACAAAGAAAAGTTATAATTTAAGTTTTATTTGAAGGACCTGAACTGTGGAGGAGCTGGCTCTGTTCTGTTTTTTGCTCTAGTCTGGGAATCCCATGTCATGATTTGCTGCCAGACACGGTTCACGGAAAAAAGGGAGCAAGTGCTCTGAATCAAACATCAGCAAATAATAATAATAAAAAATTCCCCAAACACACCACATCAGCCTACTGTTTAATCTAGTGTAAAGCAAGTCCTTTGTTTCAGTTGGGGTCTGATGTTCAGGTATAGAGCTAAACAAAACACAGACTAAATGCCTCCAGCTAGACCTCAACTCTTATTAAGGTGGCTCTGTCACTGACCATGGTTTTGTAAGAAAGGTAGCACAACATTCAAGCAAAACCTGCATACAACGAAAGGCCTTATCCTGGGAAACCACAAGATATACACTTCCTTAGACAGTTGATTCAGACCTCATTCTACAGAGGAATATTAAATGTCACATTTGTACATGAGTACATTGCTTGGTCCAGTGCTTAAATTGTACCATGTGTTTGCCTTCGGATGAATGTTAGATGAATATTTTCTTCGAGTTAAATCAGGTATGAAAGTCACCAGGAGTAGTGTAATCTGGGTCAGTCCATCCACTATTTCAAAACATCTAACAGACTTAAATATACATTATAGGCACACATTTGTTCTACCCTACTCTGATGGAAACAGTTAGGAGAGTGGTTTTATGTGTGGATAAACATAATGAATTACTCTCCAAAGTATTAAATTGAGTTACCAAATAACTGAAGTTTAGAAGAAAAGCCAGGCCTGAAGCACCACCTTCTTCCTAATAAGCTTCCTTTAAATTCCCATCTCTCTTATTCTCTACTGGTAATGAAGTTTTCACACCCACCACCTCCCTGTCTTGCCTTAATAATGGTAGAAATCTAAAACAGGAGAAATAATGTATTGAAGAATTTTAGAAAAATAATGTACTAAATAATTATCTCTAATTATGTTTGTGTACAATGGTGCAGGATGTTGGCTTACAAATGTAACTTGATATGCAAGAACATATTAGTTGTGTGGACTTCAAAAAATGTCTTACAAAATTTCATACAAAGCTTCATAGTTAAATTTTAAATTAATTTATTTCAATATAGAAAATATAACAAGATATAAAAATATAAAGTATACATTATACAAAGATTTAGATTTATATGCTGCCTAAAGTGTAACATATTAAGTGGTTTAAAAAAAATATTTGTTGAATTAAAAGTATTAAACTCAATACGATAAAGAAAAAGATGAAAGAAATAAACCATGAGATAAAAATATATATTCCGGTAAATAGGTAGAGCCAACAGTTAATGTACAAAATCAAGGATTCGAGGGAAATGTAGAGAAAAAGGTCAGTGATGGATACAATTCCTAAATGGAAAACATGAACATATCCCACAACATAGACCCTCTGTAAGTGAGAGCACAGGCCTACACTCAGACACCATCCATTAGCCTCAGAAGCCATCCATAGAAAGAGTGCTGATAAGTGTGCTTTGATTGTAATGGTAGAGACATTTACATATGCCCAGCAATGAGAAAGAGGCTTCTGATAGAGCTGATGGTAAGCAAAAGGAAAAATAATAATAACCGCCTGACAAGCCTCCCTATTTCTCTTCACTGCCAATGGAACGGAAAAACTCAGTGCCGTCCAGTGCATTTTCAAAAGGCAGAAAAGAGAAAGCAAGGAAAATGCAGGAGAGATGAGAATGTGAGAATGAGATCTGGCAGAGCTTAGGGGAGTGAACACAAAATTTGAGAAAAAACCACAGCTAAAATGAGGGACAGGAACTCACATACAGCACCAAATGAGGTACAGAACCTCAGTGTTGTTTTTACCACTATTGCGCAGAGATTCGTGCTCAAGTGCTCAACACCGAGAGCGCAGTGTAAAGCCAACACATGCTCTAAAAGTCGGAAGCTATTGATGATGCTAAGATGAAGCCCCAAAGGGGCCATATGACTTTGCAGATTGAATATTGGACAGCGGGTTTCATTCATCAGCCTCTGAATCTTTCCGCTTCAGCTGCAGCTGAAAGAGATTCTGTACATCAATTTCTAAGAAAGAATGCATTTGTGTACATTATGTGTCCTAGCAAACTTGATCAGATGCCTTTGTTAAATTACTTTCTGCACTGTTTCTCATAGAGTTATAAATGATGTTCTGCATTGTTCATGAGGAATAAGGCTCATATTATTGTGTTGCATTAAAAAACTTCTTAATTTTTAGACTTATATTAACTGCATAAAAATTAAATGGCAATGCAATACCTAATGTTTAAATAGTTTCCTTATTACAAATCAATACTCACACATATTAGCAACTGTCTTTCAAGCCTGCTCGTTCTATATTTGTGAGATGCTAATTTTGTAGTATCCTTGGAGCTAGGGTATTTATTAAGTTAAAGATAACACCCATCCATCATGGTATCAGATAATAAGCGATAAAGCAGAGACAACCATCTTTTCTGCCATGGTTGCTTACTTGCATGTAAAAATCGGGGCTTTGCATATGTTTTGCCTGTTTATATATGAAATTTGTGAAAAATATAAAACTCATTTTCATTGTATTTAGTGAACCATCTAGTCCCCAAACTACTTTTCCACAGATTACCTTGTTATGAGATTGTTGTTATGGCTTTATAACAGTGGATATTTTCCCATGCTGTTCTTGTCATGTTTAATGTAAAACACTTCCATGCCCTGTACTCTATAATTTTCGATGTAAAACCATATAATACTTTTCTTATTTTGATTTACTTCCTTGATAATGAAGGCAAGTGCAAAGTGTGCATGTACATTAATCACTGCTACTACTACTACTACTACTACTACTACTACTACTACTACTACTGCTTAATGGGGATGTGTTCACTATGATTATGAGATGATTCCAAATGAACTGCCTGCTCTTGTGGTATTCCTGTGGTATCCATGTCGGAAGTGGAAGCACCCATGAAAATGAGCTTTGTGGTCAACTCTAATGTAATTCAGTGTTTTCTTATTCATTTACCAACACATCTGAGGAAAATGTTGATATTCATGATGGTTTTGACTAATTTCCAGTGTCATTCACCCTTTACATTGTTCAGATAAAAATTGTGCAAGCTAAATTGTAAGCCCGAGTCAACAGCTAGCATATGCTTAGTGTCCATATTTCCTCGCTTAGCCACAGTGTTATTACATCTTTAACCACTTGAATAGTGTGCATATTTTGAGAAGTGAGAACTTCTCATGTGTTAGCCAATATAGCTAACCTATGCCAGCTAGTCTGAAGTGAGTACTTTTCATAGTGTAAAGTTTATTTATTCAGAGTAATGTTAGATTTCAGCAACCTTGGAGCATCTCTGGACAAATTTCTTACCAAAGCATATAGTTAAATGTAAGAACAGGGTCATAAAATGAATGAAGACAACATAGAAAACAATGTTTACTGCAAATATATTTTCTATGAAGAAAATGTAGAGATAGAAGGCCCAACAAAGCAACTAGTCATTGGATTAGCCATTAATAAACCCTAGGATTTCCCTTATAGGCTGTCTCTTTCCTTGTCCAGGTCAGTTTATATACACCACATGGGAATTCAGTGACAAGATGTTAAACCCGTTGGAAATAATCTTGACATCTCACCATGACTTATGAGATGTGCTGATATACACACTAGCACACACTATCTAATCGCTAGCGTGGTCTAAGTACTGTGCTGATTGCAGACCAAACTTGTGCCAAAGTGCTGTTTCCGACAGATTTGAGCGTGATTTCTCATCTGCTGTTTTGCTTCAGTCTGCCGTTCCCTAAGTGGAGAGCGGGTGGAATTACAGTCGTGTGCAGCAGGAGCACAGAATACAGAGACTGAGTAAAGGCAGAGTGCCTGAGAAAGGAATGCACTTCTTGCTTTGTAGCATTGAGTGCCTGGACTGTTTTCTCTTCCCTTTCAGGGAGCAAAAAACAGTGAGGAACAAATGGTAATGGTGAAAGATGGGGGTGTGGCTTCCTGGAAGACAGGCAGGCTTTTGCTTTGCTTTTCCTGGAGAATGAGTGGTATTCTCCTTCATTTCCTGTTAGCAGGTATGAAGCCTACCCTGTCTGCCAACATGCAGAAACTCTTAAAAATTTCCCTTTGCTTTCTTTGGGAATGATAAGATTCAACTGGTGTGGTTCTCAACTGCATTAATAATCCATAAAAAATATGTCATTGGATTTATATAGCCATGGAATGAACTCTTATGCATGTATTACATGTGTGTATAAATACCAGTTCCAATCTCCATCAATATAATTTTCTTGATCTAAACAAAACAAAAAAAGTAAAGGAAGAAATACATGCTGATCTTACAAGAAAAGTCATTATAGAATTTCATAATAACTAATATGGTCATGCTCTTCATTGGTAGTAATTGTTATATAGTACAAAGACAGTGCTTTAAAATTTGTAGAATTCTAAAAGGTTTGCCATAGACACTGGTCCCATATGCATGGGGTGGAACATTGTTTGTAACATTCCTCTGAAACACGTTTCCCTACTGAGGTAACATGTCAAAAAGGCTGCCCTCTAGTGGGATTACTTGGAAACAACTTTTTTGACCACCTTACTGGAGGGAGAATTCTTTTTTTCCTCAACAAAACAACAAAAATATAAATAAGTAAATGAGATCGCCCCCCCCCCTTTTTTTTCTACTTGTAACGGCAAGGAAAAATGAGCTCAATGACATAATGTTTAACCTAATCTTATTATATCAAGCCACTACTTTAGTGTTTTCTAGTTATACTATTCTTGTTATACTTCCTTTTCTTTGTTTCTGTATATACTAGTCAAATTATATAAACAATACACTTCCAGAACAGGTCCACTCAGTGAATCACTTCACACAAAGAAGCAGTAAACTAATCCCAGATTTGCATTCTGTTCTTTATCAGCAGAATTAATGTAATATTCATTTATGAGCGATATAACAGCAAACCTCATATGTCTGCCTCATTAGAAGCACATATTCACTAAATGCACCTAAATCATTTCAAAGCACAGGAAATGTTTTGAATTTTGCTTATTGACAAATTGTTAGACACTTGTGCCGACAAAGTGTGCGTTAAGCAGACTTTCTGGTGGATTTGGAATGAATATATTTGCACATTGTAAGTCATGAGATGGGAGATGGGCAGTTTGTTCTTCCTGTAAAACTCTCCATGCTCATTCTAACTTTTATCTTTTTGGCCCAGATTTTATGGAGTGCACAAATTCAACCTGCTAGTCTATCCAGTGGTACTCTCAACAGGGAAGTAAAACTGCAGTTCTCCATTACATACTGAATGAAAAAAACAATCCATAATGGATTGGATATATTTGTTATTCTTTTCTTTTTCATGTATTCAGCCTCTCCAGAGCAGGCAATTATGCTAAAGAATTTTCACATCCACTCCTTAGAAGAAAGTGTGCTAGAGAAGAATAGAGGAAAACACAAGCTGTTCAAAAACCTTCCCATGACTGATATGGTTTCTGTAGTTAAAAGCTTATAAAATAGTTTAATTGAGAGTATATTGCCCAACTCTAACCATTCAGTCAGTTTTGTGTAGGAGCAGAAGCTTCTCCATCAGTCACTGAGCACTGACTTTGGCCAGTCCATATATCAAAGCCAGAGTCAGACGTCTGGGAGTGCAATAAAGAATTACATAGTTTTCAAAAGCCCCTGCGTGACAGAGCTAACTAGTATCATAAAAGCAGACAGTGAAGTAACAGGCCACCCCAAAGATGGGCATCCATGGTCACAGCACATTCTTGTCATTACTGTCAGAGTGAGCCAAAGTATCTCTCTCTGTTATTCTGTGATTTCCTAACTACATTGTGAAGGAGGGTTAGGGAGGGGAACTGAGCCACACTGCTGTAAAAGTACTCTGATTGTTTGCAATGGGTCACCATTAGCTATGGTTGCTGACATCAAGGTATCTACTACAGTTACAATCCCATGTGTGTCATGTGCCATTTGTGCCCAGGGATTCTTGCGAATGCAATTAAGGATGTTTACATTCTTACTGTTGAGACTGGAGGAAAAAAATACTAGAGAAAAAATAAATCACTTTTCCTTGATTCAAGGGTTGAGGAATCACTTTTAGTTTTCCTTTGAACTCATTTGAAACATTTGCGGCATTGGTGGTCCAGCCTGGGGCCAAGATGGATATGCATCTGAAGAAATGTTCTCTACACTGCAAATAAAAATGGCATCTTAGCAAGTGGAATTATCTTGAATATAGTCAAATTGATCTAATATGTCCTATTATAAGTTTACAATAAACCAAATATATGATTACTAGGCCTATTTCTAAACATTTTACTAATTTCATGCTTGAAATAATCTTGTTCTGTTGGCAGAGAATTATACTAATTGAAAGCATTTAGTTCTAGAAAGAAGCAAAATACATTTCTACATGTCTTACTGAATGGCAAAACCCCCCAACCCAAACCACCAACAATTAAAACAAACAAACAAACAAACAAACAAAATTTAATCATTTCTAAGGGTATGCATAGTACTATAGCACTTAAAGGATTAATCCTCTAATTAATAAAAAAAGGATTAATTTTCAAACTCTATATTGTTTGTATCTCGAGTGTATGTGCAATCAACATAGATCATAAATTCAACACATTTGAATCATCCGGAAAGAACAGAGAATTTATTGATTTGAGAAACATATAATGGAAGTCTAATGGAAGCTGTTGAACTCTGTTAAAGGTGTTTGTATACTTTTCGTTGTAAATGACTATACGGTATAATGAGAAAGCAAAGTTACAAAGCTGTGTGTGTACAGTTTTATGTAATGTCCCAACATCTATATAGTAAAAAGCAGGTATCAGGAAACAGGGGTATCAGGTGTAAACCTACTTACATATTTACTTTGAACTATGTTGACTACTTTGGTCATTCATAACTGCAAGTATTTCCCTCTGATTAAAGTAGTCCAATCTTCAAAAGGATGAATTATAATCTCATTGACAGATCAACAACTGCCCTTAGAATTCCACTATAAGTTATGTTGTTTTCTCAGCACAGGGAAAGTTGTGGATATTCTTGTCCATTCTAATTGCACCCATGCTACAGATGTGGTAGATAGAGATTAGGCTGAAAAACACAGGAACATTCCTTTCCTCCTTCCTCTATGAACCAAACGTTGTACATTACTCAATATTCTCTACTGAACCTCTTAAAAAATAGCAATAGACAACAGACTCTTCTGAGTGCCTTTGGCACCCTTCATTAAACTTCTTTTCCAACCAAGAGTTCAGCTGTCACTGATCAGGGACCGAAGTGTCATATGTACTTTGTTCTGACTGTGCTGCCTCCACTTCTAAACACTTGTTGTTTTTGTTTTAGAATGCTTTTCCAGACCGTTGAAGCAGGGTCCTGCTATCCACACAAGAACAATATGTGTTACTGAGTACTGTTCCTCAGCACAAGTGAAGCAGAACTTTAATGAAAACACATTGTTTCCATTTCTCTGCCTCTGTCTTTCCTCTAAAAACTCACATTCTCTCATTAAAAGTGAAAATGACATCTTTTGGTTGAAATGCAATATTCAAAAAGCGATAATATAAAGCTTACATGGCATGCCAGTTAATGAGACACAGTGTATATGAGGGTCGGTCTGAAGGGCAAGCAAGTGTTCATAAGAGAGAGTAGATATGATAGAGTGGACAGGATGCTTAGCACAATATAGACCAAACAATCCCAGGTGTCAGTCATAGTGACTGTAGAGCAGTTATATAACTCACTCTCTAAAACAGCTGTGTGACTTCCTTAGCCCACAACCTGAAACCTACAACACAGTGACCAGGAAATGAACACACACACACACACACACACACACACACACACACACACACACACACACACACACACACACACACACACACATGAAGATCTAAGTTTGTCAAAATAGCACAACTCAGTTAATGCTATTGAGTTTACAACAAAATCAGAGAGTTGTCAGCCTGAATTCCAAAATCCTTTGTAGAAATATGTTAAGTAGATTATAAAGACATAAATTTTTAAACCCATGACTGCATTTAGCAATAAGAAAATATTCATAAATATTAACAAGAGGGAATGATGTAAAATGCTGAATTTGTGTTAATCAGCTGAGCATTACTCTGTGCCTACTGTTAACAGTGCAATGAGAATTATGTGGTCTTATGACTGAGAAATAAAGCCCACTGTTTTCTCTACTGCCCTTGGCTTCAGACTCACTGGCTTTCAGCAACGTGATATGAGAAACAATTTCAAAGATGACATGCAGCTGTCTGTGGAAGCAGGCAAAGTAAAGTTTCAGATGTGCAATTACCTTGCTCTTCTGCTTGAGGAAGAAGTTCAGGGATATCTCAGGATCTCAGACAGGTACTTTCTGCAGGTATGTTATGTTCTGCTCATGATCTTGAAAAATGCAGCAAATGCGATGAAAGAAATAAATGAAAATGTTTGTGGTTTATCTCAGAACGTCAAGATTCAGTCAGATATTGATTTTTAACATAAAAAAATCAGGAGGAAAAAAAAAATCTTTATGGACTTCTTTTTGTTCGCTTCTGTCTCTGGAGAAAATTTAAGTCCAAGCGAAGAGGAAAAATGTCCTTGCAAGCTGTCTCCCAGTTGACTAGAAGTAGATTTCAGACACACCTTCTGAATGACTGCGCTTTCACTCACGGGTGCGAAGGAGGAGGGAAAGAGAGCGCGAGGGGAGGAAAGTGCAGGAGAGAGGAAGCATGAGGAAGGGTGCTTGGCTTGGCTCTGACCACTCTCGCTACACACTCGTACTGGGCTTTTAACTAGGGGCAAAGCACCTGGAAGCTCCACTCTCCTTGGCTCTTGTCTCGATCCCCCTCTCAATAACTCTCTTAGTATTTTTTTCCACTGAGAGAGACAGGGTGTTTCTCTGGTTCCTTCCATACAAAAGACATGTGTCTGTGGCCAGGCAAAAGGGAGGTAGGAGGGGAGACTGGAGAATGGGATGGGGTAGCCAGTGGAGAGGGATGGATTTGAAATTTGGCCCCCTCTCATCCATTAGACACCACAGTTCCCCAAATTCCCTCTTACTATTTGCCTTGTTTTCCCACCTCCAACAGAAACACATGTAAACCATTTCATAGTTGCACCAATAAATATTTTCATTCATATTATGTGAAAGACTATGGGATGGCTCCTACCATGTAATTTTCATCTTGACGTTCCTTCAACAAACAGTTTAAAGCAGTCTCATTTGGACATACCAATGTATAACAGATATAGTTTGTAAAGCAATTTCTATATGAACTTCAGCACAGTAGAATTCACTGTTGTTGTTTTTTTTAACTACATTTCTTTCCACTGTTCTTTCTTATTTATTCAGGAGAATGTATTTAAACCTATCATGACTTTCTGTAGCCCAATTAGACTGTTCTAATTCACTTTTTAAAATTACAAATGGTTAAACGACATACCTTAAATGAATACCATATGTATTAAATGTATAGGAGGTTTTAACCACCAGCAAAAACATAAATAATGAAAACCATTAGCCTACATTGAACAAATACAAAGATCTCTGTTTATATTGATGATGATGATGATGATGATGATGATGATTATTATTATTTTGGAAACATCCCGTTCTTTGTACTGACATTTGGAACTGAACAAAGTGTGTCAAAGCATATAGTGTGTTTTAATTACGTATTAATTCATGGAAGACTATCTTCCTCCAATTAACTTGATGCAGTCCAATTTACACAATTTCCCAGGTTTTTCTTAGATAATGAACTCAATGAACTCATTCAGAGCCAATTCTTTAGTCAGTTCATACCTGAAGATATTAAACAATGAGCAGTAGCACCCTTATCATCATCTCCTATTATATACCCTTCAATTAAATCTTAGCTCACATTAAAAATTGAGCTATTTGAGGCCGTGGCAAAAGACCGATAGGGCTTTGGATCATGCCAGAGCAGACTTCAGCAACAAGTGGGTTATTGTGCTCAATAGGAGCCACTGCTGGGAGCTGCAACTGGATGCCTTCCATCCATGCAGCTATGGTTGGATATCAGATGGGTTATCAGATGCTTATCTGAGTGTGTGTTTCATGTAAGCACTGGATCAGGCAATAAACAGGCATTTGGATAATCTCCATCCTACTTACATGCACTGTGTTGTAGTAGTGGACCTTGAAAGCACAAATTGGTGGATTTCAGGTTAAAGAAAAGACCAATTTGTATGTGGTCTGTGTGGGCTGAAATCTGGCAGATTTCTGAATCTGATAGTAGCAGAGTAATTGCCAGAGAAAATGACCAAAAGATCTGAGATAAAGGGAGATTAATGTTTTTTAACCCGAATCTATAAAATCACCTATAAAAATGGGGAGACTTAAAAAAGGACAAAAAAAAAAAATTCAATTACTGATATTGGAGAAGCACACGGCTCCATTACAATTTTGTTACTGTCCACAGTTTGGCCCAATATTGGCCTGTTGTGAACAAAAAAAAGTGATACGATGAATTCAAAGTAAGAATTTTAATCTGACCTACAGAACCTTGTAGACTTAATCATTTAAATAATTGGCTTTTGATGTAATATAAATATAGCTAAATACTAGCTTTGGTAAAACTTATATGAAATAGTGGCAGTATTGTGTAGTGCCACTAGATTACTAGAAAGTAATATTTTCTGTTCTGGCTTTATGCAGTAGATTGGGATAATGACAAGAAAAACATTTGAAAATGTATCCTAATGGGAGAAATAGGGAATAGTGTTGTCCTCAGGAAAATATAAGGTAAAGGTTGAAGAAATCCAGGTATGCAGGAAGGAAAAACTTTCAGCTAGACAGTGACAGCAAATGAGCTCAATGATTTTTGTCACTCAGTTAGAAAAACTACATACAGATGCTAAATGAAGAAAATGTTTATGCCACACATACAAAACCATGAATTTTCCTCATAATTTCATAATTTGCATGTATATAAAGACATGTATACTACAGTTCTGCTCCTACCTAGAATTCACATTGGATGTGTCATGTAAAAGTATGTGTCTGAGTAGTGTAAATGGCCTTCTGTGCCATTTCTTCTGTACCATTTCATCTGCAGCATTTGTGCTCATTATGTGTCAATGGTACGCCAGAACAGTTTATTTTATTGAGAAAACTAACACCTAATACATAAGAGTGTCAACAGAACATGCAGAGAGTGGAGTCAAAGATGGATCAGCTGTTGGATTACATTACAGCTCACTTAAAATGTGGAATGAGACAGCAGGACAGTACACAAACCCCATATCACGATAGGGCTCTTGTTTTTACTTGCATGTCTAAGCATTGCACAGAACTGGTGTGAATCGAAATTGGGTTGGATAAAACAGAAGCATCTGTTCTATGGGACACATGTAAGGCATGTATTGAATTTTTTTTTTTATTTTAATTTCTAATTTCACAACTGAATTTAAGATGTCACATTTCATGACCCATGTTAGGCCCATTAAATTTATGAAAAATGATTTTCCAAAACTAGATTTTTTTTCTATTATTTTTCCAAAACAGACATAGATCAAGGGGACATGGTGGCTTAGTAGTTAGCACTCGCATCATCAGGGTTGAGGGTTTGAAATCTGCCTCTGCTCTGTGCTTTTGGGATTTCCTCCGGGTACTCCGCTTCCTCCCCCAGTCCAAAGACATGCATTGTAGGCTGACTGGCATTTCCTAATTGTCCGTAGTGTGTGAATGTATGTGTGTGTGTGTGTGTTTGTGCTCTGTGATGGATTGGTACCCTGTACAGGGTGTCCCCCGCCTTGTGCCCCGAGTTCCCTGGGATAGACTCCAGCTCCCCTGCGACCCTGTGTAGTATAAGCGGTACGGAAAATGGATGGATAGATGGATGGATGGATGGACATAGATCACACATTCTCCTTTTATCATATGATGTGCTGTTATCTTGTTATAGAATATTTTTTATGGTGGCATAAAGTTGACCATGCCTTGTCCACCACTACTGCCCAATTAAAGGTAGACTTTCTGTGCTTTCCTGATTTAAAAAAATATATAAAAATAAAAAATGAGCACAGTGAGTCATTGATGGCCATTTTTATTAACAGTTTCTAAACACTAACTTTTTGTATGCTTTGCTGAGTTGTATCATCATTTTTCCTCAATGGGACACAAATAATGATTACCTGCAGTAAAAAAATGATAATGTGTACTACAATAGAAAAAGTAGATATAAAATTTATCACAAAATAAAAGATATGGGCAACAGTTTTCCTTCCTTTTAAAGAAACATGAATAGAGTTTAGGATTCTGAGAATAGCAGTTAAGATTTAAGTAGTCAAGCATTGTTTACTAAACTATCAATTATTAATAATTGGACTAATTACAAAAAAAAAATACTTCCACTGAAAAAAGATTTATGGGGATCAAAACACGCATTAGAATAAAACCCTTACAGACAGATTTTATTATTAGAAAAAGTATAGTTTGAATAGGCATCATCTGGTGATGTCATCAATAGAGGTCCTGTGTGCAGCTATTTGAGTGCCAATTTCTGGTTTGCTACTCACACCCATGAGCCTGGGTGTTTCTTTACACAACTTATGGAAGTGGCATGGGGTTCAGAAGCAGGGGCTGCCTGCCACCAGACCTTTTTCAGAGACCTTTTGAGACTGCTGCCTACCTCACCCACTCCACCCCAGTTTTACAAGGTGAAACACTCCCTTAGAAAAACCATCTGGTAATAACATCTACCCTTCGCCCTTATTAACATTCTATGGTCAATGTACAAAAAATAAACAGCAATCACAAATCTGAATGCTATGCCATTGCATCACAGAGACTGTTTTTTTCCTTTAGCTGCCTGTCAGGAGCCAAAATAAGCTCTAACTGCCTGCATTAGGTGGCACCCCACCCATGAGCCACTTAGTTGACTCAGAACTTGCGTCTGTGCATGTGCATGAATGAAAAAAGGCCCCACTATGTGCTTGTTAATGTGTTCCGGGTGTCCCTGAATACAGCCAATAAGAGTGTGATGAGGATCATGCGTAGAACTAAAGAAATGAGAGCTGCCACTGTTATGCCACTAGAGGCAACCAACAACCACTAAATACCTCATAGATATGAGCTGTAAAGAAGCAACATTAAATGTCAAATGAATAGAAGCTTTTCAGAAGTTTTATTAGTAGAATTGTTTTAGTAGACCTCAGACAAAAGTAACTGAATACTAAAAAATGCTCTCAAAATCAAATGCTCTCATCTTTCTACTATAGGCCCTGTTTATATTTTACTATTTAATAGTGATATTTTATTCAGCTGATCCAGGCCAAACTTTGTCTTCTCTAACCTTCCAATGGAATGTTTGGGGGTGGCACAGCGGGTAGTGCTGTTACTCATAGCGCCAGGATCCCTGGTTTGATCCTGGGCTTAGGTTACTGTCTGTGTGGATGTTCACATGGGTTTTCTCACAGTGCCCAAAAATATGCAGGTAGGTGGACTGGCTATGATAAACTGTCTGTAGGTGTGAGCATGTGAATGTGTGTATATGAACTAGCATCCTTTTTGTGGTGAATTCTCCCATCTTACACCTAGAGTAACTAAGGATAGGCTTGAGATGATCTGCAGCCCTGGCTAGAATAAAACAGTTACTGAAAATGAATGATGCTGGTAGTGCTGGCAGGTGGTACTCATGGCAGCTGCTGAAATTTATGAGACATTCTCTGCATGTGACCAATAGAGCGTCCAACCTAGACTAACCTGGCATGGCAAAATGGGGAGAAGTCTCTTCTTACAGGATCTTCTGGCCTGCATGACTATACTAGATAACAACTAATGGAGGAATGTTCCTCTGCAAGGATCTTAGAAATGATATGACAGCACAGGTTTACATAGTAATGATGATATTACATTGTTGTATTTATTGATATAACATCACAGACTAAATATGATGATGGATATCCACGAGCAAAGGTTTATTAGAGAAATATTCCAGCAAAAATGCCAAAATGCAGTTTAAAAACACAACAAGAAAATATCAGTCCAATCACAATACAAAAACAATCTGAGAGTAAAGACCAAGAGAGTGGTCCACGGTCACGATCAAAGAATAAATCCTCACGTGCAAGGAAACGTAGTTCAGGATTTGCAGATCCAAGTGGAAAGACTTCACAGAGAGTGTGTTTAAGTGTTTAAATTGGCTGAATCGAAGTGTATGTAAACTCGAAAAATACACACACACACACACACACACACACACACACACACACACACACCAATCAAATTTCACACTTGAAATTGTCTTGTTCTATTGGCAGACAATTGAGCTTTTTTCTATAAATAATTATTGAAATAAGCAATGTTATATATGTTAAAAGAACAGGACAATTTCAAACCTGAAGCTAGTACTAATTATTTAGAAATAGACTTAATAATTTGTCTTTTGCTAATTTCATAATAATAAATTTATATATTCAAGATATTTCCACTTGATAAGATAATTTGCATAGAAACTGTTTGGAATTGTTGGTATTTGGGGGGACTGCAGGTGTTGTCCAGATGTTTGATTATAGGCAAATGGTGTGACAGGATGATTACAATCAACTGTGCTGAGAGATCCGCTATGAAATTCACGTCAACGACCTGAACTAAGTGGTGTGTGATTTTATTGTCAGGGTACAGTTCCAGGAACAGTGCCTGCTCTAACCCCCCATGTTCCATTTCACTGGTACTACAATGCACATTTTTCTTACCCCCAGTTTCTTTTCATTAGGACCACCAAACATCTGGGACAGTACATCTGCTTTTCCATTTCTGGCTCTGGGGTAATAAGTCAGTGTGATATGAAAGCATGCAAAGAAGAAAGCCCATTGCACTTGCCTTGTGTTTAGTCACTTGGCATTCCTAAAATATTCCAAATTTATTTGGTCCATAAGGATAAGGAAGAGATGCACTACGCCCTCTAGCCACTGTCTCCATTTTTCCATTATTGGCTGCTTTAATGGCCAACATTTCAAGGTTTCCTACATCATCGTTCTTCTTTGTTCATGAGAATAATAGGTGCACCAGGTGGAGTTTTTCTGGATTTCCATGCTGTTGTGACAGTATGGTTTAAATTTTATACTATTATTTACTTACTTACATGATAAAGGTAGTGGGATGTTTAAGAGCAGGGCACTGTTTGAGTTTTAAATCTTATTTCTTTGGTTTATCGTTTTTGGAAAGATTTGGCAGACACTGCGTAGTGTAAAGCTTTGTATAGACTGACTGTGATACCCCAAACCCTCTGGTGTTCCTTGATGGTTTTAGATTTAGTTCAGTTTTATGACTGAATTTATTTTGTCATAATCTATCCGTAAACACTGGGGGCACAGGAATTCCTTGTTGCCAAGGAATGAAACACTGGTCATATGAACATCATACCTTGTGTATTGTACCTCAACCTCCTGCCTTAAAGTGGCGAGGCTAACACCTTGTGAAAGAACTCTCAAAGTACTTGTGTACTTATAGCTTGAAGACTTTTGCGACTATCTGCCCCTATGGAGATCCAATCATGCCACGGTTGGATGTTAAGTGGAGTGCTGTGGAAAGCTTCAGACATATCCACCAGGTCACACCACTTTATGCCTATATACAATGCTTCCGGAAAGTATTCAAAGCGCTTCACTTTTTCCATATTTTGTTATGTTACAGCCTTATTCCAAAATTGATTAAATTCATTATTTTCCTCAAAATTCTACAAAAAATACCCCACAACGACAACATGAAAGAAGTTTGTTTGAAATCTTTGCAAATTTATTAAAAATAACAAACAAAAAAAGCACATGTACATAAGTATTCACAGCCTTTGCCATAATATTCAAAATTTTACAACTTGATTGGAGTCCACTTGTGGTAAATTCAGTTGATTGGACATGATTTGGAAAGGCACACACCTGTCTATATAAGATCCCACAGTTAACAATGCATGTTAGAGCACAAACCAAGTCATGAAGTCCAAGGAACTGTCTGTAGACCTCCGAGACAGGATTGTATCGAGGCACAGATATGGGGAAGGGTACAGAAACATTTCTGCAGCATTGAAGGTCCCAATGAGTTTGTAACCACCAGGACTCTTCCTAGAGCTGGCCGCCTGGCCAAACTGAGCGATTGGGGGAGAAGGGTCTTAGTCAGGGAGGTGGCCAAAAACCTGATGGTCACTCTGACAGAGCTCCAGCATGTCTCTATAGAGAGAGGAGAATCTTCCAGAAGAACAACCATCTCTGCTGCACTCCACCAATCAGGCCTGTATGGTAGAGTGGCCAGACGGAAGCCACTCCTCAGTAAAAGGCACATGACGGCCCGCCTGGAGTTTGCCAAAAGGCACCTGAAGGACTCTCAGACAAAGACCAAGACAAAGATTGAACTCTTTGGCCTCAATGGCAAGCATCATGTCTGGAGGAAACCAGGCACCAGTCATCACCTGGCCAATACTATCCCTACAGTGAAGCATCATGGTGGCAGCATCATGCTGTGGGGATGTTTTTCAGTGGCAGGAACTGGGAGACTAGTCAGGTTGGAGGGAAAGATGAATGGAGCAATGTACAGAGACATTCTTGATGAAAACCTGCTCCAGAGCGCTCTGGACCTCAGACTTGGGAAAAGGTTTATCTTCCAACAGGACAACGACCCTAAGCACACAGCCAAGATAACAAAGAAGTGGGTACAGGACAACTGTGAATGTCCTTGAGTGGCCCAGCCAGAGCCCAGACTTGAACCCGATTGAACATCTCTGGAGAGATCTGAAAATGGCTGTGCACCGACGCTCCCCATCCAACCTGATGGAGCTTGAGAGGTCCTGCAAAGAAGAATGGGAGAAACTGCCCAAAAATAGGTGTGCCAAGCTTGTAGCATCATACTCAAATAACTTGAGGCTGTAATTGGTGCCAAAGGTGCTTCAACAAAGTATTGAAGAAAGGCTGTGAATACTTATGTACTATATATACTTATATACTTATATTTTATTTTTAATAAATTTGCAAAGATTTCAAACAAACTTCTTTCACGTTATCATTATGGGGTATTGTTTATAGAATTTTAAGGAAAATAATGAATTTAATCAATTTTGGAATAAGGCTGTAACATAAGAAAATGTGGAAAAAGTGAAGCGCTGTGAATACTTTCCGGATGCACTGTACCTGCCAGCCACATCTGTACATCCACAGACATCAAAGCCCCCAGGAAGAGTCCAGAACAAACTTTCCCATTACAAATATGTAAGTTTCCTTCATAATGAGGTTATCTCATTATTTATTATGAATTAAGTACATTCCAGTACAGTCATTCTTGTATTGCTGTACTTAATTCAACATAAACCATATTTCCAGGGCTAGCGGAGAAATAGTTTATCTCCAGAATGCCTGGACCATTGCTTCTGGTTCCAGTTCATTTCTACCTCATAAAGCATCCAACAGGTCGATGTCTCCTGGTAATACATTTTGGCAACTGGGCCTAAGATCATGAAGACTTTTTTTAAAGGGCTTCATAAGTTCTATTAAATTGTGGAAAAAAAACCCTGTTTTTCATGTCACTGTGTGTGAATCACACCTATAACATGAACTGGTGTGACAAATGCCAGGGTTAGGATGTTAGGATGCTATGTTAGGATGGCACTGCAAAGCCTGGTTTTTGCCTTGTTAGAAATATTTCTGAGAAGTGCCTGAAATTATCTTGAAATTAACACAGTGGCTTGAGTATTCATGGATATACCTAACAGTGGGAGGAAAGAGTGAGGTAATAAACAGCAAGGAATAATAAATCAAAGTGCACCTTTCTAGTCTGTAGTTTGTTCATATGAAATGGTGGCATGCTGTGACTGACGTATGATTGTTGCAGTTTTTTGCTGTGTCCTTATCTAAAGATGATTATACAGAATTTCACAATCTAATAGGAAATTGTGGACTATTACATAATTGACTGTTTTTCATTTTACTCTGAGCTTGTTTAAAGTGGAACACCTGAGTGGACCTATCCTGTCTTGTGGTATTGAATGGAAAGACACTGATCCAAAAATAGTCCCATTGGCATTTACTTGAAAACGGAGAATGTTTCCTTTTTGGCCTAGAATTGCTGTCATTACTTTTTATAAACACATTCGACACTATATAAACAATATATTTTTAATCCTTCAGAAATTAAAGTTGATAAAATGATAAAATGTAGGGTATTTCCATCTCCCAATGAGAAATACATAGCATATATATAGCCTGGAAAGCTAATATTGTTTAAGTTGGTGAACTGGAATGTAGCAGAAAATGTCTTTATTAAAAAATAGCTGTTCCTGTATAATCGAAAAAAGTGAAGAAATAGATGCATGTATTGTTGACAGTCTATAGATGATCTACGAAACATTAATTGCTATAATGCAGACCATGCAGAAAAAAAGTTGTTAGTCTACAGCGTATAAATTACATACCAAATATCAATACCCACACTGTTTTTATGTGTTAACGTGTGAATTAGCTGGTTGATAACAGCAGTGTGACAGGTTGATGTCATTCTGTGTTTTTTGTGACTGCAAATTGCCTGCATTGGACTATCCAAATAAAGTAAATAAATTAAAATGTTCATATATTCATCTAAAAAGCGTTGTCCTGGTCAGGGTGGTGGTAGATTCGGGACCTCAGGAACAATTGGGAAAAAGGTGGGGAAATACCCTGGATGTGATGCCAGTCCATCGCAGGGCATCATGCGCATGCACATTCACACACTTCTTCATACCTACTGTAGGGGCAATCCAGAGCAACCATGTTTTTAGAGGTAGGAGGAAACCAGAGAACCCCGAGGGAACCCACATGGACACAGTGAGAAAATGTAGATGTACAGTAGCTCCACGAAGCTCAGGATTTAACTGGGGACCTTGGAACTTTTAGTCAGTAATGCTCGTATTAATATATGAGGAATGCAAATTTATTTTATACTTATTTTTGATAAAGATAGAGCAACCTCAGTGATGTACTGGTATGTTTAATTAATTTAATTATCTTTTTTAGACATACTACAGTATAACCTGGATGTCAAGATGTACAGTATGTAGACAGCACTGGCTCCAAAACAGTCCTCACCTACACCTGACCAAAGACAGACAGAAGCTCCCCCTGTGTTGCTCGAAACATATTCATCAGAGTCCATCAGCAGAGTGAAATAGCGGACTGCTGTGGAAGGTCAGCATTCTGACTGCTACCCTGTTGTAGTTTTATTCAGGAAAAGGCAGCTGTCCCTGATCTCGCTCACTGGCTAACACCTGGTAAGAGTTAGGAGAACTTCTAAATGTAAATGAGATGTTACAGTAGCTGCGGGGTAATTCTAATATTGAAGTGAGCAAACTTAAGTTAGTAAGTGAGGAAAGAGAAAAGTTAAGTAAAAATGTTCAGAAGTGACAGCCCAATATATATATTTACACAAACTCATTTAATTTTATTAACATATGGCAGCAGGGTGGCATGGTGGGAAGCGCTGCTGTTTCACAGCTCTAGGATCTCTGGTTCGATGACAAACTCAGGATACTGTCTGTGTGGAGATTTGCATATTCTCCCTGTGTTTGGGTGGGCTGCCTCCCACCTCTCAAAAAATGCTGATAGGTGGACTGGCTGTGTCAAATTAACCCTAGTTGTGAATGTGTGTGTGCACAGTGCTGTTTGATGGAATGGAACCCATTCAGGCTGTATTCCTGCCTTACTCCTAGTGTTCTCAGGATTGGCTCTGGATCTACTTGGATCTACTTTCTACATGCTTATATGGTGCTATCCCTTGTGTCCATTACAAAAACATAGTTATGGTGATGATGTCCTCAAAACTATGGTCAGCATGCTACCATTGCACTGGTGTGGTGATCAGTGCAGTACTAGCTCCATGCCCCATCATTTATATATTTTATTAGATTGAGAATGGTGAAGAAAGACAGTTACTAGTGAACAACAATATATAATAAATTAAGTTAAATAAAATGAATTAATGTCTATCATGCTAAATTACATGAAATATGTGCTTGTGCAAAGTATACCTTTCACACTTATATGTCTTGATGTTGATGTCATTTACGATGGCATAAGTTTCATTCACATCTGTTTGTTCACATTCAAATGATTCAGTTCTGTTTCACTATGCCATTATTTCTGCATTACCAATGAAACCTTTAACCACAATTACATTTTATGAAAGTAGCCCAGACTTCTTTCAGTTCATACTAGACTGCTTCAAAAACAAACAATTATTCAGTTAATAAGGAATGCACCAGAGAACAGATGGAAAATCTATTGTGACGTAAAACATTCCCTTTGGGAAATACTGTCTGATTATAACAAATTTATTAAAATGGATTACTTTTCCTGACAGAAATACAAAGTGAGCTGGAGGTAGAAACAAGTTTGCATACATTACTTAAAACACACTGTCAACATTTTGTTTTCATAACATAAAATTATGTGAATGTGTGAAAGAAATGTCAGTGGCCAGCATATTGTGTGAGGAGATCTTGACTGCCACTGACGTAGAAGCAGACATTATTGAAAAGAGCTAGTTGTCTACTACAAGAAAGTCTGAAGCTGTAAACCACACACAAAGAATACCCTGTCACCAGAGAGCCATTAATAGCAGAGAGAGACATGCCAGAAAAATAAAGCTATCTAACACTGCACAAACACATGTCTGAAAAAAATCTTTGGACCACACATGATGGTGGCAAATGTGCAAATGAACCCAAGAGAGAATTCTTGGCTCTCAGTTTTTAAACCTCTCTGTTCAGTGACAAGTTAAAAGTTGCTTAGAAAGTTGGTGAAATCTGGGGTAATATTGTATGACATGGTTTCCTTAAACAAATCACATCTAACGTTCATGAGCAAGTGTTACTTGCTTCAGGTTGAAAGTTTTAAGTTCAGTATTGGAGATAGGTAGCCTTTGACTATTAAAATACAGGTTTTAGTTAATATGTCCCAAGAATATGATAATGTCATAATCATTAAGTGGTTACATGACAGGAATATTAATGAAGCATAGTGCGTATTTAGACATTCTATCATGAACACTTGGTATTTGCTTCAATGTGCAGCAAATGGCAAGACCTTTTTCAAAGACACAAAAATAGTTTAAACCATGCTCATTAGATCACACCTTGGACACCTTGGACACATTGATTCTTCTGCTTGGCAAGAATATGGTGAAGGAGACCTATCTGACAGTCTCTCCATCCATTTTCTGTACAGTTTATCCTACACAGGGTCACGGGGAGCCTGGAGCCTATCCCAGGGGACTTGGGGCACAAAGCGGGGGACACCCTGGATGGTGCACAATCCCATCGCTGGGAACAACCTATTTTACCATGAGGGACCATTTCTTATATTATATATATATATATATATATATATATATATATATATATATATATATATATATATATATATATATATATATATATATATACAGTGAGGGAAAAAAGTATTTGATCCCCTGCTGATTTTGTACGTTTGCCCACTGACAAAAAAATTATCAGTCTATAATTTTAATGGTAGATTTATTTGAACAGTGAGAGACAGAATAACAACAAAAAATCCAGAAAAACGCACGTCAAAAATGTTATAAATTGATTTGCATTTTAATGAGGGAAATAAGTATTTGACCCCTCTCAATCAGAAAGATTTCTGGCTCCCAGGTGTCTTTTATACAGGTAACGAGCTGAGATTAGGAGCACACTCTTAAAGGGAGTGCTCCTAATCTCAGCTTGTTACCTGTATAAAAGACACCTGTCCACAGAAGCAATCAATCAGTCAGATTCCAAACTCTCCACCATGGCCAAGACAAAAGAGCTCTCCAAGGATGTCAGGGACAAGATTGTAGACCTACACAAGTCTGGAATGGGCTTGGACTATTGCCAAGCAGCTTGGTGAGAAGGTGACAACAGTTGGTGCGATTATTCGCAAATGGAAGAAACACAAAAGAACTGTCAATCTCCCTTGGCCTGGGGCTCCATGCAAGATCTCACCTCGTGGAGTTGCAACGATCATGAGAACAGTGAGGAATCAGCCCAGAACTACACGGGAGGATCTTGTCAATGATCTCAAGGCAGCTGGGACCATAGTCACCAAGAAAACAATTGGTAACACACTATGCCGTGAAGGACTGAAATCCTGCAGCGCCCGCAAGGTCCCCCTGCTCAAGAAGGCACATATACATGCCCGTCTGAAGTTTGCCAATGAACATCTGAATGATTCAGAGGACAACTGGGTGAAAGTGTTGTGGTCAGATGAGACCAAAATGGAGCTCTTTGGCATCAACTCAACTCGCCGTGTTTGGAGGAGGAGGAATGCTGCCTATGACCCCAAGAACACCATCCCCACCGTCAAACATGGAGGTGGAAACATTATGCTTTGGGGGTGTTTTTCTGCTAAGGGGACAGGACAACTCAATCAAAGGGACGATGGACGGGGCGCCATGTACCGTCAAATCTTGGGTGAGAACCTCCTTCCCTCAGCCAGGGCATTGAAAATGGGTCGTGGATGGGTATTCCAGCATGACAATGACCCAAAACACACGGCCAAGGCAACAAAGGAGTGGCTCAAGAAGAAGCACATTAAGCACATCCTGGAGTGGCCTAGCCAGTCTCCAGACCTTAATCCCATAGAAAATCTGTGGAGGGAGCTGAAAGTTCGAGTTGCCAAACGTCAGCCTCGAAACCTTAATGACTTGGAGAAGATCTGCAAAGAGGAGTGGGACAAAATCCCTCCTGAGATGTGTGCAAACCTGGTGGCCAACTACAAGAAACGTCTGACCTCTGTGATTGCCAACAAGGGTTTTGCCACCAAGTACTAAGTCATGTTTTGCAGAGGGGTCAAATACTTATTTCCCTCATTAAAATTCAAATCAATTTATAACATTTTTGACATGCGTTTTTCTGGATTTTCTTGTTGTTATTCTGTGTCTCACTGTTCAAATAAACCTACTATTAAAATTATAGACTGATCATTTCTTTGTCAGTGGGCAAACGTACAAAATCAGCAGGGGATCAAATACTTTTTTCCCTCACTGTATATGTAACTCATTTTAAAATTCAGACATCCATCAGTTAAGGAACAGGAACAGTTAACATCTATAAAAGTGGAAAAACTCTTTAAACATCACCTACTGTATATTAGATGTGATTATTGGTTTAATTACCCTCCTTTATACCCAGCTGATCTCATACAGGACAAAATGTATTTAAGAGAACCTCATCATTTTTTAGTCTTATTTTTTCCCAGTCTCGTAATAATAATAATAATAATAATAATAATAATAATAATAATAATAATAATAATAATAATAATAATAATAATTTCCCCACTACTATTAAACTGTACTCCTGGCAGTACACATCTTTGGATGTTTGACAGTGGTAATAAATAGAAATTTAATAAAATATTAAACACATAGCAAAAGATATACTGAAGGTCAGTTCAGTATTTCAAACTATAGCCTTACTGTAGCCATGCATGCTCTCAGAATTCCTGCATTTGGGTTAAATTGTAACCTACATGACTATTTACATCTATTTGGCTAACTCTAATGTTGTGTACATTTAATGAGTTTGTAGCAGACACATGTAAGATTTATGTATTAAATTTTTGTCTAGGGTGTATGGTTTTTGAGAATCTAAACAAAAAGTAAAAACTATTACAATCCCCTTCCTACTAACACTGGTATGCAATACTAATAAGTTAACAGGCCCTATGTTGTATATCAACTTGAATCTTTTTCAAGTTGAATTATGTGTATGCTTCTTAAATTGGAGAGAATTTTTCCATACAAAAGTAAGACTGAAAACTCCTATGCAATTTTAGTGATCCTCACAGTATGTTCTTGTCTCTCTAACATTTAAAATCATCAGCAACTTAACACTGAAAAATACAAGAAAGCCTTAGTATTTTTCCTTTCCTCAATCCACAACATATTCCTTTCTCAGTCGATCTGAGCAATAGCCCAATCACTGGCCGGCATTCTTCTCCAAACCGTTCACATGGAACTAGTTAGAACAAAATTCCTTCCATGAAGAAAATATCTGGCACAAATTTAATGCAAAATCATAAATGGGAGGTCTCATCATATCCTGTCTCATTTTCACCCATTTTATGTCTTCCTTTCTTCTTGTGTTTTTGACTTCTGTACAAAGGGAAAGGGAGTCCTTTAAGGCATCTCCTTTTTCAATAAAGGAACAAATGATTTTGGTTTCTATTTGGCAAAGACAGAATGGGATTTACTCTTTCTGTGTGGATGGATCTAAAGGACAGTCTTAGAAAAGTCTTTCTTGTATTTTTGTGTTGTGTATTTTGGCAGGCAAGTCTAGGTCTGTAAATGCTCTGTAAATGTGCACACATCAACAGTCCACATCTGCTCATATGTTAAATAAACATGTTAAAAGAAGCAATATGCTGAATCAAACAGTCATCTATTAGAAAACAAACTTGTTGAATTTTGGATTGACATTGACTTTTTTTTTCTGACTAAACAAATCCACTGATGGTAGACCTAAGAGGTCACTTCCATATTAACGACAACATATAACATGTCAGTATAAAATAATACCACATCACCTACTGTATATTAGATGTGATTATTGGTTTAATTACCGTCCTTTATACCCAGCTGAGCTCATACGGCAAAATGTATTGAAGTGAACAGATCATTTTCTAATCTTATTATTTTTTTCCAGTCTTGTACAAAGCAGAGAGGTTTGTTTGTTCAATAATGCTGTTACACTATAAGTCAAAGAATATAACTGCACACTGGATGTAGAGGCACAGTCTGATTGATGGAAAGCTGGAAAGCATTAGCCTATGACATGTAACATACTTTACTGTACAATGAAGGGTAAATAATATGAATGCTGGTAATATAAAATCCAGCGAAACCTAATGCTAACTCTTTGCTAAGAGCATAATCTTAAAAAAGAAAAAAAAAACCATCATGTATAAAAAGCTTTTATGTAGCTTTGTGAAATTCTCCATACTACACATTGGTACTTTACCTTCTGCAACAATGACTATATTGATATGTCCATTCACAGTTTGTTTCCAATTTAGTTTGGCCCGTCTTTTAGTTATTTTATGAATCCTCCCCAATTCAGCATGCCAAGCTCAATTTGAAGCCCCTCCACTGCCACTGACCATGACCTATTTCACCACAAATAAAGACCAAAGTCAGCAAGAGACCTAATTAAGTTCACAGCAAGTCTTGATTAGGGTGGGCACAATAATGATTCTAACAATTACCAATCAATGAAATGCACAAACCAACCACTAGTTTCCCATGATCTTATTTTTCACAAGTAATAGCAGGTGTGGTTGCTAGAGAGAAGACTCTGAACTTTCTTTCATAGACAAAATTTTTATCCACCTTTATACCAGTTAGTCTGCCAGGTCTTTGGGATCTTTGGTTTTCTATAAAAGCAGTAGTTCTTAACATATTCTTCTCCTCCACTGAATACAAGAAGACTATTTATTATTGACTGTAACATACTGAAAAATCCTCACATATACAATTTTGCTTATTATTTATTTAAAAATTATCCAAAAAATTACAGCCAGTTGGAGTAGTTCATTTGTATAATAGTTTTGCTTGATTTTATTTGATTATATTTACAATACATATAGTGTATTTCATGTAAAACCATGGGGTCTGTGAGCTCATGCATGTGGAACAGGATAGTAGCACTTTCCTCTGAGTGTGTTACACTGCCCTGTGACACATCATTAGCAGCAACTCGTAAAGCTGCAGAGGTTGGCTTCACCTGTCTTGGAGAAAGCATGTGGTAGTCCTCATCCTCCCTAGTTGGCAGCTGTTGTGTGATAGGAGAGATTTAGCACGTGGTGGGAATTGCCAAATGACCAAATTGCAGAGAAAATGGGGGAAAATTGTGGATGTAGTAAAAATTAAGCACAGTACGGAAAGTTTCTTGAGAAACAGGACATTTCTGACAAAATTCCTTTCTCAGCTGTGTAAGAAAAGTGCTTCTGACACTGTAGGAGCTGATATATTGTGGAAAAGAATAGATATGAAACATCTATCCCATTCAAAATGCATAATTTAAAATTTAAGGGAAATTATTACAAGACAGTTAGTAGTTGTACTACTCACTCTTTCTAACAAATAGCAAAAGAAAAAATTGTGCTCTTTATCCTTCCTTGGGTATACTAAATATTTATTAAGATGTACCCACAGTGAACTCTCACTAGACAAGGGCACTGCTCTTTTTTTGAAATTGCACATGAAGTCCAAATAACATAAGCATCCCGGCACAAAATCTATCTTAACCCCTGTCCATGTGATCATGTTAAGGCCATCTAATCACATTTAAGATCTACATGGAGAATAGACCTTTCATCTTACAACCAAGTTAACAAGATAGGATTCTTGAGAAGCATTGCATACATTCCTGAAAGGAGAAAAAATAATGAACCTTTCTTCCTCAAACTTTAGAGGCAGGGGATAAAAGAGGTGAAAGTTCTTGCCTGACAGTATGTTGATGAAACAAGAAATTGCAAGCAGATTTTTTTTTGTCTTGGAAGGACGTGACTAGTTATGGTGGTGAGGAGGAAGCACTGTAAGAGATTTATGAACACTGAAGTCAGAGGCTACAGCTAGGCCAAGCGTTTTTTTCCACTCTCCAGGAAGTTCAAGTTGTTCAGGTAGGACATACTAGATTCTTGCCAAATGGGTAATTAATTAGTCTTCCTGATGAGGTGATATTTACACAGATGGATCTCTTCTCTTTGAACTGGCTACCCTTTTACCTTGGTATTTCCTCACACCAGTGCTTGCTGGCAGACACCTAAATGGGCTATCACCTCCTGTTTTGTTCTGTGTGTGTTCCCCATGTCCACAAGCCAAGAATAACTTCACAAGGTCCCCCCATGAGTATTTGTCAGAACATGTCTCACTTACATAGACTTGAACGTTTTAATTGTGTAACTGTAAATTGCTGATGATAATTTAAATGTATTTGACTGGAAGCATCCCTTAATCCATGATGTATGAGAAGGGAAAAAGCATGAAAACAAGACAGAATGACATCAGGGACAATGTGTAGTTAGATTCGAAAGAGTGAGTAAGTGAATCTTTTTGGTCATTATTTTTTTTATATATATTGTGTGTTTTACTTTAAACAGTCGTGAGTTGTGAGTCATATTTTCAACTGCATGCATGCCAAAACCTGATATGTGCTCCATAAGCCAATGAATCCTGACCAAGATTCACTCCTCTCTCAGTATGTGAATTAGCAGATCTTTCACCAAATATGGCAAATTCTCCTTTTTTTTTTTTTTTTTTTTTTTTTTTTTTTTAGGAGCTTGGTTGGGCTCATTTAGTCAGAGCTGGAGATTTCTAGTGTTTCAGCACATTCAAGAGTAGTCTATGCTGGAGTGGCTGAGAAATAAATTATTTTGCTAAACACAAAGAGGCAATTCCTGTTAGCTATTTATTTATTTTTTATTTTACAATGCTCAAGCTGTTTGTCTGTTTCAGACCAGGTTGTCTGTCTGTTTTAGATCAGGTTGCACATTTAGGCAAAATGGTCAGTGCATCTGAACGAATCATTCATCTGAACAATCTAAAATCATTTTAGTCATGGAAAAAAAATTTAACAGATTTCACCACTAATTCTTTAACTTAATCTATTTATTAAAAATGGATCTGAGGCAGATGTACAGTGATTTTCTTTTATGTTATTACAAATACAAAACTACACAATATACATCATGCATATTTTAAACATTAGTCAACTTTCTATTAGCATGTTATTAGTATGTTGAGACGCTATAATAAATAATGTCCTGTAATTCAAAATAATATAGGGGTGAGCCTTATATACTATACGTTAAAGCATGGATCATGCTAGTCTTTTACTGGTAAAGTGCACAGCTTCCTAGAGTTTAACATGCTGTTAAGCTTTTCTTCACTTTCTAAGAGTTCATATATTGAAACATGGCTTTCCTAAGCTCCTGGTTCCTGAACACTTCATCAAAGTGGATATCTTTTTCCTTCCACTGATGAAGTACAAAATACATCCCAATAAATCATTCTCTCTGATCTCTCTGGAATTCCTGTGAAGATTGTAACTTTCACACAACTGAGGTTTCCAAAATATGGAAACAGTAGCTTGCACTGCACTCCCAAAGAAAGCACTGAATGATATTTCCAGTGCATTTATTTTTAGAGAGGGAGGTAGTGGGAATTCAGAAATATTCTCCTGATCTTTTAAACATTTGAAAATGACTGATTTTAACTGAGACCATATGATTAATTATTTGTGGACCACACACACACACACACACACACACACACACACACACACACACACACACACACACACACAGTAATTACCGTGTAATAACTGGGTATAATTATGTAGTTGGCTGTTTGAGGAAAATGTCTTTGATAACAAAATGGGGACCATAGCTAATACAATAAAATTAATTTCTTAAGGATGTCTTTGCATTAGTAGTAAAACTTACACTGAAATTGATTGTAATTGAAATAATGATACATTAGAGAAAAGATGAACAGTTCCATTTGCTAGGGGGTTATAATGGTGCAAAGTTTCTACTGTACAAAATTCTTTGTATATTAATCAATTATATAAATGTGTTAAAGCATAAAAATGCTAAACTCTGCCTTGTTGTGCTCATACAAAGCCACCATATTTGTTCTTCTTGGGTCATGAGACAAGCTTCAGTCAGAGTCTATAGCTTATGTATGTCATGTATATGCACCATTATCTGTGCTTACTGAAAAAAAACATCAATTTCAGTTTTGCATCCAATCAAGTTAATGAATGTAAAAAGAAACTATCAAGAATTGTGCCAATTCATCATTCGTGGTGATCCTCTCATGCTACACAATCTATGCAGCACTAGAGCTATCTGTGTATGTGTGAATATGGATAAAACTCTGGACTGCAGTGTGGAAGCCCCTGGCCCTACCTCAGTAAAGTTTTCAATATGCTGGAGTAAGCAAAAGCTTGTATAAAATGAGGTGTTTTAGATGACTCTCTAGAAGGCATGACATACTGGTTATTTAATTCATTATCAAACTACATACACTTACTGAACACGGACAAGACAAGACCAGACAAGCTGGTTTGAGTATTTCTATAACTTCTGATCTCCTGGGATTTCCACAGTCTCTAGAGATTACTCCAGTGAGCATCAGTTCTGTGGACAGAAATGCCTTGTTGATGAGAGAGGTCAATGGAGAATAGCCAGACTGGTTTTTAGCTGACAAAAAGGCTGCAGTAACAGAGATAACCACTCTGTACAATTGTGTCAAGAAAAGCATCTCAGAATGCACAACATGTTAAACCTTGAGGAGGATGGGCTACAACAGCAGAAGACCATGTTGAGTTCCACTTCTGTCAGCCAAGAACAGAAAGCTGAGGCTGCAGAGGGAACAGGCTCACCAAAACTGGACAGCTGAAGACTGGAAAAACGTAGCCTGGTCTGATGAATCTCAATTTCTGCTGAGGCACACAGATGGTAAATTCAGAATTTGACGTCAACAGCATGAATCAATGGACCCAACCTGCCTTGTGTCAACAGTCCAGGCTGGTGGAGGTGATGTAATTGTGTGGGAAATGTTTTCCTGGCAAACTTTGGCAAAATTTTTCCCATCTTTTAATGGCTACTTCCAGCATGATAATGCAGCATGTCACAAAGCAAAAGTCGTCTCAAATTGGTTTCATGAAAATGACCAGTGTCATTTTGTCACCAAATATTCAGTGTCCTTCAGTGGCCTTCCTAGTCACTAGATCTAAATCCAATGTAACACCTTTGGGATGTGGTAAATTGGGAGATTCACAGCATGAAAGTGGACCAGAATCTCAAAGGAATGTTTCCAACATCTTGTGGAATCCATGCCACGAAGAACTGAGGCTGTTTTAAGAGCAAAGGGAGGGCCTACCAAGTATTAGTATAGTGTTCCTAATAAAATGCTCAGTGAGTCTAGTGTTAGTCATGCATATAAGAAGCAAACATTGAAGGATGTTTGTTAAGCAAAACAACATAGTTGCTTTAACATGAAAATCATCTACTACTAGTTTTAGTTAATTAATGAAAGTTCCTTTTCACAGGAAAATGTTATTATTTAAAGCTGTAATAGTTAAACATTTATTTTACTTTTTTACTTGAGTTAATTTACTTTTTCATTGGATACTCCTTCTTGGTCTTAAAAATCTAATCAGGTGGAAATGATTACCAATCAAAACACAATATGATTTGACACCCCAATAGTTTCATGCTAGAAGATTTTTGTGGTGTGATGCTATTCCTTATAAGCAATGCTGAAATGAAAGTGTGAAATTTATAGTCTGTTGAAGATGGAACATATGAGGATGAGGAATGCCTTAACAGGGATTGCTGAGCATGTGAAAAAACTGCTAAAGGATTACTGCTGCCAAAGTACCAACAAAGCACATTCATGATTTTGATAATAAAAAAAAAATGGGGAAAAAATTAATAACATAGCAGTTTGCAGACAAAACACACAAAATCTGCTTTTGATGGATTGATTCTGTTCTTGAGGCAAACTTAAGCTGGTGATTAATCTCATACAAAATTTGTTAAATTGCGCTGAGTATGACAAATTATCCTCTTAATGTTGTAGTTTGTATTTGTGTAATTAAATACACATCACAATCAAAATATAATTATGAATTTGCAACTGTGTTTAAAAAATACCAGACAGGCTGAACCAGTTACACAGGGAAAGAGAATAAACAGATTTACATTACATGGCCAAAATTTGAGTTTCCTCTGGTTTTTCCAGGTCATTCCAACCTCCCAAAACATGCTGATAGGTGAATTCTGACCAGTTTTCCTAGTATAGACTCATTTGGATCCAAATGACCCTGACTGGGATGAAGCACTTACAGGTAGATGAATGAATGATAAATGATATAGCTTTGTCAATCATAGATATAGCAGTACTGAATCTATAGATGAGGAGTCTATCAGCCAGAGCTGATGTAGAGCTTTGTGGAACTTGTAGTGTTTGGGTGTATTGGCTTAAAACTATGAAGCCAATGTACCCAAACACTACATGTGATGATGTGGTTGTGGGCACTATATGTATCAACAGGAGAAGGCGACAGCTTTGGAAAGAATGTTTGCAGAAGGAAATGTGTTAGTCTGGTTCTCAAGTTTTATTTTATAAAACCTGGAGACTTCACAGTTCTCAGCCCCCAACAATGACAACTATTTCAGTTGAACTACATTCTGTTTAACAAAGTGTAACTCACAGTGATTGACACTATTTGACTTTTACGCCTATACAAGAGTCTAGACATGGCCCCTGCACCCAGTACCCCCAACCTCTTCATCAAGGGAGAAAACATAATAAAAAGAAGGTAACACACAGTATCTGAAAGCATAATGACACATTATACATAGAAGGTATGGGGAAGTCAAACTTGCTGTATAGGCCAAAATGATTTTGCAATGATTTACAATGGAAAGAAAATCATTTTTTATTATTTTTCTCAGTCTTATAGAACAAAGGTTTACAGAATTTCTTGTAATATTAAATAAAGGTTAAAATTATTATGTAGTACACTAATAAACATTGCCTGGAATGCTACAGACATAAGGGAGCTGAGAGGATCACTATAAAATCTAGACTAAAATGAATGTACTATACATTCCACTTCTTGTACATGGATCACAGTACAGTGATAATCCACAGTAATTTACATTGCTGAAAAATTTGTGATTTATAGTCTAATTGAACAACAACTTTAGCAAGCCTTAGGAAATCTACTTAGGATATTTTACTATGAAACAATCAAAATTCCCACTCCTATAAAATTTAGACTTACATTTTTTCCAACAGATTTCCTCAGGAGTGACTAAAGGCTAAAAATAAAATGTCTCTGGACTAGATTGTTATTTTCCTGATCAGAAAAAAAACCCTGGACATTTTTGCAGTATTTCCCTTTTACATCTACACTCATCACAATATCTGTAGTGGATTTATAAACTTTAGCAGTAATTTGGTTAAAGTGAATAGGAAAGCGGGTCAAAGTGTCCATGTGAACTAAACCTTGTCTTCTAAACTATGTTTAAGTAAAATATTCTTCAAGGCATGTTTGGTATCAATCTAATCCATATTTCATGGTGAGCAATGTGGTGACATCATAAATAGCATATAGGTTTAGGAGCTAACATTTACATTATACAGTATACAGTACACACGTTTGAAAGACACCTCTGACAAGATAAGAGGCTAATACTTGCAAGTTTAAAGAAAACCTCTGACAAGTAAATAGAAAAGGTCTAGGATTGCATGTCGATAGAAACCTCAGAGCTAACAATAATTGTTTAATAAATAGGCTATATAAAAGCTTCTGATATAGGAACACCATTTTATAATGAAAGCTTAACATGAAGCTGTTTTAGATTAAATACAATTGGAACACTGAAATATTAGAGCTTTAACTAGAAGATTATTCTTTGGAGTCAGATCTTTAATTAAATGTAAGTGTGGAGTCAGCTATTTAAATCATAAAGCTAAGACAATACATTTAACCTTCAGCTGCTCCTATTTTTGTTCTTGGTCATGGGAGAGCTGCATACTAAGATAATATCACTTTATATTTTAGTCCTACACATCATACCCATAATTATTCCATGTTCCAGGTTTCTTCTGCTTCCTGGCCTTTCCATCAACCTTACATAACAAAACATTTGCCAAGCTGTGGATGTTAACATATAGACAACAAATTCCTTAGTGATGAATTAACTTGTAAAGTGAACAGGGATGTCCAGATGGTTTTGAGTAGGTGTGAATTCAGCACTGAGGATTTTGTTGTACACTCGCGAGTACCACAGTGACAGTGTTTCACAGGAGATAAGTTTGTGCTAGGCACACACTAAATATGTGTCTACAAACCCCTGGAATCAGAAGGCATAGCACTGGTATTTGGATATGGAAACAAAAAGAAATAAATCATTTAACTTATAGAATACATCCCCAGAATTAATCCATAATTCATAGTAGATACTGAATAATATACCGTACATTTAATGTTAATTTAACAAAGAATATACCACAGTGCTTTTAAAAGGATCAGTTCTGATTGTTCAGAAAATGTTGACTAATTTTATATAACAGCAGCGCTACAATATTTCCAACTACAAGGTTTATATTATAGAGCTCGTTTTAAAACACTATTGTTGTAAAATTATCAGGAATATGTTTCAGAGACACCAGGTAAACCAAAACTGGTCATCTGAACTGTGTTTAATTACAGGATTCCTCAGGGCATGTTTGGTATAATTTTTTTAAATCCATATTTCATGGTGAACTATGTGGTGATTTCATAAATACCATATAGGTTTAGGAAACACATTTACAATTAATTAGTTAATTAATTTTTAATCTAAAACCATTAAAAAGTAAATGTACTACAGTTGTCACTGTGCACTTTGTTTAAAGATTCAAGCATGGGTGAATGGGGTCAGTTTGAAAATGGTGTTGTATCTTCTAAATGAATGTGCTGTAAAATAAATGGAGCGGGAATCAGAATTCAGCTCATGGGCATTTTGTAGAAGCTCTAAGCCAGTCATCCAGTTTGGAATAAAGTATGGATATGCGATTGAAGATCAGAATAGAAATCAAAATAGTCAAAGGAATGCTAATTACAGTAGAAATCAAACACCATTAATTGTATGGTTTCAGCATTTTTATATGTTCTCCTTCCCCTCCTTTAAAACCATTCCCTCTCCAATTCTCTGCAAGACATGCGGAAGGATGAAAACTGTGAGAAAAACCAACACATTTGGGAACAAGAAAAAACATTAACCTGTCAGATATAAAACTGCAGACTGGTCTTTTTTAGCCACTTCTGCTCTCTTAATTCAAGCCAGAATCATGTGAGGAAAAAAAAACCTTTAAGGAATTCATTAGATAATAACCAAGCATCGAAAGATAATAAACAGCATACTAGTTATGAGCATAGACCAATGAATTTCTCATTTAAACACACAAATCAATTTAGACACACAAATATGTGATATCAGTGTTTTATAGACTGGATTTAAGGAATTCTCATAGTTCACTTATCATAAGTAGTGTCTGAGATTTCATTTCATGCCTTTTTGATTACATCACATTTGATTGCATGCCTCTTTGGTTTACAGAGTGATACATGATAAACACTTGCCAGTGGAATAAATGTATTGCTAATAACATATAAAATAGCAAATTGTAGGGGACAGTGGCAAGAAAAAATCAGAACAATGGGGGAAATAAAAATGCATTCATACACTGGAATGTAGGAAAAACATCCTTATATCCCATTTCTTTAGTATATCACAGGTTAGCTTTCAAGCTAGTAATGAGCGTAGCATAAGACATAATGTTAAGAATTAAAATACAGAAGACTGAAAAATTCTAGCTAAATTATACAATAATCTAATGAGTTTTCCTACATTGTAGTCAAGCATATTTGAAATAAAAATATAATCTTTAAGCACCTAGTTGTATGTTAGCTAGCTTGCAAAGATTAACTGCTTGCTTCTGCATAATATTTTTTATATTATACAGTGGGCATTTGGACATTTGTATCGCAGAAATTTAATGCCACTACATCAATTTGGCTTCTACTTGTCATTTTCATGACCCATTAGGAGTATCTCTAACTAATTCTGCATCAGGTAAGCAACCTCCCAGACATCGAATCCCAAAGAATGGACTCATTTTGGGGTTAATATGAATGAATCATCAACATGAATCTACATGAAGCATAAAATCCCATGCACATCAAATTATTATTTTTTTAATAATTTTTTTTCTTCTTATGATCACATTATATCCCCTGTCTCAAATTCTCATGGGTTCTCTGCTAAGTTTACTATAGACTGCTATATGAAGAATGATGGTGGTGTGTTCATTTGGGAGGAGTTTCAACTCCTGCCAGTTTAATTTGTCTTGGATTATACTTGTTGAAGGTCAACTCAAGTCCGTGGATGAGTCAGAATTAGGAATATGCTTATTGTATATTTCATTAGTTAACATTATAAAACCCTGAACCTCAGCATTTGTTTGAATGTTAAGTCAATATAAAGGAACAAAAATTCAATTAAAGCTTGATGTTAATAACTTACTAAACTCTGGTCTCCAGGTGTTAATACTGGAACTGGAATACTGTCAACCACAATAATTTTCATGTGTTGGTTCATTTTGATAATTGTGCTTCATTTTATTCATTGGTGGTATAAACATTGGTTAATGCTTATTTGGTTTATTATTAAAGAAAAACATTAAATCATACATGTTAGTTGATTTTGAAATGTTAGTTATTGTTTATTAACACCTGTTGAACCTTAATGTATTTTTTTTATTGAAAAACAGACGTGTAGGATCTTTTCTCACATATATGGACATGAGACTAGTGTCAGTTTCATTTGTATAAGCAGGGTGAGCAAATGTTTTGACCTGTCTGTGAAAGGAGACTGCTTTATGTGCACAATCTCACCGACTTATCAGTCCATATCTCAGACTAATGTCTCTCCATGAAAAATACTGCGTCTGTCTGTGAGAAGACAAACACCAAGAGGAAGAGACACATTAACAGCCGCACTCAAAGTCCTGCCAAGTGTCGCTGAGCATAACACTCAGAGCCAGACTGTAATGCTGCACTTCTGACCTCTGTTTCCTGTTTCCTGCCCCAAGAGAGCTGTGAGACAATTTAGGGAAATCATTTTGAATTGGGATAGCATAAGGAAAAGGCCCAAGCAGGAGGCCACAGGGGAGAGGGAGACTCACTATTGAATTATTCCAAAATTAATGCTAATGTGCATGTGGTTAATAGAGTACAGATTTCATAATCTCTCTCTCTCTCTCTCTCTCTCTCTCTCTCTCTCTCTCTCTCTCTCTCTCTCTCTCTCTAAATTGGAACCATCAAAAGTGTGTAACTTGACTTACACATTTCAAACACAGGCAAATGATACAGGCATACATATGTTATATTGCATATATTAACAGATGACAGGTGTAAATGAAGATGGGGAGAAGGTGCTGTTGTGGAGCACAGAGGACAGCAGGTGCGATGTTGAACCTTGATAGGCTTAGGTAAAAAAAGACATATTAAAAGTATAGAAAAAGCCCCTGAATGTGTGCTCTATATTCAAGGCAAGCCATGCATTTTGCCATGTTCAGAAAAGGGTGTATTATTTAGTAATTGTTTTTTAATAGTTTTTTCCCCCTTTGGCGTAAATTGCTATAATCATGTCAGTAAAAAAAAAGTTTTACAACATGTCTAAACCTGCTATCTTGCAGGTCCTTGATTTCTTTGCATTCTTGATTTCATCTAATGGAATGGAAAACAGATTGTGATGAATCTCAATTTACATCGTCAGGCTAGCTGACACATGATGCTTTCTGAAGTGGTCCATTTTCCTGTTTGAAGGGAGCATTTCTCCCCTTCTTTCCTGAGGGTATGTAATAGATTTTGTAGGAATTTTATGGTCAGTCAAAGCTTTCCACTATTTTTAAAGCCATTCTCTTGACTTTATGATTTAAGAGTGTAAACCTGAGATGAAGCATACTGTTGTTCAATCATGTTACCTAAGTGTATGACTACCTCTTTGCCCCTAAATAAACCGCTGCAGATGCACATCGCATAAAGCACTGATGTAGTAAAGGAACTCAAAGCAAATGCCTGAAGTTCATGGTGACAGATTAAGAGTAGACATCTGCTTCCATGGTTAAATGATTGTTCGTGACAATGTTTTTTTTTAGAAATACATGAGAAATGTATTATTTTACCGTTTAACAACAGTGTTTTACTAACCTGTTTATGTATACATATTTTAATGTCCATATAAAATCACCACAGGGAATAGCACCATCCATTTCAGTTTACATTAGATTATGATAAGGATTTCCCAACATTGATACCATAGCAAACAATGTTTTAAATATATATTGTTCTATACTATTGGCTTAATTTCATTAACTACAATCATTTGGCCACTTGATGTGTCACATGGCCATATTTCTTCTGCCAAGTGATATCAGAATATATATTTAGATTATTTTCTGGCAAAGACACATGATAAACTAATAAAAACGAACCCAGACACTTCTTACTTCTTGAAAACAGTAAAAGTTTTAATTCTGTTGAATTTTTAACTTTCTGTTGAATTATGATGTCAAACTAGCCGCTATGACTCTGTTGTCAAGTAACCTTCATAAAGGCATACATTACTTATTCAACATCTATTTACATGTAATAAAACTACTGTATGCAGCCATTTGATGGCAAAGTCAGTGACAAATTCATGTGGCTATGCAGTAGACTAGCTAGGCATCTAACTGGCAACATATATGACAGAATAAATAAGTCAACTCCTTCTCATCTCTGAATCTTTCAATTCTGGTGCACCACTTCCCATTTTTGCTTGCTTGCCTCCCAACATTCAAGATTTTTCTTTTTGCTTGACCGCTGGTAATGGCCCATAGCAAACAGGGGTTGGCATTAGGGATTATTCTCCATGTTCAAATTCCTTTTATAATATCTCTGGTTTACTGCTGGCTTTATACCACATTTTTTCATTTACTGACTCCACAGTGCTACTTAATTTTTAGGCTACATGTAGTATATTTGACTCTTAGCTTTAACACAGGATGTATATATGCACTGTCTTACCTCCCTCTCTCTGCCAACACACACACACACACACACACACACACACACACACACACACACACACACACACACACACACACACACACACACACGTTAGTTTTGGTCTTTGTTGTTATGTTGACAAATATCATCACACATAGTGAAGCGTGTGCTCCGAATGAATAAAAACTATGAATTCTGAATTTACAAGAAGGTTAAATTGGGTCACATAACCCATTGGATTTGAAACAATATACAAATGTGGCTTGAATCTGATTGGGGAAAAAAGTCAGGTATTTTTTGCCAGTTAGACTGCAGAAAATCACTCACTCTTCGGTAACCACTTTGTCCTTGTCAGGGTAACAGCAGATACATATCTTATGCTGGAAACACTGGGTGTGAGGTGGGAATACACCCTGGATGGGACGTCAGTTTAATGCAGCTGCAGAAAATCTTTCTTGCTAAATTCAGGTATACCAAGCTGCCTGTCTGAACATAGCATGATCTACCACCCTATTCTCCCCTGCATATTTTTTATACAATGTCACCATTAGAAGCATACTAACATGTTCCTTTTCCAAGTTATTAGATTTAATGGATTAGAGTAGAGAGGGAAGCAGGCACACATGTCTAATTTTTCTCATGAAACAACATGCTACTGTTATTTCAAGAGTTAGCTGCTACAGAATCCACTCACTCACTTTCAGTAAATTTCAGGGTAATGGTGGATCCAGAGCCTATCCCTGGAACATTGGGTGTGAGGAGTGAATACATCCTGGATGGAACACCAGTCTATCGCAGGGCAGCATGCACGCACATATTCAGTCACACGTTTATCTTAGCAAGTTCACCTATTGGCATGTTTTTGGGACGTGCGAAGAAACCCACATGGGCACACGGAGAACATGCATAGAAACAACAGTTACCATAGCTCAGGATCAAATGCAGGACTCTGGAGCTGGGCAGCAATAATACTTACTGTGCCACCATGACACTCTGCTACAACCATGACACCCTGCTAGAAACCAATTAAGACTGCACCACAGCTAGCTATATATCTTTCTGCTTTCAAATGAGAGCACCAGGGAAAGTTCACCAGGTAGCTACAGTGGCCAAAAATGAATGTGCACAGGCAGAAACTAACCAGTATACGACAAAAATGAGAAACCCAGTGTCTGTAAATTATGCAAATTAGTTTGCTTAACTGGTTAAATCTCAGTCCCTGATCAGTACAGGTTGTCCTCATACAAATTCCAGCAATGTTACCAGCATTACCTAATTGAAAAGGCTGAACATTTATCTTCAGACTTTTGACTTGAACTTCAGACTTGAACTTGCATTTTTCTTTTTTGGACGTATTTTTTTGGAACAGCTGTGTGGATTTTCACAGACCTCTAACTGTAGCTATGCATTGCACAGTGACTAATATTTGATATATTTATATATAAATTAATATTTATGGACATGGAGGACTTATATGTAATACTCTCTACTGCAATTTTCTTCTTATAGCTCACAGAAATTATAACAAATGAAAGGAATAAAAATAAGGCATGTTTAATATCAATCTAACCCAAGTGTATGCTTAAAAAAAAAAACCTCACAAGAAGGCTGATAACTGTATAGTGGCTGTACAGTTTGATTTTAATCACAGTGTGGAGGGCTGCTTTTGTAGAGCTGCCAGCTTTTGGTTATGTGATCTTTGGCCAATTTTTTTAATCAATATTTTTAATGATTGTGGAATGAGCAGAAAATACACCATTGACCTTTCTGATCATTAATGATAATCACAGCTACATTCTGTCATATTTATGCACACACAACCATATTCTAAAAGCCAGTGCTGGATCACAGAGATTTGTGAGTATTTGTCTGTCAGTATTTAAACCACTGTAACTTCAAATCATTAAACATGGTGCATAAAGTTTTAATCACTGTACTACCACAAAACCTTAATCCTGTACACAAGATATTTTTTTTTACACTGAAATTATAGCAAACCTTCAAAACATGTAATGTCTATCTGCATATTTTATTATGCATTATCTATTAATGTTACTGGATCCATTAAACAATAACTGTTAACATTTAAAACTGTTAATTAAAACAATTTAAATACAGGTTAAAAATATAGAGTACAGAATACAGAATGTGAAATATCGAATGTTGTTAGCAATCTGCACCAAGTTTTACATAAAACTTTAAAAAGTTGCAAGAAGAAGTTGGATCAATACATTTGAGTTGATCTTGAGTTGCGTTATCTCTAAATAATATGAATATTAAAACAATATTTAAATATTTAAAATAATGATAATAAAGCATGCAAAGTCTCAAATGTTTTCCTATGTTTAACAAATACATTCTCAGCTTAAAGAAAGTTCATTTATAACATCATTCTTTGAATTTCTGAAATTCATATATAAGTCATTGTATACAATTTAAGAGATTAAGTGCAAAGTTTCCTAAGGTTATGTTTTTCTACTTTTCTACTATAAAATCAAACCTGCCGAATCATGTCTGTAAATGGCTTGAATGTGGGTTCAAAAATATATATTTTTTCTGTTACAGATGTAGACAAATATCTGTAGTGAAAGATTAAGTTAAGTGAGTATTGAATGTGTTTATGACAAAAGACTCTAAAAACACATGAAGTGCTCATATGGATTATAATGTACTGTATGTTAAATGATACACAAGTGTACAACTTCCAATGGGTACATCAGAGTCCTCTTAGTGTCAGGAACAGTGGGTGGATGCAAGTGCAGGTTTTGTAATGAACAAGAGACAAACAAAATAAACAAAGTCAAATCAAGAATCCTAAACACACTGAAACAAGAACCAGAGCAATGTGGCATGAAACACACAACAAACTACACACGACAACAGGCTAGGCACAACAACAGAAGCTAAGCAACTAAACTCAGAACTTAAATAATGCTGCTAAGGAACACAAACACAAAACAGGTGTGAGTAATGGGTATGCCTCTTTTGCATCTAATTAGAGTACAATCATTTAAGAAACTATAGTAATGTGACTTCATTTCTGTTTCTGAAAATATTACTCAAAGAATCTGACCCTTCTTGTAAAGTTTGCTGAGTTAAGTCTACAGTGTTGGTTTCAGTTATTTAAAATGTTACCCTGGTTATCAACCAATCATCCATCACATTTTACAAAGCATGTCTGTGTGAGGTGAACAATAGTACATAGAAAGAAATAGTGTAAGTTACTTTAGTATGTGGCTTTCTCGAGGACAAACTCAGACATAGTAGGGGGAAGCTGGAGTTTTTGTGTGCTATGTAGAAAAAAAGAGAGAGGAGGAAAAAAAAATCCAGGGCAGAATGAAAAGAAGTAACCCAAGACGCTGAGGTGGCCAGATACAAGTCAGGAGTTTGGTTCTCCTTCTTCCCCATCCACACCCATTTTGTGTCGTGGGAGTGCAAGGAAAAACTCCTTTCCACTGAGCCAAGATAAGCAAATAGAATAGTGCCACACATCAAGTTACTGTGAGGAATGAGGGAGAGAAAGGGAAGGTGAGAGGGAGAAAGAATGTGCCTCAACACCATTTGTAGTCAAATCAACTCCTCCTGAACTCGCCACATAATATCAGTGACACAATTTTGTAGTTAAGATTAAAATCATAGGAAAATACAATGTTTAGTGTATTGATTAAATGTAGTCTAATTGATTTATCACTATTGCGCAAATGTGATAGTGTCTGATAGATCTGATTTTTTCTGTTTTTATCTAGTGTATCCAGCCATCCTACAGTAGCTAATACAAGTTTGAAAAAATTTCTGGCAACCATTATTGTTACACTGTTAATATATTTTTTATTGGCATGAATCAAACAACTTCCAGTTCTATCTCTGAGATAGACTTCTTGATGTTTTGTGAGTGTCACCAAATGCAACTCAGCTGTGCCGTATATTCACCTGGTAATAAATGGATGATTAGTATTCATCAACATAATGTATGCAAGTAAGAAGAAAATCGGATTTCCAAAACTTTTGTAAATCCAGTCGAATGTCTTAGTTTGGTTTGGCTTATACAAACATTTGTACATGACTTTACTAAAAGATTGGGTGCAATTTCACCCAGACCACACCATACCCAAGATATAGGCCACCATTTATTCATTGTACATTGTAGATTGTCACTGTACATATGTATATGTGATCAATATAGACTCATTATCATTATTTATCTTATTTTTAAAGTTGCTTTATATTTACTATAGAGTAATGGGGCCTTTCATATGATTTATATAATCATAAGCATTTCAGATATTACATAAAAAACCCTGTAGACTGTAAAACACTTTCTGGAATGTTAGAAGCCAATAAGAGTATGGGATTGTGCCAGGACACATATATACATATGGTATAATTCTCTCAATATAAAACATTCCAAGAATTCTTTACATGTCTCTATTTATTTAACCAAGGGATGCATGTCATTCATTTCATGATTTTAGCCCATATTATTCTACTAAATACATTTCATGATGAAAAGTGTCTGGGCCAATACTCATCACATGGCTTTGAATTATGCTTAGGAATCAAAATATGAGTTCTCATGAAGTTAAAAAAGACCTGGATTATGATGGTGAGAAGTAGGTACACCCCTTTCTTATATTATTTGGAATAGAAATCAAAATAAAGTCACAACTACTCATCCTCAATAGGATTTGTGAGGTCTTTTTAATCAGAACAGCATAACTTGACTCTTATGATTGATTTTGAAACCCAGTTCTAGGAAAGCAGGATTCTTGTTACTGTAGAAGATCAGGAGGTAAAAATGATCAAAATAATATTGCAGCAGTGTTGTTGTTATGAGCTAGTATGTTTTATTACTTAAGTAGCTCCAATTTAGAATTGCAAATTCATAGGAATTTGAAATTGTTAACATAATGTACATTATTAATTATTATTAACATAATACACACTTACTAAGATCACTTGATTCTTATTCAATCAAACAAAATTGCTCTTGCTCATTCAAATTCCTGAGTAATAGAGGCTGTTTAACCTCAAAGGAGCAAATTCATATCGAACCATCCATATTTTCTCTTAAGTTCATTGACAGTTTAATGTTTATATAGACACCAATTGTAGGGTGTAAATCTGCAGGGGAACGGGTATCTTTCTTGGCTGAATGCTCTGTCTCGCAAAGCATTGGACACTAACTTATGAAAAACATTGAACCACCCATTTAAAATCCTCACAAGCTCTGTTCTCACTGTTATAGCATCCTGCTTGTGAATACACCAAGGCCCTGAAGTAGGATTTGCTATCCTTTTTTTTCTGGGCAAGGTAATGAAATGTTACACAAAAAGTTTCTGGATCATTTCCTTTCTCATGACACATTTGGTTGTTTATAAGAAGGTGTGACAGGACACGGCATATCCAGGGGAGAGGTTCATTGATGAAAGATGTCACAGGGAAGAGTGTCACTATGTACTTTTTCTTTTACAACTCCCCCTTGCCATCCAATAAAACTCTCTGTATGGGTAAATGAAGGAAAACGTACACATGAATATATTTATAAATGAATAAATGAAAGAGCTGATACGATGATGCTAGAATGGCATGATTTTATTTGTATATATTTGTAAGTGACTATAAATATTGTCAGAAACTCAAAAACTATGCATATATTATCACAGCTGAAATGTGTGTGTGTGTGTGTGTGTGTGTGTGTGTGTGTGTGTGTGAGAGAGAGAGAGAGAGAGAGAGAGAGAGAGAGAGAGAGAGAGAGAGAGAGAGAGAGAGAGAAAGGGAGAGAGAGAGAGATTGTTAAAGAAAATACTATTAACAATACTGCAGTTGTATTCAGTGGCAGCATTTGTTCTGTCTAAAAGTTACTACTCTAAGAGTTATCATTTATTATTAAAAAGTTATAATATTTTATAGGTTAGATATGTTTTATGATGCATAATAATGACAGATTTAGATGACTTCATATTTCTTTCACTGTGATGGATTGACACCCTGTCCAGGGTGTACCCCGCCTTGTGTCCGATGCTCCCTGGGATAGGCTCCAGGTTTCCCCGTGACCCTGAAAAGGATAAGCGGTATAGAAGATGGATGGATGGATGGATATTTCTTTCAAAATTGGCATTAACAAAAAAAAACATATAAGGACACTGCACATTTAATGATATAAAACTTCAGCAAACAACATATTTGACCACTTGAATGTTTCTCTCCTGATTTCAACTGGCATCTGGCAGAAAACCGAATATGTGTTCGCAATAAAAGATGTGTGGAGGAAATGAAGAATTACCCTGCTTAGTCTGCAGGCAACTCGCTTTCTGCTTTATTAGGCTAATTGCTGCCTTAATCTCTACCTGCCTCAGATTGTAGTTCTCTGTAACTGTGCTCTAGTAAACAGAAGAGCAGTCTCCAACATACTGGTTATATCTTTGTTATTCTCCTGTGTCAATTATTGTCTTCCACATTTCCAAACAATGAACTTTTTTATTTATTAAAATAGTTCCTGGGGATGAAAATGAACACTAAAGCACCAAAAACCCTTTTCAAGCAGAAAAAAACCCTTATCATAAATAACAAAATTGCTTGCAATTGTCTTTGTATAAACAGTTTATAAGTATATTAACCAATTACTTATATTTCCAATGTCTCCAAAAAGGCCCTTTTCCCTCTGGTCAGGAACCAATACGAATATGTTGAGCAAAATCTGCAAAAACATGATAGAGAGGCTGAGAAAATGCGTACAGGGTAAGGTTGCACATGTTGTAAATAATAAATACAAAACATTAAGTATATGTAATTTTACTCTCATTGGTTCCTGACATTATGGGTGCCCTGTAGATGTTCAACATACAGAGACCAAAATATCTGACAACACATGGAAATAAACAGCACATAATTGCTAAATAGAAACAGACCAGAACTCCTATCTACAGCATTTTGCTAAATATATTTTGCTGAACTATTGCAAGACCTTTGTACATTTCATCCTGTGAAATCAAGAAAGCACTTATTGTGCTGCACGTTCATTATGTACATATATATCATAGTATGCTCCAGTTGACTAATTTATATTATCCTTGCACTAGTTATACACATGCTTCATGTTAAAATGGGACAAAACATATTAAAGTTTGAATTTTACAGTGAGGAATACTTCTAAGATACTATGATTATACTAGTCATATTAAATTTGTTCCTGTCCCAAATGCCACCAAATTTGTGCTTAATCAAAAACCCATTGTTGTATGTTTCCAGACTATGAACAGATTTTTGCTCAATTGACTGGCTTCTTCATAATGTTTGTGGTGCTGTATGTGTTCCAGATGGTTTATTCCCAGTCTATATAAGAGGAACACCCTTTCTTACCTCTGCAGATTATCTCTGTATTTAGTTTAGATTAAACATATAAATGTCACTAACCAGGTAAAATTAGTTTAAGAAATAGGAAAATGCTGCTATTATGGCATATACTGCCAAATTTGGCCATGTCATGCCAGGACTTGCCTGTGGTTTCTTCTCATCTGCACACTTCTCAATACAAAGTCTTGATAGACATATACCTCTCTGGCTTCTTTTCACTAAGGCATAAATATTTGAAGTTTTGTTTACACAACTGATTGAGGATTTTTGTCCAAAAAAGCACTGTTTCTCTGTAAACTTTGGGTTTCTTTGTAAACTTTGGGTGTCGTTATTTCAAAAGATGAATTCGGATTTCAGATTAAAATCATTAAAATCACCTGCATGTACTTCATGCCTCTGTGCTTGCCAGTTTGTCCTGAGTAGAGTGTGTATATATTTTTTCAATAGTGTCTAGAAGCTTCTAAGTATATGTATTTAATATTGTCCTTGGATGGCGTTACATATTTTGAGTTCAATTAATCCATAGCATAAATTATCATTAAATAAAACTGTCAGACAGTGGTGCTGGAATTATTTAATTAATGAACTGCTTCTCACTCATGCCTATATCGTGCAAGAAATAAGTAAAATGTTGAAGGTCAGAATTGTGCATAACTGAGACATACTTTTGTTGAAAAACTCCACCCTGAACACTAGGATTGTGTAATATAACTATTTTAATGCCTCTACATGATACTTCACTACCACGATATCCAGTGATGTTTCTGTCAGGCTCTATAGCTGATAATATTTTTACTCCGGTATTCTCCTTAAACCTTAAATGTTGAAAATGCTTTTTCCCTGACTTTTGAGGCTATCGGCTTTAAACAATTAAATAGTTTATTGTGATTATTTATTTATTTATTTATTTATTTATTTATTTATTTATTTATTAAACAAATGGTTAATTGGAAGCAGGGAAAAATCAATATTGCACACACTTGCCACACACGTAACTCCTGTGCAGCTGTCCATGTAGCATGTACTGTAGGTCTTTACTGGTGTCTGTGGTCCAAATACTGTTCTGCGCAAACTCATCACTCCTTACTATGCACGCATAGCTCAACTCTGTAATCATAAGACCCAGTACTACTTGGTTATGGATGTTTTTTCTGTGAATTTCTGAACACATGGCATCAAAGTTGAATTTCATGTCAAGATCCTACTGATGTGCTTAAAAGCTTTAAATGTGGTATTTAAAGCCAAGACATCTGAAATATGCTCTCCTCTTGAACTCAAACAGAAAGCCTCTTGATTGTGAAGATACAGACTGCTATATCCTTACTGCTACCTTACTGCTATTTATATATTATACTCAGCAAAAAAAGAAACGTCCTCTCACATTCAACTGCTTTTATTTCCAGCAAATTTCTTAACATGTAAATATTTGTATTAACATAAAAACATCAACACAGACACTTTCACAGCCAAATTTCACAGACATTTGATGAACAGAGATGGAATAATGAGTTCCTGAACAAAAAGGGGATGGGGTGGGGTGGGGGGTGATTCGATATCAAAATCAGCTGTGGAACCAGCTATAGTTCTTCTGGAGACTTTGACTTTCGCACTTGCTTCTTATTTTTGTACCAAAATCTACCAGCCTTCATTATATTTTTTGTCTGAAAAGTATTCTCTTATATTCTGCTTTTTTTTTACTAACATACAAACATCTTTCTATAACATTTAATTTTGTTAGGAAATCTAACGTTTTTTTTTTAGTGACTCGATAATGTAGAAGCATAGTTCTCTCTATCTCTCTCTCTCTCTCTCTCTCTCTCTCTCTCTCTCTCTCTCTCTCTCTCTGTACATATATAAATGTATATAATGGGGACAGTCGGTTCAAGCTTGTTGGGTCCTTAACCCTCTTTGCTCCAGGGGCACCAACTTCCTGGCATGCTGGGGTATGCAAAGAAAAAAAATTCACTGTGCTGTAATGTATATGTGACCAGTAAAGACTCATTATTATTATCATTTATCATTAATGCTTATCATTAAATGTGTGTTCTGTGCAAATGCCAATCCAACTTCAATTAATACCTTATTTGGTCCATACTGACATAACTGAAATAACCTACAAAATGATCGTAAACCATATCAGTGGTTTGAGTACTCCAAATGTTTTTAGCAAAGCATATTGTTATGTTTTTAAAAATATGTATACTGTATATGCAAATATAAACCTTTAAATATAAAAATGTTGTCAACAAGTGTAAAAAACAAAACAAAAAAATGTGTCCTTCAATTAGAATGAATGTTCTAAAAATGCATTGGAGACACAATTTTATTAGAGTTTATTTTTAAAAGTATAAATGTAGAGCCACTTGTTGCTAGCTTAAAGATAATATAGTGAATGTAAAATAGAAGTGTGTAAAGGGGAGTCTGCCAATCTAGCCAGTCCTAGCACAGTAGGCAGTTTACTGGTCCATGTTTTTGGTGCCACAAACTAGATCCCTGCATGTGTGTATTTTGACTGTGGGGCTTAGTCATTTAATCAGAAATATGCAGCAGAAATTTTAAAATGATGGTATAACAACACATTAGTGTATTGTGTGTCTTTAAAGGCTTTAATATTTAAGAAGTGTGCATAGTGGGTCATAGTAGGTCATCGTGAATCAAAAGCCTATCACTTGATACAAAGCTATAGAATTCCCCCAAAATGGGACACCAGTGCATTGCAGGGCACCGTGCACACACTCATTCACACCTACAGGCATTTTAGCATAGACAGTCCACCTACTGACAGGTTTTTGGTGCTAGAAAATTGGATAACCTGGAGGAAACCTACACAAACACAAGTAAAACCTACAGAACTCCACACAGACAGGAACTGAAGCTTAGGACTGAACTGAGGACGCTGGAACTGTGAGGCAGCAATGCTGCCCGCTACACCACCATGCCACAATTCCTGATATTATTTGACTTTAATAGCATGTAGACGTTGAGAAATTATTTGTTAGTACCAATTTTATGTACTTGTGTGGATTTGCCTTTAGGTAAAACTACAGATTATCTGCACCATTGTAATGTGTAGCAACACAAGAGGCCTCTGAAATATGGAATGTCTTATTGGCCCAGAATTAGATAAATTGCTGTAAAAATGGCTAAATTGCTGTTTATAATAATACTGCTATAGCTTTGAATAAAGCACCAACTGTTTTTTTTCGATGTAACTTCATGTAGGCCCTTGATTGGTGAGACGGCTCTATTTGTGGCTGGCACCAGTGCCATAAACAAATCAAACAAATGCAAAATATCACAAAAGCCTGCTGTGTTAAATTTTGGAAGTGAACATAATAACCAAAGGCCAGCTATTCAGACCAAATCAAATCTTAATCTGTGTCTGGAAAAACAGGCACAATAGAGACAATATGCTCCACCTGGTCAGAGTCAAGCCATAAAGAACTGAAATATTCTGATTTCATGGTGTTTCTACACTATGGTGTGAGCATAGAAAATAGTCTGAGCAATATATTTCTTCACTGTAACATAACTAACACGTGTTTAGGCATCACACACAAAATAATCAGATTAAAAATGCATGTTGGCATATTTGCACACAATATTTTTACTCATGTAAATGTAGCAAATATTCTGACAATACATAAAATACTAATAAAAATTAATGTACAATTGTTATGTATAATTTTCTACATTTACTGCAAAATAAGTAAAAGTCACCCTCTAAAAGGTCATTTTTAATTAAATTAATGGTTAGTCAGTTACTGTGCTTATCACCTGTTAAAATTGATTATTGTAAATCGTTGCTTATCATTAATCTTTCTTCATTCATTGCTGCAGTACAGAAGAGTTTCCCAATCACACAGCTACTTTAGTCTGGATTTTGCCCTGTCTCTCTGACTCAATTTTGATGTGACTTTTCTTCTCTTGTTAGCAAGCTACAGTATGGTTAGAGCACATGGCCAGCCGTGATACAGTATCCCAGTAGCACTTGACGGTTAAGGGGCCTCAACCACTGAGCTACCACTGCACTGCTCTTTTTGAATAAATCATGTATTGAAAAAGCTGTTGGGCAATTTTTGGTTGGGAAAATGGTTCATAACTCTTAATAATAAAGTAAAGGTGAATTATAATTCGAATCATACCTGTATTCGTGCTATACTGTCACAAATTGGCAATGATCTTTACCTTTCTGATAGACTTAGTAAAAACTTTGTTCATATTGGCAATCATATTTACAGCTGTCAAAGTGTAACTATAATATGTGGGTTCACTGGAACACTGTGGGATGAACTGGAACACTGACTGCACCTCAGGTCTCCTTGCCAAACATCAATGAACAGTCTCGCTAATGCTTTTGTATCTGAATGAACAAATCCCCACAGCCATGCACCAAAATCTAGTGGAAAGCCTTCCCAGAAGAGTGGAGTATATTATAACAGCAAAGAGGGGACTACATCTGGAATGTGATATTCAAAATGTACATATAGGTGTGATGGTTAGGTGTCCACAAACATTTGGCCATATAGTATATGCTTAATTAAGCAGCTTTTCAGTGTTATTTCACTAACGATCCAAGATAGAGAAGAAGAACTCTGCTGATGAGGGCAAGAAAAGGCTTGAGAGGTAAAAACATGTGGAAATATGAAGTTTGTGAGCAGCATGATTTTAAATCCGGCATATGATCTACCTGGGTGATTGAAAACATATCCAAAGACAGGCTGATTGGCATGTCCAAAAGTGGCCTTAGTGTATGAACGGGTGTATGAATGTGTGCGTGATTGTGCCCTGTGATGGATTGGCACCCTGTCCAAGATGTACCCCGCCTTGTGCCCAATGCTCCTTGGGATAGGCTCCAGGTTCCCCGCGACCCAGTAGGATAATTGGTATAGAAGATGGATGGATGGATGGATGGATAATAATAATAATAATAATAATAATAATAATAATAATAATAATAATAATAATAATAATAATAACAATAATAATAAAAATAATTCTACTTCTTCTTCTTCTTCTTATTATTATATAAAATCAAGCATAAGAACACAAGCATTCATAACTTACTTTGCTTCACCATGAGATACTGTATTGCTTGCAAGCATCGTATACTGTAGTTAATAGTATGAGAACTATTCAAGTACTCTGCAGGATCCATCAAGATTTTAGTCAGGGACTGAAATGTGGCCTTCACTGTCAAAACCCAAGGATCGAAACAAAGAATCTTTTGAGCTTCAATATAACTTACTCCTCCCTTAGCTATTTAGGCCAATACAAAAAAATAACTTTATTGTATGATCCGAAAATTGGTTCATATTCATCTTTACTCAAATGTGGCACACCCAACCTTACATGGAACAAGCAGGGGATGATTTTGAGACAATTTTTTAACTTGCTACAACAGTAAAGAACATTGAGCAAAGGCTTTGCAAGTTCCACAGAGATTTAAACTTGGATGCCTGGATTCAAAGTCCAGAGTGTGGACCATTACACCATGGAACCATGATACTTTGGAATTTTAGTTTCCACCCACTGAACATTAGCATATACTGACTGATATATTATTGCTCTCAGTTATCACAAAGGTCAAGGACTAAAATGTGGCCTTCACTGTCGAAACCCAGATCTGAAGCAGGAACCTTTTTTTTTTATATTATACGCACCTAAAAAATTGGCCTGTATTCATATTGACAAGAATCTGGCATACTCATCTTTACATGGAGAAGGAGAAGATGCTTTTGAGACACAATTTTTACGTGCTACAATAGTAAAGAATCTTAAGCAAATACTTTGCAGGTTCCACCAAGATTTGAACTCAGATAACTGGATTCAAGTCCAGAGTGCTAACCATTAAAACATGGCACCAAGACACTTCAAACTGTAGTTTCCCCCAACTGAAGAATCGGATATACTCTGATCACTAGATTGAGAGTCCAGAGCTTTAACCATTATACCATGGATCTAAGATACTTTCAGAGTTTAGATTCCACCAACTGAATAATAGGATATACTCAATGATATTTTCTGTTCAGACTTATCACAAATATCTTGGAGACTAAGGACTAAGAAGGTATAACCAAAATAGGGCCTTCACCGTTGAAACCCAAGATCAAACCAGAGACCTGAAAATTTTCAATCTAAGGAACCTTGTGGAAAGACAATGCAGGTTCCCCTGAGCTTTGAATGCAGATTGCTGGATTCAAAGAGCTAACTATTACATCATGGAACCAAAATACTGCAAACATTTTAGTTTCCACCCAGTTTACATTAGCATATACTGATTGATATCTTCTTGTTTTCAGTTAACACAAAGGTCAGGGACTAAGGAGGTACACATATATTGAGGAGAAACTTTCCAGGTTTCACCGAGATTCAAACTCAGTTCGGTGGTTCTAAAGCCTACAGTGTTGACCACTGCACAATGGAAGCAAAATTTTTTTGCTTCTACCAACTGAATACTAGAACATACTGAATGATAGCTTCTTGTTCTCAGTTATCACAAAGGTCAGGGACTAAAAAGGTATAATCAAAACATGGTCTTCACTGCCAAAACCCAGGATCAAACACTCTCCAAATAGATTTACATTTAAATACAGTTTAATTTGAATATATCTACTTACAAATTTGTTCTGTTCAATACAATATTTCCACTGAGTGTTATAGTCTATACCTTGTATCAGTAATATAAAGTGAACATTATTCTGGCATCTAAATTGGTTTAATGGTGTGCCACTCTGTGCTAAATATTCAAGTATGTGTGCATGCATGTGTGTGAGAAGGCCTGTGTGATATACATATGCTTTCTTCACTTCATCTCATGAAGGTGCTGAAAGAAACTCTTTGAGTATTAATGCTGCATGTGCCTTTTTTCAATTAGAAATAAGTTCTGAGCTCCAGTAATGACCCAGACATAACAACTAGTGTAGAGATCCAGCAGGAGTTCTGCTGAACACATGCTGCTAATGAGGCCAGCATGTTGTATTGTTATACTGCCAATTGCCAATTCTGTGCTGAAAGTCAGAATATCTATTTTAATATAGTCAATATCTCTCTTAACTTTCATCACCTGCACAAATATATATTTTCACAATGGAACAACAAAAACACAATCGTATGGTTCCAGGATATGATAATAATTCTCAGTGATCTTGCGTCTTCACAGCTTCCTCTTGCAATTATGATGTACATGGCAGACTGCTACACAGCTCAAGTTTGTTTTAGCTGAAATGTCTTGGCTCACAGAGGGGTAGTCTTAAGGAGGGGAAACTATAGGTACCAAAGAACAAGAATGAACATTCCCTTATGGAAATATAGTATACTTCAGTACATTATTAAAGTGTAAAATAGATAAGTGCATTAAGTACATACTGTATATCACTATACTCACTCATTCTTCTACAGTAATTGCCTTGTCGTTCATTATATTAAACGGACGGCTATGCGCAGTCATTCTTTTAACTAGTGAATTCTATCACTTCATAATGAAGAATAATCTCCCCAAGTACCATCAGGTTATCACATGTCCTATAATGGAGAACAGAACTCTGGACCATGTTTACACCACCTAGAATGATGTTTTCTGTGTCCTCCCTCATGCACCACTTGGAAACTCTAACCATGCCATGATCATGCTTGTACCCACTTACTGGCAAACCATGAAACAAAACAAACCATCCAGGACACTCAGATGCCACTGGACTGCTGAAGCAGTGAAGGAGCTACAGGACTGCCTAGGCACCACTAACTGGTCAATTTTAGCCACCAAAAACTGTAGTGAGTTACAATAATGATAAACCATGGCTGACTAAGGAACTGAGGGTGCTCAGGGCTGCCATGGGATGTGCTCACCAGGCTGGAAATAGAGAGAAGTATCAGTCTGTTAAGCAAAAGTTTAACGAAGTACAAAGGCTACAAAGAGGGGCTATAAGGTATGGCTGGAGAGGGAGGTCTCTACTAACAGCACTAAGGCTTTTTGGGGCTCATTGCAGACAATCACTAACTAAAAATGCAGTTCACAGGCACCCCACACCCTTAATGAATGTCTCTAATGCCCCTTCCCCATCACTGCAGGATGCCCCTATACCCATTTCTTCCCTCCCCACTCACTATAATTTCAGAGCAAGCTAACAAGATCTTCAAAAAACAAATACAAAGAAAGCAGCAGGGCTTGATGGTGTCACTCCTGGCACTTTGAAAAACTGTGCTGACCAGTGCATATCCGGTCTTCGCTGATATCTTCAATGAATCACTACAATCCTGTAGAGTTCCTGATTGCCTGAAAGTTTTCACCATCAATCCCATCCAAAAGAAGAACATTATTACTGGCCTTAATGACTATAGACCAATGACACTGACCTCAGTGGTGAAGAAGTCTTCTGAGCATCTGGCTCTAAATCACTTGAAATCAGCGAATGAACCTCTCCTGGATCATCTACAGTTTGCCTATAGGGCAAATTGCTCTCTGCTCTCAACATGTGTCTTCATTTTCATTGCATGTTATAGCTCCTTGACTCCACAAACACATATGCCAGAATTCTGCTTGTGGCTCCACCTCTAATCCCCAAAGTACCCCAAAACAAGCTCTTATAGCTTGACATCCACCCAAGCACCTGTCAGTGGATGTCTGATTTCCTGTCAGAGAGGAGACAATATGTACATCTATATCATCACTTGTCTGACCCTCTAACCATCAGCACAGGTGCACCTCAAAATTGCGTTACTTCGCCACTATTGTTTTCACTTTGTACAAATGACTTCTCATCCAGTGATGGTGGGCCCAATCTCCAGCAATGATGAGTCAAGTACAGGAGAGAGGGAGCAAATCTTGTCTCATAGTGCGAATGGAACAACCTACAGCTAAACATGACAGTGGAGATGATCGTGGATTTCAAAAAAAGATATGATAGCCATATTTGATTTACTATAGCCTTCCTGTCATCCCAAACCAGTCTGGCTATTCTCCTCTGACCTCTCTCATAAACAAGACATTTCCACCGGCAGAACTTCTGCTCACTGGATGTTTTTGTTTTTCACACCATTCTGTGTAAACTCTAGAGACTATTGTGCATGAAAATCCCAGGAGATGAATAGTCAAACCAGGCCACCTGACATCAAGAAGCATGATTTTTAGATTTGTGATAGTTGTTCATGAGTCCTTGTTTGTCCTGAGCAGTTAAACTGCCCACTGTTCTTCAGAAAAATTATATCCCCTAATGATAACCCTCACAGAAAAATTTCAGCAATTTTACATTAATAAAATCCTTAATTTAGTATGTTTTTAAAGCATTTTGTTTTATGAGGACGCTTAGATGTTTGTTTATAGCATAATTATGTGTGTATAATATAGAATAGGCCTAGTGAATTGTCTTCGTAAATTATATATACCGTAACACACACACACACACACACACACACACACACACACACACACACACACACACACACACACACACACACACACACACGAATGCCCCAGAATGCTTCCCTCCTCGATCCATTTTGGTCATTTTGACTGTGTCTGTGACAGACTTTGAGTAATGTTGGAGGGTGAACGGTTGGTATGCAATCACTTGATATAATAAAATACATTTTTGAACTCATTTAAAACGCTAGACAAAAGTCAAATAAAAATGTCATACCCCTGCCCCACTCCCCCGGCCTCTACCCCCCACCGCCCGGCCTCCCACCGTAAGGTGCCCCTAAGCACTGCATATACTGCATACCTCATTTTTGGTCCCCTGGGTACTGGGCGCCTATTAAAGTAAACATTAGGATACTTGACATAAACTTGGATAAACATGTAGTATGCATGGACTGGAATGGATACATTCTTTCTGTGCACAGTGGTATATACATTGGTGAATGGACTTAATAATAATTGGCGTAATTATTATTAGTATCATCTAAGCTAAGTATCCATCTTCTCAATAAGGGATAAGTTCTTAGGCAAGACAGAAAAAGGAATCAAACTATCATGATGGCAACCAGATCATTATACACCAACATCTGTGGAAACAGCAGCATTTCAGTTTCCCAAAAAGCACTAGGGGGAAGCGTGCCTACGTCCAGAGTACTTTTTTGAGAACTGTGCTTCTTTTCATTGGGTAGGATACAATGTGTACACAACTTACTCTGTTTCCATGATAACTTATTCATCTGGGCCTGTTTCAGCATTCCAGCTCTTCATGACAGAAACCACTATGGTCTCTACAGCGCCATCCGCTTTTCCAGAACATTCTCTCCCATAGCAGACCAGCACACAGAGCATCGCAAATAAACTACAAGGGAAAGGTATTTCTTTCTTTTGGCAACAATAATATTTAAGATAATTTAATAGTGATTTTTCAAATAAGCACTAGAAAATACATATCTCCACATCAACCACAATAGCCACAAAACCTGTTTATGTTTCTATGAAAGAACGGAGACTTTGTCATACATAACATTATTTAAGTTTGAAGTGCTTATTGGTGTGGCCCAGCCTGGGTTATTAATCATGAAAAATACAGTTGACTTCTCATTTTAGTACATAATGGTGAGCTTTTATGTGGGGTAGTAGTTAAAAATAAGCACACTTGCAATGACATCACTGGCAAGACATGTTTAGGTGACGGAATACTGTGTTTGCAATGTATGTTTGATTTTCCGAGGTGGCTCATATTAAAAACGCACCACGTTTGTGAAAACATGTCACTGAGACATAACTTGCTTTAAGAGAAAATGTTAGTTATTATGTAAATACGCCATAGCACCACTCAATATATGTTTGTATATAAACTGCAATGGAGAAAAAGGAAGCATTGGCAGAGGTTTTGATGGCAAGAACACTACAAAGATCCCCATCCCGTGATCCCGTGCAAATGGGAGACAGTTATGCATGCAAACTTGACAGTAAGAGCCTGGTTTGATTTTAGTCTAGGGCAACCCAGCCCTCCTGCATTCCTACTTTTCAATTGAAATGATAATTTTCTATATTCCCCACGAGATTCTTATAAATACTTATATACATCTGCAGTTATAAGCATGACCTAAGGATAATATAGTCTTATGTACTGTGTGACTTTGAGGCTAAACCAGATCAAATTAAAGATGACATTTTAACCCCGTCATATTTTAAAGTGACATGTTGGAAAATTCTAGGACTTCTAGGACATGGATTTAATAAACATCAACGGCCAGGGTCACAAGAGCAAACTGGAGAAGAATTGGTAAAAACTTAAATATTTATATATAAATATACAAATTAAAGAAAGAAAGGAATGGAGTGGGAGAAAATTAAAACCAGAACCGAGCCAACTTAAGCAAATAGTATCTCAAAAAATGATTATTATTACATGGATGCTCTTATGTTCTGTAACACCTTTTGGATTCAGTGTCAGAGAATTGTCAAGCGTGACCCTGAAAACATCAACTTTTCAAAACTGATTATTAAGAAATACAATTCAGGCAACATGTGCTATTTTTTAAAAAAATGAAAGGTTAAAAGCTGGATATAGTTCTGTTTGAGACAGTGTGTGAAAATTGCAAAGGAATACAGCTACAGTGGATATAAAAAATCTACACACCCCTGTTATAATAGCAGGTTTTTGTGATGAAACCAAGATAAATCATATCAGGCCTGTTTTTACCTTTAATGTTTTATAGCAACCAATAAAATCCAAGTGAAAAACAAATAGAGATGTTTTAGAAAAAAGTAAATGAAAAACACTTGTATGCACACCTCTCAACTAATAATTTTTAATAATAAAAATGTCTTTTTGATAGGAAGAATCTACCAACTTAGCATATATTAATAATTTTTTTCCCCCAGTAGGATTTAGTTCTGGGATCTGACTGGGCCGTTCCAAAACACTGCTCTTTTTCTTCTGAAACCATTCTTTTGTTGACTTAGATTTGTGATTTGGGTCATTATTATGCTGAAATTGTCATCTTCAGCCGTATAGAAAAAGGCAATACTTTCCAGATATTCCTGCAGGTATTTGTCTCTTGGCAGCCTCCCTGATAAGTTTTGATCTTGTCCTTTTGTCAATTTTGGAGGGACAGCCTGTTCTTGGTCACTTTGGTGCCCTATTTTCTCCACATGGTTGATGATGGCCTTCAAAGTGTTCCATTGTACAAATGTTTTGGAAATTAGTTTCTATCCTTCTCCTGATCGATTTCTTTCAACAATGAGATCCCATACATACTTTCTAAGCTCTTTGCAGACCATAGCTTCTGTAGTCAGATGAAAACAAGATGTCAAGAAAATCCTACAGAAACAGCAGATCTATTTTTTGGGGGTAAACCAGAATAACTTCATTGATGACAGGTGTATGTAATTTTTGAACATAAATTTGAATGTGATTGACTGTGATTCTGAGCATAGTCACATGCCCCATTATAAAAGCGTGTGCACACTTACAGTATTCAACAAGGTTATTGTACACCTCCCCCCTAAATCTTATATATTTGCTTTAAACTTGTAAATTGTTGGTTGCTATATCACAAAAACAGATATGACCTGATTTATATTGGATTTATTTATTATTATTGATTATTACTTGTTTTTTGACATCACAACAACCTACAGTGTTAATAGGGGTGTGTGGACAGTTGAGATTAAAAAAAATTCTACTATGCATCAGTAACTCAACATTATTACTATGAAGCCATCATGGTTGAGACTTATAATACACAGTCTCATTGTAGACAGAACTACTGCACATATACATAGGAACACGCTCATCCCAAGACAGATAGGCAGCACCAAGTACATAATTATGCTGTCTCTTCTAAATAGCAAGGATGGTAAACAGAAAAGCTGCACTTGCCATTAGCCTGCTCTTTTGTTCAAACCACAAAAAAGTTACTGTTCTGCTGTTTGTCCTTTCATGTCATTTGTACTTTGCCTGGACAATGTTTGCCTAGTCTATTTACTTGTAGTTTTTCCTCCAAAGACATTCTGAAAAAACAGTGTTCAAGAAAGTAAAATTTCACGTGCGCCTTTTTAATGACGGCTGATGATGTGTAGGAGGTATTTATTACTTATCAATTGTCTCCAATTGGCTGCATGGATCTACAGTTCGACTAGATAGGAACCAGGCCAAGCTGGACTTGTTTATACCATTTTGTACATTTCTACTTACAACCATTGTTGGTGCTGCTGCACTTGGTTCCACAAAAGTCAAGATTATCAACATTAATAATCAACATCAACAAAGTAAGACACTGTGGATGGCTTACAGACACGGGTGTGTTTGGGTGGTGGGAGTTGGGAGGCTGTGTGATTGGGGGCAGAGGTGGCATGCTGGTCAAGTGATTGCCTTTATTCATGGCGAGATTGTACCATTACCAAAATGGGAACCAACTGTACTTGTGAAGTGATCAATGGCCTGATAGCTCAGGAATGCAATGACTGACATGTGCCACAATTAATAAGAGCTCTTTAGTAGCTATCAGACACCAGCCCCCAGGCATTTTAGTCAACTTTGGAGCTCCATTTGTGGCTAAAATTTTTGTGGCTGTCCTAAACCAAACTGGGGAAAAAAAATTAATGGAGGGTTGCACACTAATATAGAAAGTGACTAATAGGCTTATTGGAATGTTATCAAATTATTTTTTAAAGTGATTATTATTAAAACGAATCAGTTCAGAAATATACAGAGAAGGGGGACCAAGTGTCTAGATATGATCGATTTCTGTTCCTAAAAGCTACTCTAAATTTTTCTAATCTTGAGAGCTCTGTTGAAAAGACACTTTGGTTGAAGGAATCTGTCAAATACTGTAAACGTACTGAAACGGTCTTATGACCCAACGTCTCTGTAAAGAGAAAATAACCTAAAAGGCCTAAGAAACACAACAAAACATCAGGGCTCAGTAGAGAACTACAGTATCTGTAGACAGGACAGTTGTGCGATGGGTGCAGGGATGCTCCTTTTTCTAAGACAAGGCTTTCAAAATCAGCACTTTGATATCTCATAAGGTATTTCTGAAACATTCATTGCCTTTCTTTGCTCTATCCCTCTTCACCTCCACCCTCCATCTCTCACACTGCCAATACTTTCATCCTGGCAGAGCTTGAAAGTGTGGTTCCAGAGGGAGAGACTGAGTGAGAAAGAGAGAAGGGATGAGGGGGATTCAGTAACCGTGGGCCAGCATCAAGCCATCCACACAACTTTATTGTTTCAGCATGCCATTCTCCATTTGTTTTCTATCAAATTCACATGGTAGCATTTTGGAAGCTTAAGCTGGTTTGGTGTGCATTGTTTCAGGTCTGTTACATTTGCTACTTGTTTTGCAAGAACTGTCTCAATAAAATAAATGAAAAGAATGACATGTTTAAGATTTCAGAGTCTAAAAAGAAATCAAATTGTATGTCATAAATTAAATATTGATGGACTTAACTCTCATGCTGAATGTGCGTGTTCTGTTAATGGAAGAACCAAAAATAGTCCAAAAAGCTAATTCCACATGGGCCAACAGAAAGTGGGCTGGGCAAACTCAGGAATTCCTGCATTTTTCCTACATACTTGTGAATAAAGGTCAAAAAGCAAACTAAATCAAGGCCCAATAGACAAGCAACTATCACACAGATGCCACATGTTTGTGTAGGGCATTAGAGTTTCAGTGTGTAACATTGCCACCTCACAGTTCCAGGGTCACTGGTTCAGTCCTGAGCTCAGATTACGGTCTGTGTGAAGTTTCACATCCTGTAGAGTTCTCTCTGTGTCTGTTGGAGTTTCCTCCCACCTATCAAAAACATGCCAGTAGATTGCCAGTGGATTGGCCCCTACGCGTGAATGAGTGTATCCGTGTGTGTGTTCATGGTGTCCTGCAATGGACTTGGACTCCCAACCAGTGTGTATTCCCATCTCATGCCCAGTGTCCCCGGGACAGGCTCCGGATCCAAGAAAGAAAAGTTTATTAAGACGCATTGGTTTACAGTGACAGTGTTTCTGTCTTGTCTTGAAAGCCTTGTTTCTGATCAAGGTTTTTACACAGTACACAATCACAACCATATAATTATCAGGATACAGAAGGCCAAATCTGCTGTGATTTATGAGGTTCCCCCAACACCATGATTTTTCCTCCCCAATTGCTTTCCACAATACACACTGAAAAGTATATATAAAATATTACACAGAATACATACATTCACGGAGTTATATAATCAGCTAATCATGTGGCTGTACAGTGCATAAAACTCTAAATCTGCGTGTTTGATGTTCACATCAAATCAGTCTGAGGCTACAGTGGGCACAGATTTACCGAAACTGGACAGCTAAGGACTATAGACTCAGATTCCTGTTCTTTGCTGGCAGGACTGGAACCTGATGTGGTTTTTCGCTGTTGTAGCCCACCTGCCTAAATGTTTGATGTGTGTTCTGAGATGCTTTTCTGTTCACAATGGTTGTAGAGAGTGCTTATGCACGTTACTGTATCCTTCCTGTCAATGCTAACCAGTCTGACCACTCTTCTGTGACCTCTGTCCTAAACAAGGTATTTCTGCTGCAGGACTGTCACTCACTGGATGTTTTCTTTTTTTCGAACCATTTCGTTGTGCGTGATTATTCCAGGATATCAGCTGTTTCGGAAATACTCATCTTGCAGCAAAAAAACCATGCCTCGGTAAAAATCACTTACATCAGTTATCCCCTATTCTGATGATTAATGTGAGCATTAACTGTTACTATTAACCTGTATCTGCATGATTTTATGCATTGCTCTGCTGACAGATGATTTCCTGATTAGATTATTGCATAAATGAGCAGGGGTACAGGGGTTCCTATTAATGTGACTGGTGTATGTGTGTGTATATATAAAATATATATCTGAACAACGTGGAGTTTTTTTAAACTCCAGAACTGGGGACTCACTGGAATTGGCTCCTGAAGTTTTCCCAACTTTTAAGAGTGCTTTTTCATATGTAACATTTAGTCTGTTTGAAACAAATGCTGTGTTTTCCCCTTTGGTGAGGCTTGCTTAGACAGGTGAAAACAGAGCAACTGTACTCGTGTGAGGACCAAAACAATGTCTGGTCTAATTCCAAACTCTAGCGTGACTATCCTAAATCGATCCAACTGCAGGAAGTGAACCAAACATTGTATGTACAGTACTATACGGCCCTCAGCCAGTGGTTTTTGCTTTTCGTTTGTTGTGAAACTAAACCTAACCAAAAGTATAAATTTCACTCTGATTCATACATGACAAATGGATAACGAGTTGATGAGCTGGTTCCAGGAAAGATCAGGAAAACGTGAGAACCTCTACTTTAGTGGATACTGTTTATTACAATTAAACATTATAATTTCACAATTCTGTCCTAGTCTAGATTAAAAAAAGGAAAAGGTTGAATAGCCATTTGAGGAAAGAAAAAACACAGCACAATTGATTTAAGTATTTCCTTTCCATTTGACAAGACTTCTTCCTGATTGACGAGGTGAAAATAAGGCTGGAAAACGAAACTGCTGGTGACTTCTGAATGACGTAAACCCATTAGCAAGTCCCTCAAAAATCTACTAGAGAAATAAACTCCTTTCAGTGAATGGCCTTCCGTCCCTGCACTACACCCTAAAAGAGTCTACACACCTCTCAACTCACCCTGTTAAAACATATCGATTCCCCAAAGACACCTGAACTAGACAAACACTGGTGAACATAGCACTTGATTGCTTCCATGTTGCTTGAATAAACATGCGAGACAAATTAGCTCGTTGTTGAAGTTCAGCTGCAGTGCAGGTCTAACAGTCCCAAAATGTGTAAAGGCCTTCTCTTGATAACCTCAGAAGAGGCACAGGTGTGCAGCACTTCATTACATGTGTGTGGACAGTCAGACAACAGGCTCTCCAGTTCCTCTACACACAGCTTCCATTCTCTACGCAGCTATTCGACCACTCCCACATCACACAGACAAGGCTGCACTTTCCACAAAACGCACAACTTCCACTGGAAAGTGCTACACTGCCGCTCTGTTCTCACTACACATGGGCCTCATTCTCTACATGTTGCTTTTAGATGAAGGATAAAACCTGTTTTTGGCTAGCTGATAAGATGTAAAATTGTTCCTGTCTATGTAATACATCAAAATGACGGAATTCTACATAACTTAAGACATAAGCATAGCACTGTCTTAATAAAAGACACAAGTACCATACTAAGAATAAGGACAGGGCCAGGAGAGGGTTCACCTTGTGTTAGTAATTTATTCGATCTCATGTTTGTTATTTTTACATAAATACACTCCTACACGACACATATACTTAACAGAACAAAACGCTGATTAAAAAAATGTGAAAAAGAAAGTAGAAGAAACATATGCTATTATTTGAATAAATTTCTTTTGCTTTCTTTTTCTTTTCTAAATATAATTTTATGGCAAACTATTAGATGCAAATTCCAAAAGTCTGAAAACCTTTCCAATACAGGGGAGATAAAGATATCACTAGTTCAAGGAATGCACTGTACATCTGTGCCTACTTAAAACGTGCATGTACATCCTTCCTTGTGCTTCTTCCAATCAGCATATCCATGATGCAAGAATAAAATAAGTTTATTTCTGGAACAAAGACATTATCTTTTTAAACTAAACATTAGATGGGAAATTGTAGAGTACTACACCAGTTAAGAAGAAACATATTTCCAAATTAAACTTGGAACAGGCCCAAGAAAGTGTCCCCCCCCCCCGTAAATCACAGTCCAAATGCTTCATTGGAAATGTGATGGTCCATAAAGCCTAAAGAAAAGTAACTGGATTACTACTTCTTAATCACTGGACAAAGGATCAGCTCTTTTTTGAACTGTAGGTGTTTGGCTCTGACCAAACTTAATGATCAAAGTCTTTCAGATCCAATAAGCCAGTGGTTTTCAGCTTCTCCAGCCACAATAACACAGCAGCTTCATTCATCACCTGCAGGTAGATTTTCCTCAATCCTCTTGATGAACTTCATGCGTATTTCTGTCACATTGTCTCCTCTTAGAGTGTCTTGAGCAAAACGCACATCCACTGCCATTTGCACCTATGGAAACAGACGCCAAAACATTGAGAATGACCTCAATGGCAACCGTTTTGTCCTCCTCCTTTTTTAAACTCCTGAGTGTCTATGAATGTCATGAAACATGAAAATAATGTCTACAAATGTTTCATTGTTATAAAGGGTCCTTCTCTGTCTCTCTAACAAATAGCCTGTTTTCACTGAGATGAGCCAATAGTTGCTAATATTCACCATTCAGACCTTCAATATTCCCTTAGCATTCATTACATCACTGCTGCTGAATTCTTGATTCTGTTTGGTCAGAAGGTCAGAGAATTCATTCTCTGTAACAGCTGTGTCAGTGGTTTGTTGTAAGGCAAATCACGTGTTTATATTAATGCCTATTCTATGTTATTGTTTGTATAATAATAAGTTACATAGGGACATGAATGGCAAGACTTGCTGATATGGTGAGGTTTTGCGTGAGGAGACATAGCATTGTTTGTAGACATGTAGCATTTTTCTAACAGTCAGAGGTAAAGCTGTAGGTTGAAGTTTTCTGACATGGGAATAATAATAATAAAAATAACAACTTTGGGATGGAAATGGCTCTCTGATTATTGCTTTGCATTACTCTACTGCTTTGTGGAATATTTTCCTATAACCATAGGTCATGAAATGCTTTATTTTTTACTTAGTTGCGTCACGAAGGAGACAAGAAGAGTTTATACTGCAGTTTATCTAGAAGAACCTGTGAGGTAATGTTAGTGTAGACAGCAATGGTCACCAACCCTGTTGCTGGATATCTAGGTTCCTGAAAACTTCAGCTCAAACCATAGCTGTACCCACGGACCATCTAACCATTGCCTTACAACGTTCTTGATCAACTAAAACAGGTGTGTTAGATTTTGCTTGGAGATGAAACCGGCAAGAAAGTAAGTCTCAAGATAGAGGGTTGGTGACCACTAGTGTAGTGTGATAAATGAGCTAGCATGCTGAATAAGTGGAGAAACATTTGCATTTCATTTCAAATGAGTGTTTTGTAACCTGTTGCTGAATCAAAGCTGAGCTGGAACATGCCACTTCATTAATTAATGCCATGAAACCACAAGCTAAATCAGCAATGATCATTACTGAGAAAGGTTTTCTATACAGCAGTGTGTATAGATTTGACAGAGCAGTTCAAGGATTACAGAAGAACTTTACTGAGAGATCATACAGAGTTTTGTGTTTGGGGAACAAATAATGGGATTAAAAACACTTTCATGCCAAAATGCATACTTCTGTACTAAAATAGAGCATCATCAACTGGTCTAGTCTAGTCTTTAGAAGTAGCCAAGAGCTGATCACAGTGAGTTACTCAAATAAATCTCACGTACAATATATGGATTTCAGCCATGGGCCAATCACAGTTAGCAGTTAAAATAAAGTTAGCATTTTCATATAGTATCCACATTTTCCTCAGTATTTCGAAATTCATTATTATTATTTTTTTTTTAGAAGCAAATGATTTTCACAATAGAGACCCTTTAACATGGCACACAATAAACGCTTTACCATCTCCAGAGCTCCTCTTAGTGCACCACACAGTAGGTTGGAGTAAATTAGAGTGTTATGGTTGTCTGGAAGCTCCACAAAGTCCACCAGTGGATTGCTCTCCAGGATGAGGGAGAACTCATCTCCAGCAGGGCTCCAGTTCGTTACACTGGGCGTGATGCCCAGGTACATCTTAAAGGCTACCTGCCCATGAGAAACAGAAATACCCTTAAGCAATGATGTAACCCAAGTATGACAGTTAAATGATTTCACAGGTTTTTTTAACTTTAATGAGATTTATACGACTAGAGCCAACCACTGTCACCAAAGTAACTCAGATGGCAGTTTTAATTGCGGAGTTTGGAATCTTTACCTCCAAGTGGCTTTTTGAACCGTCCTCAAGGGAGCAATACAGTGTGAAAAGATTCAAAAGGTTTGGTATTCTGATCAGGAGCCCAGAATTGCTCTGAGCAAACAGTAGATTAACATCTGACAACGTGGCTCACAGTGGAAAGCAAAGGCAGAACAGGATGGGGAGGAGAGAATGAAAACACTGTCATTCTTTCAGTGTGAACGAACACGTTTTTGTAGTGCAACGTCTAGCAATTTTAAGGTTTAAGTAACAGTACATCTGGTCATCGTCAGATGTAAAGACAACAAAGACAGCAGAACTGAGGCATCTCAAGTGTCTCCAACATGGCAACTTGCAAATGAATTTACGGTAGCCTAGAAAGGATTTTTCTCCTCATGAATGATTCAGGAAATTATAAACAATAGACTGAAGGGATAAACGTTTAGATTGCCACCTACTGGAGAATGCACACTCATGCGAAAAATTTCCATGGTTATTGGCACAGACTTTCTTTCCATGCTCCAATGTATTTCATAAAAGTGCTGCAGTCAAGCTCTAATTGGCTGAAATTCTGATACCTTTGCAATGACATCGGCTGTTTCTCGGAAATCGTGACACCTGCCGACACTGGAGCGAGCCAAGAAGTCCTCGATGAGACGTACTCCAATATTGTAACCCCTTACAAAAGAAAAAGAAAGAAGCAGTATCATTGATAAATCTTCGGTATAAACACTTCAATTATATTTCATATACACACACATATACATACAGGAAAGGCTCATAATATGATGCTTATTGCAATATACCTCCAGATTCCATATACGGTCAAAACAAATTCTGAAATAATGATAAAAATGATTAGTACTATATGCTTCCCCTGCTGTGTGATGGTATTTTGGATTTCTAAAGAGATGATATCAAATAAAATCAGATGGGCATCTGCTGCCACAACTCAATCCACAGTTCAACACCACTGACATATTTGACCACTCATGTAAAGTGGTATTTTGTGAGCACAACTAAAGTTGTATACAAGCTTTTCACCTCAGTTAATCACTGCTGTTTGCAAAGTGTTTTTGGCAATGATCATATAGATAAAACATTATGCTCATTATTAGGAATGCTTGAGGACTAGATGACAAATGCAAACTCTAGAACAGATAAAGTGACTAACATGACAAATGGGGTCATAATAAATAAATGGATAAGGATTCAGTGGTTTAGACACATGCTGAACCCTGCATTTGGTAAATTACACTGTTTAATTAGCCCAGGGATCAGACTTACATCATATCTTATATACTCAGCACAAAAAAAAAAAAAGTAACGTCCCTTTTTCAGGAAACTGTATTTAAAGATAATTTTGTAAAATCCAAATAAGCTTTACAGATCTTTATTGGAAAGGGTTTAAACAATGTTTTTCATGCTTGTTCAATGAACCATAAACAATCACTGCACATGCTCCTGTGGAACAGTCCTGTAGACACGAACAGTTTACAGGCGGTAGGCAATTAAGGTTACAGTTACAATAACTTAGGACACTAAAGAGACCTCTCTACTGACTCTGAAAAACACCAGAAGAAAGATGTCTAGGGTTCCTGCTGCAGGGAGGCATGAGGACTGCAGATGTGTCCAGAGCAATAAACTAGTTTATTAAATATCTTTATCCTGATACAAAATAAATCAGCATATAGGACACACAGACTGCAGTATTCATACATAATTCACAAAACTACTTTCTTAATATTGTACCCAAATTATGTCCACTTGAACACTGCCGAACCTTTTTGATTTTTTATGGAACTCAAGAGCCCAGCAGCGACAACTTGGCAGTGCTGGGATTTGAATTCATGACCCTCTGATCAATAACCTAGTAGGACCGATCTCCGATATTGCAAATGTGCAGCAATGTCAGGTATAGAAGCTATAGACAAAGTTCTACAATGTGCCTGTGTCCTTACCAATAAAAGAAAACTTTTTCAAGTTACACTGCCTCATTACTAGGTTCTAAACTGACGTATGACCTTTAAGACACTGAATGGCTTAGCTATCGTGCATCCCACTGATCTCCTGAACGAGTATAACCCATATGGATCATCTCTAGACTCTGGAATAGTGTTCCAGTATACATTAGGAACATTAGCTCAATAACCTTTTTAACATCCATATTAAAAACACTTGTATAATTCTCATTCTTAGGGTTTATCCTGTTAAGTATACTCTGCATGATTTGTAGTAATTCAAGATTTATAGTTAATTCCTTAGATCTCTTTAATGTAATGTATTATACATACCTAGTATGCACTATCTAATCTTTTGTATGTAAAGCTCTTTGACATGTTGAGCTCAAAATGAAGTGTGTTATTACTACCACCAATAATTATAATAATAATTATTATTTGTAACTACTGCTACTTAAAGATATTAAAGTAGGTACTTCTTCTACAATGAATAATAACAGACAGTATGAATACATTCAATGATTCATTCATTCATTCATTCATCAGTGGCTCCACCTTTGATGACTGGCAAGATGAGCAATTTTATTACTTGTGTTTTTCCCCTGACAACAAAAACCCTCTAACAGAGTCCATGATCTAAAAAAAAAAAACCACAGAAATAACCAAACAGCGATAAATCATTTTCAACATTTTACTAGACAGTATTCTGTTTAAAGGAGGTAGTGGAATTTGTCAGTGTGCTGCAGGATTGAGACATATATCTGAATGGACAGGGCCGTAGCCACACAGTTGGTCTATTCATGTTACATCATGCAGTGGGTAGGTGGTGGTCTCTAAAGGACTATAGTTGTACAGTTCTGTGCACTTTTCCTGTTAACCGCCCACTGAGGTAGACACCCACATCCCCAGAAAACCACAGAGAGAGAGAGAGAAAGAAAAAGAAACAGAGAGAGAGAGAGAGAGAGAGAGAGAGAGAGAGAGAGAGAGAGAGAGAGAGAGAGAGAGAGAGAGACTAATTTGGACAATATTCTATCTTAAACAAACCCAGGAAATCTTTATATTTTGAATACCTATGGAAAAATGGCCGGACAACATTCACACCACTGCATTCTAGCAAACTGTCTCATGTAATAACAAAACCAAAGAAATGTGAGAAGTGAGATGTCTACTGGATATAAAGTCTCAGGTAAAACCAGATGTGAACATATGATACAAACAGAGAGAGACAAAGATGAAGTGAGGGACACAAAACTTACATTTTATCAAGCTGCTTGTTCACTTCCTCATCATTCTCATAATCCTTACAGAGCTGTGTGACCAGGGCTCCATATGTGAGAGTAAACAATTCTGAATTCTGTTGAACAGCATAAAAAACAACAACAAACCCCCCCAGAAAGACAGTCAGTGAAAGATCACTACATTTCTTCAACTATAAACAGTGGTATTCGATTAAGAATTTTCAGCGACATTAAATTCATTGCTTATAAAATGTCTTAATAAAGAACTAACATGACTGAATGACAGCAGTGAGTCAGCTTTTCATGCTTAACCTCGGTTTAGCTCATGGTTATAAATAAGACTCATCAATCTGAAGTGGCTCTGTTTTATTTCACAGTAGCGCTTCAAGGTAACACTTGTGCCACAGACACCGAACAGACAAGACATCTGTTTTCAGAATAAACTCATATTTCCCATTAAGAAAAAAATACCTATATTTTTTCTTACACTCTCCACTACTGATAAAGTCGATCCCCTGAAATACCGCTGTCTGCCAATTGATGACCCCCGCACTTTATTCTTTTACATAAGAACCAAGAAATTTGCATTATACTTAGTCAGACAACATTTTGTTACTCATCTCTTCATCAAGGGTTCAACACTGGCATTGTAACAGTTCTAGGATTTATACTCAAGCTTCCCATCACTAATGTAGAACCTTAACTTAAGCTACAGTTACCTCCATTCTCTGTTTTAAATCAATGTACCCTGCGCTATTATATCGTTAAATCCGAATGGGCAGAAAGGGTTCATTAATTGTTAATAACAGTAGCTCTGACAGTAGTCCTGGCTGCAAGGTTTATATTAATGCACTCATTTTAAGACATTACGTAAGCTTTCTGTAACATTTATTGAACGATTCTTGATGTCAATACTTTATAACCAACATTAAGTCTTCAGAATGGAGGACTTTGTAGTTCAAGTTGTTTTTTTCGTATTAACTTTAAAAGACAGGAAAGCCGACAGAAACCGGCTGCTATAATGCAATTGATAACAGGAACTAACTTGTCCTGTGGACATTCCACAATCAATCAGTCCATCCACTTACCATACCACTTATCCATTACAGGGCACCTCCCTCCATCCCTCACTCACGGGCACTTTAGCAATGCTTATCCACCCAGTGGTGGGAGGAAACCAGAGAAACCCCACACAGACACAGGGAGAACATGCAGAGCTCCACACAAGCTCAGAATCGACCCTGACGTTGTGAAGTGTAAAACGGTGATTATCCATAATGTATAATAAAGAGAAGTACCTTTTTTAAAAAAATACCCTAATCTTAATAAGCTTATCAATTATTTATTTGTATATTAATATCCCCGTGTGAGCAGTTGTAGTTCATTATACCACAGCAATTGCCCAACAATTGTAATTTTTTAATTGATTAATGATCAACACATTGTACGTTTATCCATTTATAGTTACGATTACTATTGTGGAACATGGGGGGCATGGTAACTAAGTGGTTAGCTTGTTTGCGTTGCACCTCCAGGGTTGGGGGTTCGATTCCCGCCTCTGGTGTGTGAATGTGTGTGATTGTGCCCTGTGATGGGTTGGCATCCCGTCCAGGGTGTTCCCCACCGTGTGCCCCAAGTTCCCTGAGTCCTCTAGGTTCCCCTGCGACCCTGTGTAGGACTAGTGTCCGACTCAGGGTGTATTACTACCTCATGCTTAGTGTTTCTCACATAGAGTCAGGATCAACTGCAACCCTTACCTGTATAATGTGGTTACTCAAGATGAATGAATGAATTTATGTTTTTCTAAAAATATACTTTGTACTTACTATATTTATGTACAAGATGATTAATATTATTATTATTCAGTTTACCTTTATTGTCAATTCTGTTTGTCACAGAGCAGAAATTTGTCTTGGACACTGGTATCATACATGTATCCATAAATACAAGCAGATAGATCCCACAAAAATAAAAATCAGTCAATTCAAATATCACCACAATACCAACCATGCTCTATAGTTTATTTAATTTATAAAAAAATTCAAAATAGTCACTGCCATTGGAAAAAATGAGATATAGGGGAATTGGGCAATGGGTGAATTGCCTGATTAATTACTTGTGAATGTTTATTCTTGTTTAACTGTTCGATCTCCATACCATGAAACAATGCTATATGTAAGAATACTCTCAATCACAGATCTATAAACCATGGTTAAAGTATGTGTGCTACTGTTAAACTCCTCAGTGTTATTATAATTATATTTTTTTGTGTTATACAGGTTATAAAACATTTTTGGGTTCAAATCCAGATTGAAATGTGCTGTAACATTAACAACACCCCTTTATATCTTGCATTAAACCCGATTCAACTTATCAGGTACTCATGTTATTGCAAGGAAAACAGAAGCCCTATAGCTTACATGATAACTGCAAAGTTCTTCGAATTCACTTGCTGCAATCACGTCACTGTTCCCTGCTTCTTAGTCTTGGGCGCCACCTTGTGGTCCCCAACAAGTCTATACTCAATCAGTGGCCAATTTATGAGGTACACCAACCTGGTCTCTACACTGACTCCTACTTTTATCAGGTATACAATTACTGATTGTAACCGATCACAAAATCAGTGGAAAGAGATCACCGTATGGTGGATCATTCTCAGCACAGATGTGATACTTTTTTTTAAATGTAGTTTTTATAACACTAGACACTTACTGCACACTTTGTTGCCTTCTATTGGTCTAATGGATACCACTAAGGACCAATAATGGTAATGGTTTTAATGGTTAGTTGTTGGTTTGTAATGGTATTTGTAGTGGAAACCATTAGAATCTGTGATGGTTTCTAATGGATTTTTTTTTCAGCAGGTCTTGCTCTGTACACGTTAAACACCACGACCACACATCAGAATATCAAATAGGGCAAAGTTTTACCATTAACAAGAACGCATGCAATGACTGAACAAATTAACAGATATTTGGTTTTAACATTTGGTGAATAAACTAAAAACCAGCTGCCGTTATGTTGACTTTTTTCTTTTTAAATGAAAAACGCCAAGTAACGTTTAACTGGATCACTTATAGAGAGTTACAAACGTCTCTGTGTCGGTAAAATAAAATAAAACTGCATTCTAAACACATTAACACCAACACAGTGAAACTGGCACATTATTTTGCATATGGAGATGTTTTGTTTTCATTAGCTAAACACCCTGCTAGCCAAGACAAACCTGTCTGTAGATACACACTTACCATCTTCTTGTTGTCTGTAGTTCTGTTGGACTGCCTAGACATTGTGTATCGTATTACAGCTTTGTGTAGGTAGGTCACAAGTTATATTTTATTAACTTGTTTCTGAAACACAATGATCGTATTCCTGTATCGCTTTCAAACCTACTTCCTGAATCACTTCCGCATGTCAGAGGTCGTAGTTCGCTTTGATTCTTGGGATTTGTAGTTTTCCCGCTTTTGATGCCTTTTTCTCTCTCTCGCGCACACTAGTGAAGGGAAGTTCGGATCATTTTACTGACTCGGATATTTGAATCTCGTTCAGCAATATGAATGAATCTTTTTTCGAGTCATTTGGTTCATTTCAGCAGAATATAACTAAAATGTTACATGTTAAAGTCTCCTACAGATCTAGTACTTAAACTATAAAATAAACAATAGGCTAATGCAGCCAAGGCCAAATTATGAGAAAGAGGAATGATTAATTAATAGCTTAGCATTAGGTCTTCAGGCTATGCAGTCTGTTAGTTCACCTGATCTGAGTTCTTTCTTTTGTCACGTCACATTTGTCACCTCTGTTCCCCGGAAACAGAAAGGATTATTTCATGTCTTCAAGTCGTTCGTTCATACCGTTTCCGGTATTGCATGGTGCATTGCCTATGGGGCGGTCACCAGAAGAACGAACGACTCAAACCCGAAGACTCCAGAGGTGAACTAATCATTTCTGTTTCCGGTACAGAACCTATGGGGATGTTACAGCACACGCGCAGTCAAAATAAACGAATCACTCTCTGAGACAACTTGTTGTTCCCGAGTCATATTAAAGATTCGATCAAAATAAACGAATCGTTCATGAACGACAGATCACTAATGCACGCGGGATATCTTATCTTTATGTGCGCGTTTCCAAGACTCCCCACAAGATGGCTGTGTACACCAAAGCACTGACATGCTATGTGGCTCAGTGATGTGTCATGCACTAAGGAGTCGGTTCCCTTTAATGAACGTTTAGCGTGTACTCACATATATGAGCCGTTTTTAGTACTTCTTTTTGTAGATGTAGGCAACACCGTTACTTTTGTAGTGTAATTTAATAAAATATTTTTTCAACATCTGTGCTGTTCGTTAGTATGGATTAATTTATATTTTAGTCAGAAGAGCCAGAATTCCCACCCCTAATGTTGTGGAATTCCCATTGTTGCAGCGAACCAAATATAATGTCGAAAACCCCCAAACAAACACTGAGTAGTTATTTTCAAATAGAATAAGAGAAAACAAGCTTTTCCCTGTGGAACCCCTCTCCCCCCAAACAATAGAAACCATCACAGAAATGTTAATGGTTTCCACTACAAATGCCATTACAAACCATCAGCTGTTAACCATTAAACCATGACCAAATATTTCCATTACATAGTAGGATGTATTTGGAATGTCCATCCATCCATCCATCCATCCATCCATCTTCTATACCACTTATCCTTCTCAGGGTCACAGGGAAACCTGGAGCCTATCCCAGGGAGCATCGGGCACAAGGCAGGGTACACTCTGGACAGGGTGCCAATCCATCACAGGGTGTATTTGGGTTGTAGGTCCTTAATGGTATCCACTAGACATAATAGACCACAAATAGAAGGCAACAAATTATCAGTAGAGAATTCCACAGTAACCATTACAGTTTCCATTAAAACCAATACAATTGCCATTATAACTATTAAAACCACTGCAAATTCTATGAGGGTTTCAGATTTTTTTTATTTTTTTTGGCAGGGTAAACATAAAACTGAACTTAATGCAGAACTACATTTAGAAATCATATATTGTGGTCAGATGAGATCAAAATAAAAACTGACCATGCACTACATCAACAGTCAAAAAAAAAAATTGAGACTGCAGCCAATGAACATCAAATAAATCCCACTAAAATACTGTATGGAAGGGATTTATTGATGCTTTGTGGCTGTTAAGTTAGTGAGCCTTGTGAAAATGAATGGAATTATGAATTCCACCAAGTATCAGGATATGATAGTGTTACACCAACTCTGCTAGGTGCTAATGACTTGGCTACAAGCAGACCTTTTGACTAGACAATGACTCCAAAGATACATCAACACAAATGATCATTTCAGTCCCCTGGTTTTAATCACAACATTCCAGTCTGGGTGATGAACAATCCACATACACAAATCTAAGACTACAGCTGAATTTGAAATATTCTACACAGAGGAGTGGGTCCAGATCATTGTGCAAGAATTTCAAAGCTTGGGATTAAGTGCTGCTATTCTGTCCAGGGCTGTCCATTTGTTGGGGTGCCATTAGTTTTGTTTTGCAGATAACCTTGCACTACTATTTAAAAGCTTATTTTCACAAAGGGTGCCTGGTATTTTGAAATTTTCTGTTCTTAAATATTACAAAGCCCCATATATTCATAATGTAATCAGTTGTACAACTTTTACACTCCAGCTTCTGTCGCATTTACACTAATAAATATTTGAAGTAGAACTATTTGGTTCAGGATTTACAGCAAAACTGGTCCCTATTTCTAGAGAGGCTTAAACTAGCATTTCTGAAATGTAGCAGTAGGATAAGCTTAAATATAAAGTTTTATTCCCCAACCTAATACCCCTAGGGCTGGTATATATGTTTTACAATGAATCATTTTGCAATACCACTGAAACAGATTTCAGCTTCAGCAGTTATGCTGTGCTGATTCAGCTTATTTACCTTACAGAGAAAATGTCCTAATCTAGTTGCTCATTATCATCTATTTTCCTCACCAGTGCTGCCTCTCACACGCTGTCTATGTTGGGGATGGCTCAAAATGTAAAACCTGGAAACCATTTGAAAACACCTGAGATAAATCCATATTCCTTCTTCGGTCCTTTATCATAACTTACTTAACTACAGTATATTTGACAGAAACAAGTTAATATGAAATGACATTTTCCAGACTAATAACTTCCAACTTATGTCTTGATGCAAGCTGGTTCTTGGTCATGGACAGAAACAATCAGTGAGTCAGGAATAAATTGGTTCAGTAAGTTTCAGACCTTTTTTGCAGCACAGCAGGAAGATTTTTGTTGTGAAAATACAGGTTTAACTTTTATACTAGGGAACATATCTTTCATATGTTAGCTATATTTAAAAGATGCATTCCTGATCAGTGTAGACAAGCACTCAGGAGTGTGGGGTTCGGATACAGAATAGGACACTTTAAATGTTAGAAAATCAGTAAGCACAGAGGTAAACAAGGTGTACTGCACATCAGAAAGGTTTCTTCAGGGTGATTATTTTTTTATATAACAGCATGCCCTGTTAGGATTTATTCCGCTTTTACCACAGCAATTTATCAATGATTACAAATTTAAATGTATTAAAGAATGACATCATACTTTTAACTGCTTTTTTGTAATTACATTTAATGTTGTGGAACATCACTGAAACAAGTTTGTTCCTGAAACAATAATGTATTAGAATGAGCACTTTAATATAAACCTGTGATAAGGAATTACAGCTAGCACTACTGTCAGACTTACTGTTGTAGAAGAAATGAATCAACACCTTCTGCCCAATCATAGTCAAGACTTTAACAACACTGTGATATAATGCCTAGTAATGAGTCAACAGGACCATGATGCCTAAATAACAGGTGAAAACTGGTGCTGGAGAAGGAAAAGTTTAGGATTGGATGCTGAAATGAACTATACAAAGATTAATATATAAAATCCCCTCAAAATCTATTGGAACAGCAAGGCCAATTCATTTGTTTGTGGTCTCACAATATTTCTCTCATCAGCTGTTGTTGTTTTCCTTGGCTGACCCATTCGGTGTCTGTTGCTCAGTACACCAGTGGTTCCTTTCGTTTTCAGGACATTACAAATGGTTGTATTGGCTATGCCCAATGCTTGTACAATGCCTCTGATTGATATTCCCTCTTTTCTCATCTTCAGAATGGCTCTCCCATAGACGGCTCTATGATCTTCATGTTTGTTTATCCTTTTTAACAACAAATACAGTCTTCACAGGTGAAACTGAAGGCAAAAACCAAGAGTAGATGTTCAGAACTATTTATTATTTAAACAATCAATCTAACAGGACACCCCTGGGTAACAAGAAACACGTCAGTCACATGTTCCAGTATTTTGCTCAACTACAAATTGGGTGGTCTGATACAAAATGTGCTATGTTCTATGTCGTTTAACACATCTACATATAAATACCAGAAAATAAAAGCTGAAATTCAAAACTTTGTTCTCATATTCATCTTTTGATCTGAAACCCAAATGTCTTCAGTCTAGAGCAAAAAATATAAACAGAACAAAAGAAAAATAATTGGACTTGGGATTCCAATAGTTTTGCAGGGACTGTAGACATTGTCTGTATTTACACACAACATCTGACACTAGAGAGCCAGGATCAGTTTGATATAAAGGCAAGTAATTTGGTATTCTAGCTTTCTGTTGAATGCTAAAGTAGTAAAAAGAGATGCATACCTTCCCTACATACAACAACAGCAGGCCATTATGGGAAATTAAAAATGAAGTCTTTTTTTTTTTTTAAATATATATATATATATATATATATATATATATATATATATATATATATATATATTTATGCACTATTCAAGGGTATAGTATTCACACAAAATGCCACCAATGGTCTTTATAATAGACCAAAAACTGACCATATAACATAGCTGTCATATTTCAAGGTAGATTCGGAAGCAATCGCAGATATACAACGTTTTATTAAACAAACAAAAAAAAAAAACGAAACAAAGACACTAAGACAACTTGGCAAAATACTGTGGCAAGAAACAAAACACAGTAACAGGGAACACGGCAATATCAGGGAACACGGTAATCTAAGACAAACAGTGCAAACAATGGCTATATATAAGTGTGCTTATTAACAGAACCGTGATTCAGGTGCAGGTGGTCATGTGACATGTAGTACAGTGCAGTGGCTGATGGGAACTGAAGTCCAGAGTTACCTCCTTCATATATGACAATAGATTGAAGAGCCAGGCCAAAAAAAAGAAAAAATATGGAAGTGAACATCTTAAATTCTAGATTACTAATACTTATGCTCATAATGATGAAAATTTAAAATGGTATAATGGGTATGTTGGAGAGGAATAGTCATAAATTACAGGTATTGCTGGAATTAATCCAGACTCCAACAGGAACAGTAATTATTACTTAATAAAAATTACCCCCAGCTCAGCAATATTAAACTGCTGCTGAGAACAGATTCTTAAATTGCACATGTATAATTTAGCATGAGAATATAGCCATCTGCTGACAGAATCATAATTTAAAGATTCTGGTGATTTATACCATAAATTTCTTAGCATTATGAGTGGTGATCAGTCATACTGTACATGAGTTTAGTGAAGAAAGTCAGCAAGTCATCAGAAACAAAAAAAGGAGACAGCAATGAGTCATGGCTGCATGTTTTACAGGGTTGGGTAGCTAGAAGGAATGAAGAATGTTAGGCTAGAAGTAATGAAGAAGCTGGCTTAGGATTGTTCATAAAATCCATGGAGGAACATATAGCAGTGATGGCCAAATATTTTCAACCCCAGCCTACAAACTATCTTCACATGAAGAACTGGGAACTGAAAGATCTATGGATTCATGCTCTATTTCTTGTAGATTAAATTAAACTGTTGCTGTATAATATAAATGATATCGTGTTTGAGAAAGAATATGAATTCCATCAAACAAGTGCCATCAGATTTGAAATGAGTGTATATTAAAATAAATAAATAAATAAATTCACAAAGTAAAACATCTAATAATGTGTTAATAATGTGTTTTCAATATAGCAGAGGGTGAATTTAATTGTCAAATGATTCTTTTTGTTTGTTTTGTTTTTGTTTTCCATACTGTCCCAATTTTTTTGGAATTGGGATTGTACTGTATACTAAGTAGTTTTAGATCTTCAAACAAAATACAACATAAAACAAAGGCAACTTGAATAAACACACAATACAGTTAAAAAAATTAAATAAATTATATATATATATATATATATATATATATATATATATATATATATATATATATATATATATATATATATATATATACATATATATATATATATATATATATTGAAGCAAAAAAACAAAAAAGTTATGCAACATGTGAAAAACTAATTGGCCCTTAAAGTTAAAATCTGGTTGTGCCACCTTTAGCAGCAATATCTGCAACCAAACTCTTCCATTAACTGGAGGTCAGTCTTTCACTTCCTTCTAGGACTTGGACTCTATGATTTGGATCAGTGTCTTGCTGCATAATCCAGTTGTGCTTGAGTTTCAATTTACTGGCTGAAGACTTGGCATTCTCCTTTAGGATTTTTTGGTAGAGAGCAGAATTCATGTTTCTCTCAATTATTGCAATTTGCAGAGGCCCTGAAGCAGCAAAGCATCCCCACACCATCACACTGCTGCCAAGACGTAAGTTGTAAAATATGTACTTAACTTCTAAATTCATGTAGCTATTGTTCCAATATTGTTTCATTTGATGTCAACTTTTATTTCAACATTGCATACAGTATTATAGACCCATCTACATACACTCCTGTGTATCACTTTTATACAAGCTTTTATTGGACTAAATTACAGGACATTGAGATGTTATGCACCTTATATTTCCTAAGAGGCCATTTTCACAAATTAAATCATTTAAATCATTGAACATGATGTAGATGACTCCATGGCACTACATAGTAGTAGAGACAGAGAAAACGTAATAAATCCCACTTATCCATTAGCAATATTCTCTAGCAATTTTCAGGGTAGAAATCATATATAACCGAGTGGAATTTTGGAGAAGAGTGCTGCAGTTTGCCTTATTACAAGAATAAGAGGTACGTGCAAAAGGTGTAATGTGCATGGAGCTTGCATGCCCTCCGCATGCTTTGGGGGTTTCCTCCCTCAGTCCAAGACATTTGTTGTAGGCTGATTAGTTTATCAAATTGTCCACAGTGTGTGAATGTGTGTGCTACTGTGCCCTGTGATGGGTTGGCACCCCATCCAGGGCCTCCCTGCATTTTGCCCAGAGTTCTTTGGGATAGGTTCCAGACTCCGTGCGACCCTGTGTCGGATAGACGCTATGGAAAATGAATGGATGGACAAAAAAAATAAGCTGAAATGTTGTTTCATGCTCAGTGATGACAGGCAGCAGATGGGCCAAGGCCAGAAGCAGGTGAAATGGCAGACCAATAATATGTGATGCAAAAAGAACATTAACTGATAAATAAGTCAGTTTACATCTCTCCATACCACTGAGAAATCTGTTTTTAAAGAGGTTATGCTACTCCCCTAATGAGGCATATCTTTCTGTCATAAAAAAGGGGAAAACCACCCAACGTTTCGTGCAGTGCCTTTAGGCCATCACAGTTCAACTTACAGTAATTAGTAAAGCAGGCATGTGCAGTGATATTTTGGGAAGCGGTGGCTTGGGGAGAACAAGGGCACCCGTAGCATCCAATAATAATGATACAATTACAGTCCAACTACAGCTGTATGATTTTAAAAACATGCTTTAAAGCACCACACTGAGAGAAACTAACCCACACTGTAGGCTATAACACAGTAAAATCCTGCCCCAAGCTAGCCCCACACCCCCCTTACCCCCAACATACACACCACAACTTACATTTTTCATAATCATACGCTCAACTGATGCAGTGAGATGTGGTGAAGTAGATTATATGCCAATGAAGTTTGCTGTTCACAAACTTACTTCAAACTTGTATTATGTTTTCTGTCATTCTCATTTATTATTACGCAAACCAAATCTATCATTCTGAACAATGTGTTTTTAAATTTGAGACATTCATTGCAAGTTAAAATGCTCAATAGAACACGAATATATAACCAACCTACTGAACAATGTGTGTGCAAGTTTTTGACCATGACCATGTATGACCATGCTTCAGCTAAATGTACTGTATATACATGCCCCCCCCCCCAGTTGTTTTCCAATAACAGCATGCCCTAAAGTGTTTTATTCTTCTTATACCACAGCAATTTATCAATTCTTATAAATGTCTATGATGTTTGTAATTATACATTATTTAATTCTTAGGTACAAAGTAAAATTAACTAAAATTAACTAAATTTTGACATGGCTTAGTTTGTAAACTTGTTTATTATTATTATTATTATTATTATTATTATTATTATTATTAGTAGTAGTAGTAGTAGTAGTAGTAGTAGTAGTATTAGTATTATTAGTATTATTTTTATTATTATTATTAATTTGAATTCAGATTCTTGGTCTTGAATTGAATGCACATTTTTGACCTAGGCATTAGTTGGTCCATACATTACAAAAAAGTGCTTATCTTTTAGTAGTTCCAATATCACTGAATTTTGTATTTTGGTAGGTTTCCATAGCTCAAGTAGCAGTATTCAATTGTGTTTCACTTTCTTCCTTTTTTCCAACTTCATGTTCATTATTTTGCTAATTTCTTTAAAAATTGTCAAGAAACAAAAGCTTTCTCTTCATTTTTAATGTTGCGCTGTCTCTTACATCTCAGTTTTAAAACCTTTGTGATGTCCACTATGTGTTTTACATGTAGCTGAATCACTATGTATGCAGAAGAGAGCAAATTGCGCTTTCCTCCTAGTGTGCAACCAAATGTAGCTGGCTGGCTTAACATGTCTTGGAGCTCACATGTTCTACCCTTCCCCCTTCCCAGTTGGTACTGTACAGTAGCTCTTTTGTGATTAGGCGAAAGCTGGCTGGTAGGTGGGAACTGGCATCAGACCAAAGTGGGGAGAAAATTGCATATTCTATACAGAACTCCATAAGCAATTCATAAACCACATTTATGTTCAGGAACATAAGAAAGTTAATTTGTTTTCTTGGGGTGTGTATGGATGCCATTAGTACAGTACACATTCTGAGATAGAATAGTCAGGACACACTTGCACACCTAAATGCAAAGTAAGATTATTTAGTATAATGTTCACATAATGCTGTAAACCAAGTAGATGAATTAACTTAAAATAATTATGTTTTTGGCCCACCCAATACTCAGATTATGTCATCTGTAAAACAGGAAGATCTTTTGACCTATAGCATATTTTGTAGTTTTGGCAGCATATAGCACTGCAGGGTGGCATGTGTGGGTAAAACATAGATTAGGGCTTCTAATTTCCTGACAATTTTAACTTTCCCAAACAGCAAAGGTAGACATGCAGCTGGCTCCAATAAGTTTTTCAACCATAAAATGCTTTGTATTAATTACACAAACACAAAACACTGGTTAACTGTTAAAGCTCATTAAGCCTGATACATGACCACTGCAAGTCTTCCTCCATATGGAGGAAGTGCATATAATAGGGGGACACATTAAACACATAGTTGTAAATTAAGGAACCTTGTATGAAATCTAGTGGGTTTAAGTGTATCTGCTTTCATCCCCAAAGGCTATGTGATAATTATCCACAGAAGTTTTAGCGACATTTTAATGACCCAGGAATGTGAGTGAAGGGACTCACTTTCTGGCTTAATTCTGAAGATAACAGAGTTGCAAACTGTAACACTAAAGTATTGCTTTAGTTGGAGTGTTCACAAGGAATCAGAGATGGAAGAGTGTTCACAGTAAACTTATCAGGTTACTAACATAAGTTTACTATAAGCAACTTGCATTGACAATGAAGCTTATTATGGGTTTAAAATGGAGCCAGTTACTGGCTATAAAATAACGGCAGAAGAACACAAATACAAAGAGAGAGAGAGAGAGAGAGAGAGAGAGAGAGAGAGAGAGAGAGAGAGAGAGAGAGAGAGAGAGAGAGAACCCTCTTAAGTGTCTGAAAAATCTGGAGTACCTTTTCTTAATGTCAAGTTTTTATGGAGGCTATTAAACCATCTATTTACAGTGACTGGCTGATCTAAACACCTAGAAAGAATTACGAGATTGATTCTGGGTCAATTAAAGGTGAATTAAGGGGCACTGAAATACACCCATCAGGTCAGATCAGATGTTTGGAGGTCGAACATCATCAAAATTTTTAATAATACACACTGACATATTAATTGATTCAGTGTAAAAATTTGGCATTATAACTGTAGTCTTGCTCTTTCATGCCCTTACACTATGAAGGCTTATAAAAATGTAGGTAGCAATTATTTTCTTGTAATATGTTTCTGGTTTTCTTATAATGTGTTTCTTGTAATGTATTACAGTAGAGTTCATATGCATTTGTATAGTTAAGGGAGAACTGATAGAAGTGTACTGAACTTTTAAAAATACAAGCTGCTCTGATGCATTCAGTGAAGCCTGACTCATATGCTGAACTTTAAAAGCTGCCAAAATTGCTGGACTTAAAAGCAAAACACCAGTATGAGTAGCTAGATAATGGATTTAACCAAGATATGGCCCAATAAGCCAGCCAACAGTGACTGGAAATTACTGACTTCCTTTTCTTTAACTCTAATTGCCCACTCTTCCATGTTCAAGCAACAAAGATGTCCTTGCTCTCCTGCATGACTGAATTAATTTGACGTGGCCAACAGAGTACTTTCTTGTCACATATGACAGGCTGGGTCATGTCACATACAGAAAAGTCCAATTGGATAAATTTGTGTAGCTAACAAAATAAAATCTCTTCTAACACAAGTTAAAATAAATCAGGATATTCATAAAGACTCATCAGGCACTCTTTGTGAAAGGAAAGGGGAATTAACTGAGCTTGTATTTTACTTAATGAATAGATCCAGTTTTAAAAGAGATGACATTGAACTCTCTCAGTAAACTTTCCTATTCACTCCATCAAAGATTTGTTGCAAGTGAGGCACTGTAGACTCTCAGCAATAATGACTGGATATGTGGTGCTGGAGACAGGCTTTATGATAAATGTAAACTCAACTGCGAATGCTCTCACTGATGTTGTTGAAAGGAAGTAAGAGTGGGCGATTTGACATTTCATTCTCCGGGGCTGAAGGCGCTATTCTATTCAGCTGTGGTTTTGCTCAAGTTAAGAGATTTCTTGGCTGTGATTCTTTTTAGGATAAAACATATAATCCTACAGCTTTATGAGAAACTAAAGTATTTCAATGATCAGCTCAAGGCCTCAAACCTCCTTCTGCATGTGCAGCATCTGTAATTTTTTTTTAGCATATAGCTTTGAGTATAAATTTTTTTTGGACCTTTTATGCTTGCTTGCATTTCCAAATTCTGAAGTTTATTGTACAGTAACTGAATGGAAAACACTACAAAAATGATGACTTCCACATACCATTACAAAAGACAGGGGAAGTTTAAAACATTTTTGCAGTTTAGAATGAAGTAAGTCATCCATGCTGCACTTAACATAAGACACAAGGTGCACATTTTGTTTTGTAACTTACTTACATAATTAGGTTCTAACCTCAAAGCTGTCTCACAAATGGTCTATGGAATCCATAGTATAGACCATTTGTGTAAGTTCACAAGAGACCCTAATGAAAACCAATGAATTACAGGGAAATGTATTTCCCATTGTATGTATACACTTTTCCTGGTACAGTAATTCATTGGTTTTCATTAGAATCTCTTGTGAAATTACTCTATTACTGAAACCTATTGAGCAACAGTACCACACACATCTGTATCTGAACTATTCATAGCTTTTAGCAAGGTTATTCATTTAATAATAACACATTCCTACTTGTGTGTGGGAAACCAGGCTTGTTTTGATCACTTAAACCAATGGATATCGTGATGATGTAATTGAACAAAACCACATCATAGCTCATTAACCAACCCTAGCATACTGTTTCCATTTAGTTGCTGAGGTAAAGGATGCAACAAGACAAGTATTTCTTGCTCTGGTGGAGATATATGAGAAAAGTGCATGGGATTAGAGCATGAGAGAAGATCAAATTCATGCTCATAAGTGGAAGAGGACTGCAAGATAATGAATCTGTTTATGTTGGCAACATAATACTGATAAAAACACAGAGAATTATCCTCACTCGAATATCCTGACTCCTGTGAACCATTTACAGCATATATAACTGATTAAAAGGTTACATAATTTGGGGGGAATGTGTGAAGTTTAATTTCAAAGGTTCTATTTTTTTCTTCACTTCAAATTAATCAAGGTAGCAACTTTAAAATTTAATAACCTGTTAGATCAGTTGAAAAGGTTGTTTGTACTCTAAACAAATTCTACCTGGAATATAGTCTCATTATGGGTACTCTGAATTAAACATATGAAAAGACCATGATATGCGGCCATCAAATTAAAAAATACCTGATTTGTTTTCTTAAAATGGTACATTTACTCTGTTTAAACATTTGATATGGTTTCTATGTTCTACTGTGAATAATATATGGGTTTATGAGATTTGTAAATCATTGCATTCTGTTTTTATTGACATTTTACACAGTGTCCCAACTTTTTTGGAATTGGGGTTGTATAACTGTAAGACAGTACAGGTATTAATCTAGCATAATTTTTAGGTGAAGTTCAAGTAACATATATTAACAATGTTCAGGCTTCATACTTTATTTAAACCATATGGCTTATTAGTTACTCTGTGTCCCATGAAGTTTGAACTTAATCACTGGGGAATGGAAGTACAACTATGGATATAATGATTTTACTCTACAAAGTCAATTATGTGAAAACGAATAACATTCATACGTTTATCAGTTTTAACTGAGAGGTGCAGCTGTGAACTGTGTAACCCCCAACATAGAGACCCACTGCTGGAAGCAAGTGATGGTAAGGGGTTGGGGAGGGAGGAGAAAAGTGAGAGTGAGTGAGTGAGTGAGTGAGGGAAACAGGAGGAGGAGGTTTAATGAGAAGAGAATGTTCTCTGCTTGGGCTGTTGTAGTGGGTGCCTGGTGCATTTTTGTGGCTTCCACCACCAACTCCTGAGAAAAGAAGAAAAAGAATAGAGAACTAGAAAGAATAGGTGATGGAGGAAAGTTGAATGATTGTGTGTCAAGAGAGGGGATGTTAAGGTAGACTGCTACTTCAAGAGCTCTGGCACTCTGTCCAAAAGCCCTTGAGCCCAGAAATCATCTCCTAAGGCATTCTCACAAGAACAGCTTTGACCAAAAAAAAAAAGGGGGGGGGGGGGGGGGGGGGCTGAAACCAATTCTGAGAGTAAATAAACACGGAGAGTGTTTGCAGCATGTTTCCTGTATCAAGCCATCTACAGCACTGAGTGGATCAGAAATACGAAACAATCTGTCCTGTCTATGCTGCTGTTAATGCAACAGTAGAACTTTTTTCTGTGTGTAATGTCATAAAAAGAGCTTTCCCTGGAGCATTGTATCAGCCACGGAAGAAAGAAAAGAGAGAAGACAGCGAAAAAGGAGAAGGCACTAGCTGAACCTGGAGGAGGGAAACAACCCAACTTAGGAGCTTGCTTTTTAACTTGTTTGCAGGACATTGCTCTGTTCTTTTTTGTTTTTGTCCATTCGTATCCAGAGATGGGCTGGCTGCTGAGTCTGGGCTACCTCACTGTAGTGGTGGCTGTAGCAATTGGCACAGAGAGGAGGCAGCACCAAGTGCAGCATGGCCACTGTAGCTACACATTCATCCTGCCAGAGGTGGAGCAGTGCCCATCACCTGGAAACTTCCGGGTGAGCAATTCCCTGCAGAGAGATTCACCCTTGCCCCCCAACGCAGCCCAGACTGAGAAAAAGCTTGAAAGCCTGGAAAGTGCCACTGAGAACAACACACTGTGGCTGCAGAAGGTGAGAAGCAACTCACTTCATTCTCTTAAAATTGATTAATTTACCAGCTCATAAAAATTCTTAGATCCTCTGATAATAGCTGCCCAAATGTAATGAAAGTTTATAGAAGTTTTTGTAAATGCACAACCTTAGCAATCTAATCATACTGTATCTGAAATGGTCCACTAGGAAGCTTTGATTCTCAAATTCATGTTTGGCTTGAAAGCAAAGGCAAGGATTTAAGGCAAATGCATTTCTCAGTTCCTAACTTAAGAGCAACTCCCTTGCATCCATCTTTCTGTCTCTCATTCCAAAGTAAACACGATTAATGATGATGTGTACCAGGGAGATTAGTCTGGGTAAGCTGCAAGGGCAATATACAAAAAGTCAAACCTTGTCTCAAGCCAGATCCCTTTTGAGCCTAAACATGCATTTGAATTTGTTTATGTCTCTGGTATTATTGTCGCTTTGAACAAAAAGTTCAACTTTTTTTTTCCTTGGAAGATTTGTATTCTTCTCCAGTATGATTGAAATTGAAAGCTTACTGAAGTAAATTTCCAAGAGGAAAAAACATACTCCTTACATTTTCAGTTAAAAATATTCACTTTTTACTTTTTAAAAAAAGAAATAAATATTTGAGTATGTAAGGAGTAAGGAATAACACGACATACCATCTTATATGAAAATAGTCCATGTTGGGGCTGGGTGGTGTGATACGGCACAACACGAAGCAGAGTGCCATTACCGATTTGAAGTGATCTGGAGTGTGTTATTCAGCATATACCACAGCGATTTGCAAAGGATTACAGTGTTTCATTTATTAATGAGCCACATGTCACACATTTTAAGGGCTTATAGCTGTGTTGTGGAATGTACTTGGGGACAAGTTAGTTCCTGTTATCACTTGCATTACAGCTGCGATAAACATCGTTCTCTCACCAGCATCTCTCACCAGCATCTCTCTCTCTCTCTTTCCAAATGCAGTTTGTCATTTTCCTTAGAGACCAGTAAGTGTAAACTCCTCTGTCCTGAGGACTTTCCTGTGATGGGAAATTTTGCAAAGCACTTTGACTGTTACAAAGTGCTGACAGCCAAGACTCCTTCCATAAATGTTTAATAAATGTCTTCTAGCAAAAAAAGTCTCCTAACAAAAATGTCACCACATCAACGATGATACATTTTTTCCTTTGTTAAACAGCAACTTTAAAAAAAAAATCTGTTTATTTTTAGTCTTAGATTAAGTGATTCGTTCACTATACAAGTCCCTGTGTATGAGTTGTTGCTATAGAAACAATAACATGTTAGAATGAGGGCATTAATATTAACCTATCATTTATGTTTCAGTTGGAACTACTGTCTGAGCAGTATGATTATACATAAATAATTCACACCTTCTGATCAATCAGATTTGTGAATTCAACCATCCTGTGGCATAAATTTTAACTGTGGCATATATCTTTTTAATTTCTCAAGTAAATTTTTGGCTGCGTACTTCTATTTTTAAGTCAGCGAGATTTTGATAGTGTTCTTTTATTAAGTAGATTTTCTCTGTACTTTTTCCAGCCCTTGGTAATTTCACAACATATCTACACACTGTAGTATGTCAGGGTGGCCCTTTGTCTTTGAAGCTTCCCAGCTGGGAATTAGCCTGCTGTTTGTATGACACTTGGAGTGTGCCGTGGTGGAAACTTTGGCTCTTTGGTGAAGCTTTTCTATAAACACAAAGAGGGCAAGAGGGTTAGTGCTGTGTACACATAAGCAAGAACACTAGAATGCCTGAGCATGACAAGGAGGTCAAAATATGCACACATCCACCATGTTTGAGTATGCATAGGTCTGCTTTTTCTTTTTTGGAAAAGACTTAATTGGCACAGTAAATCAAAGTAGAGAGAGAAAGAAGGGCAATATCAGAAATTGCATGCCTTCAAGACAAGCTATGATGAATATAAACTATTGTTAACGTATTCTGCTTGCCGCATTAAAAGCTCTGAACTCAAGCAGTGTTGACTCATATGCTTTTTTTTTTTTTTTTTTTTTAATAGCGGGGTGCACATGGCTTTTTTTTTTTTTTTTTTTTTTTTAAAACAATCATGTTTTTTGCTTTGCAGAGGCATTATTTTTACTGAGGTTTTAGCTAAAGGTCACACTTCAAATTACTTATCCATTTCACATCCATTATTATCTCACTTGATTATGCAGCCCTCTAGGGTGCACTGAAAACTCAACACATTCAGACAAATCATACATTTGTTACAGAGTCCTGGAGAAACAACAGAAGAAAGTGGGGTTTCTTCCCCCCCACCCCCCTTTTAAATCTTGTTTGATCTTTTCCTCCTCTGGGTCACAAGTTAGAGTGTATGTGTGGCTGCCACAGAAAACCTTTCATGTGAATTGTAAACATTTTCTACAGTAGCTTTTCCTGGACTGAGATACCTCATTTGCATGCATCTCAACAAATAAAGTTTAAAATTTAATTTAAATTAGCTCCTAATTACAGTGCTGTGAAAAAGTATTTCTTTTTCCTGATTTCTTCTGTTTTTGTTTACATCTCATGCCAAGTTGTTTCAGAAATTGTTCACAAAGGTAACCTGAGTAAACACAAAATACAGTTTAAGTGATAGTTATTTATTGAAGCCAAAAAAAAACAAAACAAAAAAACAAACAAAAAAAAACAACCACAACCACCAACTGTTCCTGTGTGAAAGTGTATTTGCCCCCATAGTTACTAATTCCCCAAATCTATTAAATTGCATTCATAATGGGGTTCAGCTGGACTAGACGCAAGCAGGCCTGATTACTGCAAACCCTATTCAATCAAATCAACACTTAAATAGAACTTTTTCAACAGCATGAAGTTGGTTAAAAGGTCTGGTTCAATCTTGCTGTAATGAAATATCAAGCAGGAAAAGAATACAGACCAAGACATTGGTTGTCTTCAGCAGGATTTGAATCTCACTTCCCAGGGCCCCATGCTAGTGTTCTTCCTGAGTGAGCTAACTCAAGGCTAAGAATTAAGAGGTCAAGGTGATGAGGTTTAAACTCCATGTTGATTTACCTAGAAAATCCAAAAACAAGGGAAGATTTAAAAGTTGTTTATTTAAAAAAAAAAAAAAAAAATAAAAAAAAAATATATATATATATATATATATATATATCTAAAAAAAAAAAAAAAAAAGCAGAGCTTCCAATCTCACAAAAGAAGACCTAAAACAAGCACACTAGTTAACCAAATAACCAATAGCTGCAATTAGACACACACATAGGCTCAAGACTGAACAAAGAACATTGACAAAAGGGTCAGACTTAAATAGGGCAACAAACAGGTGAGGACAATCAGCAATTATAAATGAATACAAACTGAGCGTTCATGAGAATGGTTGCCCCCTGGCAACTGGGAGGAGAATTTCAGGCTGAAAGCTTCCTGCGCCCTCTTGTAATTGGGAGCAGTACTGCTTGTCTGGGCAGGCGTGTGACCCTTAGTAGTTGGATGAGGTATTGCTGGCTGGAGTCTTAAGTAGAATGTATGCTTCACTTTTTACGTGTATGCGAGGAACAGCGTACAGTACGCATGAGGCAGATTTCATCATCAGCAGGGTACGCACGTACTGTACACGCGCCGCCCGATTTTTCTAACTGCGCATACTTTGTACGTGCAGGTCGCACATGTGCATTTAATGCTTTTGCACTATTTAGTTCTTCCACAAGGTGGCAACAGTGACCCAGGGCCGTTGCTTCTCAAGGTAGTTGAAGAAAAAAGAGCAGGTTAGAAATTACTCGCATTTGTATAATTCTAGCCAAAAAGGATTTGTATATGGGTGCTAATCGTGGCGAGAGATTGCCCAAGCATTGTTTTTTTTGTTGTTGTGGTTCTTCTTCATTGTCGTCCTTCATAACAAAAGACCTGCTTTACTGTTCTGTACTGACTCATGTAGGCCAGGAGGGGCAGTGCAAGTTGCTGTAATGCGTACGCGTACATATCAAGTGGAGTATACTCTGAAAGGCTATGCGTACGACTGTGCGCCTATGCTAACGTACATGTGAAAAAACTAAGTATACCAGAGCCTTTACAGTAAAGGCTGAAAGTGGACTGGATTATGCAGCAAGACAATGATGCAAAGCATAGGAGTAAGTTCTAGTCCTAGAAGGAAGTGAAAGACTGATATCGAGTTGTCAGAAGCGTTTGGTTGCAGTTATTGCTGCTAAAGGTGACACGACCAGATTTTCAGTTTAAGGGAGCAATTAGTTTTTCACATGGGTGATAGGTGCTGTATTACTTTTTTGCTTCAATAAAAAAACTGTGTTGTGTGTTTACTCGGGGTGCCTTTGTTTTATGTTGTATTTTGTTTGAAGATCTAAAATCATTTAGTAAGAGATACACACAAAAACAGAAGAAACATAAGAATACTGTTTTACAGCACTGTACTCAACATGATCAGGAAAATACCATAGGCAAGGTTAAATATAATAATAAGAACATTTCTTAAAGTCGAGATGTGAAGGGTTGTTATAGTTAGAAAACTTTTTTTTTTTTTTTGCCAAATCATGTCTCATAAATTATCATCAGCCTCAGCAACACCCGAGATATTTTCTATAGGGGATTAAAATAAACCCATATTTAAACTAGTGTTATTAAGAAGTTACAATTCACAAATCCACATCCAATCTCACTTCTTTTTAGTTTAGTTTTCATTTTCTTCCTCTTTTAAATCACACATCCATGCTTTCTTTTGTTCATCGCTAATGTTGACTCAGACAGGAATCATTTTATAAAGCCATATTTTCTTCAAAGGAAGTTTCCAAACATGATTTTTATGCTCCCCTACAGATCCATGTTCTTATAGGGAAATGAGATATACAGTATACACAGACTCTACTTTTGCAAGCTCAATACTATTTTCAAACACTTGTTGACATTAGATAATACAAATTCCTCTGCTGACACATCAACAACTCACTGGAGGAAATTAAAATAAAAAAGACAATTCAGAGTTTTCATGGTAGTTTATTAGGCTGCTAGGAATTTAACTTGATCGTGCTCATAGTAGAGGAACCAACAGCCTGCTACTTCACTAAATGTGTCTTCGCTATAATGATGTTTTGAATGGGTTTCCTATAACGTATGAAAGGCAGCCAGTAATCATGATGTGAAATTTCAGCTCTCTGATGTTCTAGGTTGCTATTTAAGCCAGTGTAAGCTTTCTATGCCAGTCTCTATCGCTCTCAGTTTAATTCTGACAAGATGCAAAGCTTCTTACAGGACTATTATCCTTACAAAGGAGCCAGGGAATAAATTGGTGACATATCTGGTTTATGACATCCATATACCATTCATTCATGTTCTGTTTTTAAATTCTTTTTTAATAAGGTTTTTTTTCTTCTCATTTTTCACCAGGTTAGTTTTGTCATGACTTGCTTGATGAGTTGCAAAATAATGCATAACAATTTTAGTCAAATGGTCTCAGACTATGGAAATGTTATTATATTAATTATGTGGAATAAGAAACACAAACACATAGTACATGTGAAAAATGTGTACAATTACATACAGTGTCTAAAAACCACAATCACATGTAAATTTAGCATCTGAACCATAGTGATTATTAAACTTTTGAAGTTCATGTGAATTTTCTGTAAGGGATTGAGTTGTTCATTTAAATAAGAAAACAAAAACCCAGTACAAACAGTACATGAAGTTACACTATATGGCCAACATTTTGTGGACACCTGACCAGTCACACCCATATGTGCTTGCTGAACATTCCATTATACAACCTCAATTCCAAAAAACTTGGGACACGGTGTAAACTGTAAATAAAACAGAATGCAATGATTTGCAAATCTCATAAACCCATGTTATTCACAATAGAACATAGAAAACATAAATATAGCAAAAATATAACTTTTTTTAAAGATTTTTTTTTATTTGATTGCAGCAACACCCAGTCATGTTACTCACCTGTTGCTAATTAACCTATTTAGTTGCAAAATAGTTATTTAGTAACCTATTTAGTTGCATAACATTACTTAAACTTACTTTTCAACTTTTTTGAGACTTGTTGCTGTCATCAAATTCAAAATTACCCTTTTTTTTTTAAACTTAAAATGGTACATATACTCCGTTTAAACATTTTAAATGTAAGCATCATTGTATTGGTTTCATTTACATTTTACACAGTGTACCAACTTTTTATAAATTGGGGTTGTAGATTTAGTCCTCTGTTTTATGTTAAAATAAGCTCCACTCTTCTGGGAAGGTTTTCCACTATATATTGGAGCGTGGCTGTGAGGATTTGTGCTCATTCTGCCACAAGGGCATTAGCCCTGTTTACACTAGCGTGTTTCGTTTAAAACGCATAACTGTTGCTACACAACAGTGTAGTGTCGACCCTCGAAAACAGAATTTTTTGGAAACGCCGAAGACCCCATTGTAGTTGGAAAACTCCGGGCTCACGTTACAGTGTAAACAGACCAAAATGAATACTTATGAAGATGAAGCCCTGGCTTCCCACATTCGCTCCCTGATTGTGTCTTCTGGGTCATTGCGTATCCTTCCCTGATTCGTCAAGCCCTTACCACATGACCATTACGCTACTTTGATCGTATACACAACAACCCGGAGACTGAACCGCAAGCTTTGCTGGCGTGATTAGATTAGCTATGATTAGAGCAATCGGCAGCAAATCTCATTTCAAGCGGCGTAAGCCCTTCATAGACCGCTGGTTTTTTGTGCCTGCTTTTGACTAGCAACCAACTTCCTGTTTACACTTGTATGCGCATGCCCAGTGTGCACGAATGGTCATGTGACATGCAAATTCGGTCGGGTATTGTGGACGGACATCGTTCCTGAAATACAGCGGAAACGCTAGTGTGGACGAGGAACCTTTTCGTTTTAAAACGTCGTTTTCATTCCAAAGGTGTTCAGTGGGGTTGAGGTCAGGTCTCTGTGCAGGCCACTCAAGTTCTTCCACACCACCCTTGGCAAACCATGTCATAATGGACTTCACTTTGTGCACTGAGGCATTGTCATGCTGGGACATGTTTGGGCGTCTTAGTTCCAGTGAAGGGAAATTGTAAAGCTACACTATACAAAGTCATTTTATGTAATTTTGTGCTTCAAACTTTGTGGCAACAGTTTGGAGAAGACCCTCATATTGGTGTGATGGTTAAGTGTCCACAACCTTTTGTCCATATAATGTATATGTCCTCTTCAGTATAACAGTTAACTGCTAACTCTGGAAAAGTGATTTTACTGGGAAAGTAGTAAAGTAAGCCACCAGGATGTGGTAAGCATTACATGGTACAATGGAAATCTGAGTCAATTTGTCTGCCATATGTTATTGCTCTGAAAAGCTATAAGTCTGAATATGAGTCTGCATATAAGTTTACAGATTAGATCCTGACTGTATAATAAAATTAGTCAGAATAAACTAAATCAGTGACAGCAAATAAAAAAAATAATGAAAAGTTGTGATTGCATCCAGGACTTAATTTGGTGACCATTTCTGCATATCTGTTTGGATACAGCAGAGACAGTGCAGATGGATAAGGATATGTTTGATATGATCCATTTGTCTGTAAGGGAGCCAAGTTTGATGTTTAATTCACTGGAATATGCTTAATAGCTTTTTGTTTCCTTCAGATATCTGGAAATCCTTACCATCATTTTTCAAAAGATTATATAATGTCGTTACTGAGAATTGAAAAGGAGGATAAAAAAGCTTCCATAAAGCAACAAAAAACAAACAAAACAGATTTAGGATAATATAATTTGTGCCAAGTTTTGTAGAACATTTGAAGATTATTATTATTATTATTATTATTATTATTATTATTATTATTAATATTATTATTATTATTATCATTTTTATTTTATTTTTTTACATGAGTGTGCATGCCTTCTTTCTCTGCTACATGTTGAAAAGTCTTTGTTGTAATAGATAGTTTGGTCTTAGAGAAAAACAGATGCATATTTTGACTAAGATGGTGGTCTGACGTAACTGATGTGTCCTCTGTCATGCTCACAGTTGGAGAATTACATCCAGGACAACATGCGTTCCGAGATGGTGGAGATGCAGAGGAATGTCATTAACACACAGACAGCCACCATGCTGGAGATAGGGACCAATCTCCTCAGCCAGTCAGCAGAACATACACGGAAACTTACAAATGTGGAGACTCAGGTGACTCATACAATGGGACTGATAAAATATAATTAAGCATTTAAAATGTATTAAGTATGTATTAAGTGTCGGTTTCTATGAGCACTTAACTGATATTTGCTGAGAAAGTTAAGTACATTGATTATTAAAAATTTGAATAATAATCAAATCAATTTTAATTAAAAATTTGGATCAAACAAAAGCAATACATTTAATCACAATTACACCACAGAGCTGTTCTCAAATCTGATTAGTAAGAAGATGTTGATTAATTTTCTATAACAGCAGCTCTGACACAGGTATATACAGTATATTAATGTGCTCATTCTAATAAATGATAGTTTCTATAGTTATAAAGTGAAACTTTCTGTAAGGAGATGTATATTTAACAGTTATGAAAGGAGTCTCCAGTGTTAGTGCTTTGTAATGGTCAGTAAGTTTTCCACCACAGGAAAATCTCCAGGATAGAGGTCTCTGAGCTCCTGGTTACATGATGAGCTTTAAAAAAAAACTTAAAAGAGAGACTAATGAGTGAACGATTGTTTATAACATTTAAAATTATGATTTGTAGTTCATTAAATGTTGTAATCATTATGTGGTATAAGAGGAATAAAACAGATTGGGACATGCTGTGGGGCATAATCAGCTTTACAGTAAAATGTAAACTGTAATTCCACTTCATGTCAGGCCACATCACACCACTCTATCATTGATTATTTTCTTATAAGAGCACACCGCATGCTTTAATCCTTACTTATACAATAGTTAGTTCTGGTCTACTAATTTGACTGGACAAGCATTGTTCTAAGAGTGCTGATATTTAATATAACAGCACTGCTACATTTCACTGTTTGTAATACTCTGTTTCACTGTGTTTGCTACACACAATTCCAATTCTAGCTATAGTTTTTAAATGTTATTGATTAATTTAATATATATATTTTTTTACATTGAAACTATTACCACACTTACTATGGGCTGGTAGTCAGTCTGTGAGTCATATGACCGAATCACATTCTGATATTCAGTACAACAGCAATCTTGCTCATTTTATATCACTTAAGTAGCAAATGAATATCATTTTAATGTTCATCTCTTTTTTGTGCATCCTACAATTTTAATTAACGATTCACCATCTATTGCATCAAAGTTAAGACTGAATGCAAAAGCCAACTTTGGTTAGGTGGCTGGAAAAAACACTGTAAAAACACCCTAACAAAACAGATCCACTGCTTGTCCTCGCAAAGATAAATTTCACATTGTGTTTTGTACTGTGTGTGTTTTTTTTAGTTTCCCTCCCTTTGTCAGCCATCCATTCAACATAGTAGTGCAACCTGAAAAAATATTTAACTGATTGTCATGACATATGTTTATTATATTAGTGTAGCTGTAAAAATAGAACAAGCTGGAGCTATAGAGTACACATGGCAAAATGATCACTTGTGTAAAACATGAACTCCTGAAATGATAATGTTACAGTAAATAGAGGTCATAAATAAAGGCTCTTTGAATCTTCAGCAGTCAATATATTACACTGAAACAAACCAAAAAACACAAGCACAAGTAAACTGGAAAACATACATTGTATCATTTAAAATTCACTACCCTTTTGAAAAACTGATTGCAATCTAATTCTTAAGAAGTATAAGTATTTGAACAACAGTAAAGTGTTTATTTTGCAGCTGTGTTGCCAAAGGCAAAACTGTATGCCTTTCCCCGAGAAATATTGGCACCCTTATTTATGCATTAACAAATGGAACTTGGGTTTGTTGCATATTAACAATAATCTGGTGACATTTGTAGGTGCTGAACCAAACAAGTCGACTGGAGATCCAGCTGTTGGAATACTCTCTCTTCACCAAGCGACTGGAGAAGCAACTCCTGCAGCAGAACCAGGCGGTGTCCCGCCTACATGACAAAAACAGGTAAGATGTCCTGAGGGATCTTCTGACTGAGCCTGTGCTGATAAGGAAGATGCTCTTTTCCAGTGCAGAGGCTACATTAGCATATCATAGCTGTACCTTAGTGGGTGGTAAAGTGTCAGGCATGAGCTGTGTGTTAAGAGTGTCAGAGTCTTCATGCTGTTCAGGTCACAGCTGGAGGAAGCCCACTCTAAGGGGTTCAGAGGATTTAGGACATGCCTTACTGTTGTAAGAGAGATGTTTGTTTTGACCTTTCTTTCCAGTTGTTTAGCATTCCAGCTTCTGAACATACTTCTGGCCTAGGCAAACACAGCTCACCACCCACTCACACACCACCTGTTGCACATCTGCACTCTTTTTTTTGAAGTAGATGTGGAGGTCATCATTGGAGTAGCATTTTATGGTAGACATAGTAATGTTATGTAAATGTAAATTACCTAACTTACAAATTGTAAAACTAAGATCACTGGACATTATAAAAGTAAGTATTCCATGTAATGTAATGTATTTTGCTGCGTCCCTAAGCATGAGGCCTTCTGGAAGTATGAGCACAGTGAGTAGAGAGAGCGATTTAAGGAATGATGTCTTCTGAAATGCCAAAAGTAGCTTGTTCAATCCATGTGGTTGGATTGGTTCAATGTGTAACTGCCATAAAGTCATTAATAAGAGTCATAAAAAGCAGGCCTGTAGGATTTATTGCCTTCATTTGGAGAACACTGTGATGCAAACACTCACACTGTCAGTGTTGCCTTCGGGTTTGATGGAGAAAGCCAGTCACCAGCACCATCTGTGAAAACTTGGACTCGCCAGGTGTTTCAGGGATGTTTAGTTTCACCAGCTACTCAAAAGAGTAACGGTTTTACAAGAATTTATTTATTTATGTGAGTTAGAGAAAAAGTGGACAGAAATGTGTACAAAAAAAAAAACATTGCTAATTTGCATGACCCCTCTTATCCTTATTTTAACCTAACATTTATTATTCTACTAAAAAATAACCAACATGATCAACTTACTTTAGTTTATAATAACGCATACAGATGGTTTGAGGGTTGAACCTCCCTGATATATTTCATTGTGGATGGTTACAAATACAGTGCATATGATTATATATGTGTGAAATAACACCATTTTGCACAATAATTATGCTGTTCAAAGATGTTCAAAGTCATCATTATGATTACTCCATATTTTAATTTACAACGGCAATTCCAAAAAAGTTGGGATGCTGTGTAAAATTTAAATAAAAACAGAATGCAATGATCTGCAAATCTCATAAACCCATATGTTATTCACAACAGAACATAGACAACATATCAAATGTTTAAACTGAGGATATGTCCCATTTTAAGAAAAAAAAACAAGGTAATTTTGAATTTGATGGCAGCAACACATCTCAAAAAAGTTGGGATGAGAAATAAAAAGCTGGAAAAATACTAAAAAGAAACAGCTGGAGGAATATTTTGCAACTAATTAGGATAATAAAAACTATCTTAGAGCGGCAGAGTCTCTCAGAAGTAAAGATGGGATGGATTCTGGATGGAAGCATATGTTACTCTAAAACCTGTATATACTTTTCAGCATTGATGGTGCCTTTCCAGATGTGCAAGCTGCCCATTCCATAGACACTAATGCATCCCCATACCATCTGTGTTCACAGACAATGAGTTCCTGAGGTGTTTCTGAGTCCATGCAATGATTCCATAAAGAATCATGCCTGTTTTTAATGCAGTGCTGCCTGAGAGCCCAAAGATCATGGGCATGCAATATTGATTTTCACCCTTGTCCTTAGTGCACAGAGATTTCTCCAGATTCTTGGAATCTTTTCATTATATTATGTACTGTAGATGATTAGATTTATGTTGAGGAACATTATTCTAAAATTGTTCCAAAATATGTAGATGCAGTTTTTCATAGATTGGTGAACCTCTGCCTATCTTTACTTCTGAGAGACTCTGCCCCTCTAAGATACTCTTTTTATACGCAATCATGTCACTGACGTTGTCAATTAACCTAATTAGTTCCACAGTGTTCCTCCAGCTGTTCCTTTTAGGAACACTTCTTTTTCCAGCCTTTTGTTGCCCCATCTATAATTTTTGAGATGTGTTGTTGCCAACAAATTCAAAATAAAAAAAAAAACAACAACACCTTTTCCCCCCTTAAAATGGTACTTGTCCCCAGTTTAAACATTTGATATGTTTTCTAATGTTTTATTGTGAATAACATTTGGGATTTGGGAACTTGAGATTTGCAGGTCATTGCATTCTGTTTTTATTTACATTTGATGCAGCGTCCCAACTTTTTTTGGAATTATGGTCGTACATGTCAAACAAATACATTAGTCTAATCACATTTTATTGGCTACCAGCTGCTATGGGGAGAAACGGGATTAACCAATTTTCTGGTTGAAAGCTACTAGCTAGCTAGACTCTGTGCATAGGGATATCGAGCTGACAGCAAATAAAGTACTTGAGGTTTACTGCATTAGGAGAAAAATAAAGGTAGATCTGTTTTTATAACGTAACATATCCATTTTCCTCATTGTTGTCATGTTAATTTGAACTGTCATAACGGTTTTATTGTTGATGTCTGATAATGATATTAATAGGTATTGGTTGATGGTAAAATAATAGAAGGACTTAAATAATAGAAGGACAGGTTCTGAATACCACCCGTGATTCTACTATGGTTTGGCATCCACCCAAGCACCCTGACTGCATTTTCCTGAAATTAATACATCTATAACCTGTTTCTATATACTAACACTTACAAGCTGACCAAGGTGGTTTGAGAGGTTGACCAGGCTTGTGTTTTTGTGTGGCAGGATTTGCCAAAATTAATCCTATATACACTTGGCAGATACTGTAACATCCAGCAAGGATGAAATTTTTTAAAATAATATTTACATTGTAGAGATTATACCACATTCATTTTGATGTAAAAAACAATAAGAAGATGAAATATAAATGTTAATACTTTTATATTTAATATAAAAAGCTGACTGCCTTTTTAGACTGGTAGATACGTAGCCTGGTAGATATGTAGCCTGATAGATACGTAGCCTGATAGATAAATATGATGAATGTTTTGAATAGTGTCAACTATGTTATAATAGTTTTGTAGGCTTTATAAAATACAAATAACCTCATATGACAATATGAAATAGCGATGCTTTTTCTCCACAACAGCTACCTGGAGCAGCGGTTTACAGCCTTGGAGGCTAGACACAGCCAGGAACTGCAGGCTATCCAGCAGGAAAAGCAGCAGCTGCAGGAGCTTCTGGACCGGCAGAGTCACCTGGTCACTGTACTTGAAAGACAGCTGGCCAGCTCCACCCGCAACAGCACACTGCTCCAGCACCAGCAGGCTACTCTCTCAGAGACACTGCAGCAGCTACTGGCCATGATCTCCCAGTGCAACGGTTAGTGCCAAATTCTAATCAGCTTGTATGCGGCTGTCTGGAAAGCATCAGTGTGTGTTTCTGGGAAACACAACTGTGGCCCACAATGCCTTGTTTCAGGATGAGAGAATGCTGCTTTTACTGAACAGTGGATTACGGGAAGTTGTAACATTGGGCAACATGCTATTTTAGTACAGGACAGAAAAAACTCACATACACATACTTAATGCCTAATGCACACCTTCTGCCTTACCAGATATTACCAGCCTGTCTAAGGAGAAGACAGTGATTTTCAGAGATTGTGCCGACATATACAAGTGTGGAATTACAGAGAATGGAATATACAACATCCATCTCGCCAACAGCACACAGACAGTTAAGGTAATATCAAACAGCTATTGAGCTAAAAAAAAAAAAAAAAGAAAAGGGGGGGGGGGGGGGGGGAGAGAGGATATAGTTGTATAATTTAAATAAAAAAAAAAGGTGACACTTTATACTGTGTTTCTAAGATTATAATGTAACCACTGCAGATGTACTGGATATACTGTTATAGATGAAGTACAGTGGTGCGTGTAAATCTTATGTAACCACATGTACAAATCAACATCAGTTTTGGATCATATTTATCCTGAGAGCTGTAACACAAGTTATAACAGGTATATTTGCATGAATTGCTGGGTTTTAAATGAGATTTTCTCATTTCACCTTTTTAAAGTTTAAAGTGTAACAAATTACAGCTTTGTTTTTTTGTTGTGTTATAATGATATAACAAGTAGGTTATCAATTTATATGAAAGGTACATTTAGAAAAATCACTTGTTTACTTGCACAAGCCAATAATTACAATTTTAATTAATGCAAAAATACTTACTAGCTTAGTAGTATCGTTGGCAGTAGCAGTAGTACCATCGTATTCATTCAATAATTACTAAGTTAGTAAGTACTTAGTCACTACTTAAGGAGACACAAAACAATATATGTTATCACAGTAATTTAATGTACCAGTAATGAATACCTCTATAATGACAAAATAAGGATAGCATGTAGAGAGCAAAGTGGTTCAAAATTGGATAAGAAGCCATTATGATTTTATCAGCATAGTAATGTACTATTAGTACTAAAAAAATGACTAGTAAGTCAACATAGTAGTTTATTAGAGTGATTAATAATTTAAGAACTACTATGGTAACACCTGATTACTTACCACTCAGTTAGTATGCAAGCATTAATTAAGGAGCTGTGTTGTAAGTCAGTAACTAAATCAAACAAATTTGTGGTAGTGATGTTTGTGGTAGTGACAAATTTGTGGTAGTGACATTATTTGGTATCGACAGATAATTGCAGGTACAAACAAAGCAATGACTGAGCAAGCTGGATTAAAAAAGACACAAACATACAGGTCTGCAAAACAGTTCTCGATTCCTAATAGAGAGCAATTATGAATTCGCTGATGTAGCTGAGGTTGAGGAACTGTCAGAGCCAGAATTAATACACAGCAAAATTCCCAGTGTTGATTTAACACCCAGAGTGTTGAATTTACACTCTACAGTGTTTATATATGTCCAATTTGACACAAATGAACACGTTGGGTGTTAATTCAAGATTTTACTGTGTAGTCCTATTTTCTATAGAGCAGTCTCGCAACACTCTTGATATTTGAGTTATTTTCTTGCTTTCAGCTATTATATTGAAACTTGGCAGGAAAAACTGTTTTAATATAACCTAGAGTTCTGTTCTTCTAAAGGTGGAATGAAAATGTCATGCTGTGAATAAGAATGATAAAACATGAAGCTGGAGAAGTGTTACATATGTGCTTTAGTGTAGGTGAATTTACTTTTCAATATAGAAGCCTTCTGAGTCCAGCTTTCTGTTTCACGCTTGGTTTATCTTTACTATCAGTAAAGTATAGTATTTTTAGTCAGATTGCATTTTTGGATGCTTTGGTTTTGAAAAAGACATGGGAAAATTTTATTATTATTCATAGACTTTTCTCATATGCACTGTCTCCACGTTCTTGTTCACACAGAAGCCAGGTGTTTGGCCTCGGTTTTGTAGTCTCTTGCCAAATTTGGGACTAAAGCAGCTTTGCAGTGTGAGTTAATAGATGCAGATCCACCATAATTTTAAGAGATGCAATCTTCCCTGTAACAACATAATGGGTTGTTTCTTTCATTAAACAGCTCTATATTACTTTTTATTCTTTATTATTATTTTTTTTTCTTTTAAATCATTGCTTAAAACATGCTTACTGAAGCAAATGGAACTGTTGAAAACACATTGAGCAGAGGAACTGATGCAAAGGAGTTAAGCCATAACTCAGATGGAATTAATTCATCCTGTGATCCCAGCAGTAATTAGTAGTTATGCATAAGAAATATTGAAAATAAATCTGTTAAACATCAGTGGGCTGGAAAATGATCTCATAAAATAAATATTAAATAACAGTGTATTTATTAAATATATTAAAACATGGTTAGAGTTTTAGCATTTCTTGAGCAAAATGCATGCTCAAAAATCAGGGTCATTGTTGATGTACTGACCACGCCCAGAATGATAATGTGATGGATTCCAGTTTTATGGGAGGAAAAAGCCCTTTACCCCTAGCCTGACAACTATTGCTATGTCCTGTTAAGGCTTATTCAATTTGTGGTGGAAAATCTTAAACAAGATCCAGATACAGTGTATCCTCATGGGTAAAAGAATAACCAGTCTCCTAGCAGCTAGAACTGATGTGGGTGCTGTTTAAAAGGACTTTGAACTACTTTCAGTGTCTTCTGACTGTGGGCTTGACTGATTATCCACAAAGATTTTAGATGCTTTCAGTAACATACAGTATATGATATTTTACCATTTTCTTCCGATCAGTTTACTGTAGAGAATAAAAAAGTAATTTTATAGTCAAATAAGCAAATAGAAGAGCATAAAGCGGAGACGTGTACTTACATGTTTGCTTTGAGTTTTTCTATCTTGGATCTATTTTCTGCAGGGTAATGTAGGCTCTTGGTGTTTAGTATCTGCTTTTCTTTCTAGATGTACTGATTTTAGTATGGTTTAGTGTGTCTTTGGTAAATTGCTAATATGTTCAGTGGTTTCAGGCTCCCCTGATGTCTGAATTGAGGGCAAAAGAAAATGTGGTTTTTTGTATGCAGAAATTCCAGAGAAATAAGAGAAGCTGACAGACAATGAAGGAAATCACAACTTGATGCTGATATCTTCTCGTTATGCTCTAATTATGCTCTATTATGTTGGAGCTCTCCTCTAAAGTGACTGCTTAAAACACTGATGCTTGTATAGAAAGCCAAAAATTGCCCACACCTGCTTGAAGGCACTTATCAAAAGCTGAACTAAAAAGGTACTAGAAAGACATGCATCAAGAACTGGCATCCAGATGGTGAAGTTAATTTCCAAACTATCACTAACAGGCTTCAAACAAAGACTAAAGACCTACCTTTTCACTAAATTTGCACTAGTAACTGATAATGACCTATTTGTACTAGCATGAGGATATATATTTTAGTGAAGACTACAAAGCACTTTTTGTAAGTCACTGTGGATAAGCCATAAATGTAAGCATAATGTAAATGAAGAGTGGGAAAAACTAAATTTCACATACACTAATAAGGTTTGAGTTTGAAGGGCCAGAGAAAGTGCAGCTTTATTTATTTATTTATTTTTTATTTCAAACCCCTATTGTGACATGGGCTTAATGCCTTTTTGCTTAATCAAAGGCAAAATCATTGGAATATTTTTCAAATTGTTTTGAATGTTTTTTCCCAGGACAAAGTTGATTTAAGTTCACCTCTGTGCTAATTTTCCTGTGACCAAAAACTCATGAGAAGAACGTTGGCTCCACAAAATACTTTATATATATATATATATATATATATATATATATATATATATATATATATATATATATATATATATATATATATCTTGTATAAGGATTAACCAATTTTCATGAGAAGATTAACCAATCTTCATGAGAAGAACGTTGGCGCCACAAAATACTTTTATTAAAAAAATAAATAATAAAAAATGTATATCTTTGTAAGAATTAACCAATTTTGTCAAAAATAGCTATGCCTAAACTCTACTGTTACAACAAACACTTTTTCTCTTTCCCCATTCTATTTTGAATTATTTCTGTAGGATACCACCCACATTGTTTTTCATCCCTTAGAATTTTAGGATGAATCATGGTTGCAGAAACAGTTGTTTATTTCATCAACAGATATGCATTGTCTTCTACTGGTGTAATGATCAAAATCGGTCCCACCAAGCTTATTTTCAATACACCATGATGCATTATTATTATTATTATTACTACTACTACTACTACTACTACTATATATACTATATATACTACTAAATAGTAGTGATAGTGGAAGTTGTAGTAGTGGTGATGACATTGAGTGTATGTGCGATTGTGCCTTGCGATAGATTGGCACCCCATCCAGTGTGTACCTCACCTTGTGCCCTAAGTTCCCTGGGATAGGTTCCAGGCTCCTCCGTGACCCTGGATAGGATAAGTGGTACAGAAAATGGATGGATGAATGGATAATGAGAAAGTATTTTATGCCATGAACAATGATTTTGTATGGTTTGGTGTCACTAGGTGTTCTGTGACATGAAGACAAGAGGAGGAGGTTGGACTGTTCTTCAACATCGTTTTAATGGTTCAGTGGACTTCCACCGTAACTGGAAAGATTATAAAATAGTGAGTGCCTCTTTCTATATGTATACAAGGAAAGTGTTCCACCAAATCAATGATCAGTGTAACATCTGTTGTGGCAAATATTTCATGGCCCAATTTTTGTGACTATAATGCATGTGCAAAAATAATATGTGACCATCAATACAGGTCTCATAGACATATACAGTATCTCACAAAAGTGAGTACACCCCTCACATTTTTGTAAATATTTGATTATATCTTTTCATGTGACAACACTGAAGAAGTGACACTTTGCTACAATGTAGAGTAGTGAGTGTACAGCTTGTGTAGCAGTGTAAATTTGCTGTCCCCTCAAAATAACTCAACACACAGCCATTAATGTCTAAACCGCTGGCAACAAAAGTGAGTACAACCCTAAGTGAAAATGTCCAAATTGGACCCAATTAGCCGTTTTCCCTCCCCGGTATCATGTGACTTGTTAGTGTTACAAGGTCTCAGGTATGAATGGGGAGCAGGTGTGTTAAATTTGGTGTCATCGCTCTCACACTCCCTCATACTGGTCACTGGAAGTTCAACATGGCACCTCATGGCAAAGAATTCTCTGAGGATCTGAAAAAAAGAATTGTTGCTCTACATAAAGATGGCCTAGGCTATAAGAAGACTGCCAAGACCCTGACACTGAGCTGCAGCACGGTGGTCAAGACCATACAGCGGTTTAACAGGACAGGTTCCACTTAGAACAGTCCTCGCCATGGTCAACCAAAGAATTTGAGTGCACGTGCTCAGCGTCCTATCCAGAAGTTGTCTTTGGGAAATAGACGTATGAGTGCTGCCAGCATTGCTGCAGAGGTTGAAGGGGTGGGGGGTCAGCCTGTCAGTGCTCAGACCATATGCCACATACTGCATCAAATTGGTCTTCATGGCTGTCGTCCCATAAGGAAGAGAAAGCCGCAAACAGTTTGCTGAAGACAAGCAGTCTAAGGACATGGATTACTGGAACCATGTCCTGTGGTCTGATGAGACCAAGATAAACTTATTTGGTTCACATGGTGTCAAGTGTGTTTGGCGGCAACCAGGTGAGGAGTACAAAGACAAGTGTGTCTTGCCTACAGTCAAGCATGTTGGTGGGAGTGTCATGGTCTGGGGCTGCATGAGTGCTGCCAGCACTGGGGAGCTACAGTTCATTGAGGGAACCATGAATGCCAACATGCACTGTGACATACTGAAGCAGAGCATGATCCCCTCCCTTCTGAGACTGGGCCACAGGGCAGTATTCCAGCATGATAACGACCCCAAACACACCTCCAAGACGACCACTGCCTTGCTAAAAAAGCTGAGGGTGAAGGTGTTGGACTAAAACCTATTGAGCATTTGTGGGCCATCCTCAAATGGAAGGTGGAGGAGCACAAGGTCTCTAACATCCACCAGCTCCGTGATGTCGTCATGGAGGAGTGGAAGAGGACTCCAGTGGCAACCTGTGAAGCTCTGGTGAACTCCATGCCCAAGAGGGTTAAGGCAGTGCTGGAAAATAATGGTGGCCACACAAAATATTGACACTTTGGGTCCAATTTGGACATTTTCACTTAGGGGTGTACTTACATTTGTTGCCAGTAGTTTAGACATTAATGGTTGTGTGTTGAGTTATTTTGAGGGGACAGCAAATTTACACTGTTATACAAGCTGTACTCACTACTTTACATTGTAGCAAAGTGTCATTTCTTCAGTGTTGTCACATTAAAAGATATAATCAAATATTTACAAAAATGTGAGGGGTGTACTCACTTTTGTGAGATACTGTAGATTAGGGCTGTCCCCTGTTGCCCTTTTTTATGGGATTAAAAAAAAACATGTCTCTTGCTTGCTTCTTCCAAACATAAATATATATAATTAATTTATCATAATTTTAATTTCCTCTATTATACTCACGAAGGCAAGTTGGTATTAAGAATTCACTGCAGGAAAAAAAAAAAAATCAAAACCTGGGAAATAAAGAATAATTGAAGTTAAAGCAAATGACTTGTATTTGCAATATAAGGATATATACAGGAAATAATCCTCTAATGTAGTGATAAAAATGTCTTTAATGCCAATGATTTGGACCTACAGTATAATAATGCTCAATCCATAAGTTCTGCCTCAGTTTAAAGCGATTATTAGGCATTTACATGAGGCCCCAAAAGTAATGCATCTTGCTCAGTTCATAGTAGAAATGATTACAGCTAATACGGGAACTCACAACAAACTGTTAATCAGTTTTTAACCCACTTGCTTTTCATTTGTTATTCAAGAGAATGTTTTTACAGGTGAATGATAAATATTTGGCCATGGAGTTAGGGAGGCCTGCTAGATGGCTGATAACATATGACCTGAGGTGTTTGAGTATGTAGTGTTTAAATAACATTGACCAAATGTTTCATTAACTGGATTACACAGACAGAAACTGTGTATTGCTACTTTATAAAGATACATTTTCTTAGGACTGTACATGTTATTGCACCCTTATAGCCCCAGCAGATGTCTTTAGATATGTAGCAATGTCAGAGGAAACTCACAGTTTATACAATATGCAGGGATTTGGAGACCCCTCAGGAGAACATTGGTTAGGAAATGATGTCATCCACCTGCTCACCATGTCCCGAGACTACAGTCTGCAGGTCCAACTCAAAGACATAGAGGGAAACCAGGCCTTCTCTCATTATGACCATTTCTACATCGATGGAGAGGAAAAGAAATATAGGTACTAAAATATTTGTCTGGGCTCACAATATTAATGGACAACGATGTACTAAAGCAGGCCAGACTGTAATTCCAAACTCATTCTCTTTGTATAGGATTAAGTTTTATATGTTCATCTTTAAAGTTCAGGTTATTAACATTGCAAATTTAATGTAAATAATTTTGTGTTCAATTTAAGAAATTCCCAAGAGACTACAGGCAACATTCAGGGCTCCTTATGTTGTGTGTAATAAGGACAATATATAGGTTACGTCCATTATACATTAAAACTGCCTTATCCTGGTCAGAGTTGTGATGGATCTGGAGCCTATTCTGGGAACAATGAGCATAAGGTGGATACCTCCTGGATGGGATGGGATACACACCTAGGGGCAAATTAGGATTTTAGCATTAACAATTGACTTACCTGTATGACTTTGGGAGGTGGGAGGAAACTAGATAACCTGGAGTAAACCCATGCAGACACAGGGAAGAGCAGCAAAACTTCACACAGACAGCAACCTGAGCTCAGGATCGAATTGGTGTCCCTGGAGCTGTGAGAATGCAATGCTTCCCAGTGCCCCAGAACGCCATCCAAAATAAATATATCCTCTACCATCAATCAAGTGTACATCAGACAAAATAGTGAACACAGTGCAGGGAAAACTACCACTGTTTGCTTTCCACTGCTTTCTCTCTGACCAGGTAATTTTAGCTTACTGATTCAAGGGCAGGATTGGAAAGAACTCAGGCAAATTTAACTTCATGGATTCTGACTGCTAGGTCAAACAAATCTCACCTTTCTGTTACAGATAAAGCATCAGATATTGTCTGTGGTTATGATTATTTCACATGAAGAACTAGAAAAAAAAAAAGAAATGGGTTCCTAGTGTAAGAAATGAGGCTTGGAAGGTAGTAAGACTTTATTAAAGCTGAACTTGTTGGAAGTCATTGTGTGTGGTTCACACTACCTAAACAACTTGGGAGGGGGATATGAGGTCTATTGCCAAATTCCACCATGTTTGGTTTCCTATTCACTTTTTACCGTACGTGTTAGTTTTATTTGCATGCTGTGAATGCTGGCACTCTGTAAAATGCTGTGTTCATATGGAAACGGCTAGACATGTGACCTGTTTGTGAGGTCTCTGAGACAAAATGCTTGCCTGTAGACTCATGCTGTGTGGTCCATTTTTGGCACTTCCCATACTAATTGTTTGCAATCACACCTTTTACATTGTTGCAAACAACAGAATATGGATAATGGAGTCATTTACAACAGCAGAGTTAAATGCATAGTAATTTAATATACAACCCCAATTCCAAAAAAGTTGGGATGCTGTGTAAAATGTAAATAAAAACAGAATACAATGATTAGCGAAACTCAAATTCACAATGTTATTCACAATAGAACATAGAAAACATATAAAATGTTTAAACTGAAGAAAATGTACAATTTTAAGAAAAAACTAGGTAATTTTGAATTTGATGGCCACAACACGTCTCCAAAAAGTTGGGATGGGGCAACAAAAGGCTGAAAAAGTAAGTGTTCCTAAAAATAAACAGTTGGAGGTTAATTGGCAAAAGTCAGTAACATGATTGGGTATAAAAAGATTATCTTAGAGAGGCAGAGTCTTTCAGAATTAAAGATGGGCTGAGGTTCACCAATCTGAGAAAAACTGTATTTACAATTTATGGAACAATTTTAGAATGTTCCTCAACGTAAAATTGCGAAGACTATGAATATCTCATCATCTACCATCTATCTATCCAAGAATCTGGATAAATCTCTGTGCGCAAGGGACAAGGGTGAAAATTAATACTGCATGCCCGTGATCTTAGGACCCTCAGGCGGCACTGCATTAAATACAGGAATGATTCTGTAATGGAAATCACTGCATGTGCTCAGAAACCTCCAGGACTCATTTTCTATGAACACAGTACGCCGTACCATCCACAAATGCTGGTTAAAGCTCTATCATGCAAAGAAAAAGGCATATGTGAACATGATACAGAAACGTTGCCATCTTCTCTGGGCCAAAGCTCATTTAAAATGGACTGAGGCAAAGTGGAAAACTGTTTTGTGTTCAGACGAATCAAAATTTGAAATTCTTTTTGGAAACCATGGACACCGCGTCCTCTAAACTAAAGAGGACTAAAGAGGAAAGGGAATATCTGGCTTTTTATCAGCGCTCAGTTCAACAGCCTGCATCTCTGATGGTATGGGGGGGCATTAGTGCCTATGGAATGGGCAGCTTGCACATCTGGAAAGGCATTATCAATGTTGAAAGGTATACACAGGTTTTAAAGCAACATATTCTTCCATCCAGATTCCATCCAATCTTTACTTCTGAGAGACTCTGCCTCTCTAAGATACTCTTTTTATACCCAGTCATGTTACTGACCTGTTGCCAATTAACCTAATTAGTTGCAAAATGTTCTTCCAGCTGTTCCATTTAGGAACACTTACACAACACATTTACATTTTACACAGCGTCCCAACTTTTTTGGAATTGGGGTTGTATTATACCACTGATTATACTTTACAATCTCATGTATGGGAGAGCAGAGTCACAGAAAACCACTACATTCTGAACACTATACAGCTAAAAGTTTGTGGACACCTGATCATCACATTCATATGTGCTTTTTGAATCCCATTCTAGATGTAATCCTCCCTTTGCTATTATAACAACTTCCACTCTTATGGAAATGCTTTCCAATAGATTTTGATTACTTGCACTATTTTGTTCTCCAGCATCCATGCTGAAGGTTTTAGTGGTACAGCAGGTCGCACCAGTAGCCTAACCCACTCAGGCACCATGTTTAGCACAAAGGATCAAGATAATGACCGCTGTAGCTGCAAGTGTGCCCAGATGGCCTCAGGAGGTAAAGTTCTGCACATGTAACGGCTCCTTAGTTTCAAATAAACTTCTCATTACTTAAATTGCCAAAACCATTACGTTGTCATAAATTAACTTTATTGTTACCCAAACTCTGTGGGTCAGGGCTTTTACACTATTAATGATGAGTTTTTGGTCTGGTATATTTACACTTTGGTTTGGACAACAACTTATTCTTGACATGTTGTTGCAGGATGGTGGTTTGATGCCTGTGGGCCATCCAACTTAAACGGAATCTACCACACTGGAATCTCCAATGTGATGCGCTACAATGGGGTCAAGTGGTACTATTGGAAAGGGCCAAACTCAATAGTAACCAGAACCACTATGATGGTGCGTCCTGTGGATTTCTGAAAATAAATGTCATGGAGACATTTGGCTCTACAGACAGCAAAATTCCCAAGTTTAATTAAGATCTATGATTGATACTCATTTGTGTCCTGCTGCACTTACATAAACACTAGGTGTTAATTCATCAGTGGGGAATTTGTGACATAGACAGCAAAAGAGTGCCAGAGGGCTGTTGACACAGCTGAGACTCACTGACATTTTATGCATTTTTGGAATTTGTGGAACACTATATGTTTCAATCTGTCTTATTTGTTCTGCTCTGGCAAAAAAAAAAAAAAAAAAGCCCAGCTGCTTCATCAGTATATTATTTTCCTGTATATAAAAGCTCATGCAGTGTAGAATGCAAAGGACTGGAATTTCACATTAGTGTTTGTTTGTATACTTGGCTAGTGAACAGAGATCTGAATAAATGTGAACCATTCCTTCTCCCTCTCCTTGAAGCACCCCCAGTCCACAGCACCTCTCTATTTTCCCCCTCTCTGAAATGCTTATAAATTTTATGAGTGAATACTCCCATAAAACTGCATGAGATACTAAAACAGGTGTATGTTTTACAATTGCATTATTTACTATAAAATGTATATTTGTAATAAAAATGACATAAAATCGATCAGAGACATCAGTGATTGTAGGAAATGAGAAAGCATGAAGGTTTCAATGCCAACATCTTAGAATGTGATCTGTTCATGGTGCTGTTTTAGCAGCAGGCTGTGCCTAATGCAGCACTATGGTTGATTGACCATCCATGCAGGGTGCTAAGAGGGTCAATATTTTCGCACCGACCATGCCAATTCCTTGATGAGGCATACAGTACAGGCTGCTTGCACTAAATACATCAGAGAGACAGGCCCTATTGCACTGCTGACCTGTGTTCACACTTAGCATTTAGCCATGTAACTGCAGTCATGATTAATCACTGCAATCGTGATTTAACACTGCTCAATAACCACATTCATCCGGTGGCACAGGGTTTGTGAAAGAGGAGAAATACTTATACTGCCATATAAGATAAGATCCCAATCACATTCCCATGGCCCCTCACTATATCTACAGCACAAGTCATAGCAATCATTTGCCAGTAATTTACTGCTGCCAGTGCAGATTAACAAAAATGAAGATGTAGTGCACTGAATAGCATGTGAGCACATTTACATGCACACCACACCAAGCTGCAGAAATAGCTTTATTAGGAGTTCACCAGCTGCCTGTGGTAGATCATTGCTCGAGATCCATCAAGTTAGGTTTTATGGAGGATTCTAGACAGCTGAATGGCCACTAGGCCCAAGATTTGTACAGGGATTTCAGGAGGGGACTGAACTTGTGAATGTTTGCTGTATGGGCTTTATTTTTATTATACTCACCCCAACCTGGTTGAATGTGTAAATGAGATGCCCTACACCAGTGGGGGGTTCTGCTCTAGTAGAGCTTTAGAGTGCATCCAGGAATTTATTATCTCTTTCAGCAAGTTGAAGGGAGAATTGAAAGGGCTGAGAAAGGGGTATGCAACAATCACACAAATCTCTGTCGAATCTTTGTTCCACATGAAAGACTCCACATAAGTGCAAGTAAGGACAGATTAACTCAAGGATGGTCCAAATGAATCCAGAGGACAGTGTTCATGTTGATTCAGCAGAGTAAAGCCCATTGAAAACACTGGAGAACTGAAGGATACTTAAAAAGGCTGTGACCCTCTTTATATTTTCTTTTTGGCTGTTAATATGAAGCTTCCTTTAGAATACTGTCTAATTATGGCTTGTTAACCCATTTATCCTACAGCAGGGGGCACTCTGGGCACAATATAGACGCACCAGCAGTGTTTCCCTCCCCCAGGAGTCAAAAAGAAACTGCACATTTGAGATGTAGTGTTATTGGTAATTTTGTCCATGCATCTCATTTCTTGTCTCTGAATGCAGGTCCTTAACAGGAAATTATGGGATGTGATTACTGGCATTGTGAGACAACTCATGTACTACACGTTAAAATGTGGTTAACATATTCTAAGACTGAGGGAGACACAATATTTGTTCACAAAAATAAGTTTCTTTAATTACTTAATGATGTGTTAGGCCAGTGATAGGCATGGAGACTGAGAGCCAAACAACTCATTAAAGCCTCTGAAAAAGACAGAGTGCATATTGTTGCAAATTCAGAGCTACAGCAATAAAACCCATTCGTGTCGTGGAGTAATGATGCAAGGCATTAGCACTTCAAAACATAGGATCCTTCCCACATGGGGCTATGGCTGCTGTCTGATCTTGAGGTAGGAGTGAAAGATGTTTTTATATTTATTGAGCAGATAACTGGAATTTGGTGCGACATTCAAATTGATGGGTATGTTGCACACATCAGTTCTTACTTATCAGATCCACATATATATACACTTGGTCTCTCTATCTTTTTTCCATAAAAGCACAGTCACACAGAAGGCTCACATATGTGAACACCAAATCAACACAATGTATATTCATTAACAGTTATGTATAACCATCAAATTAGAGAGAAATTCATAACCAAAGTCATAACTATTCTCATTAAAGAATAGCTACACAGGAACAAGCTGTCATAGCAGCGATAGGATCTTCCCATAGAGGATGTGACAGTTTCTAGGTACCCCTGACAGTGTAAGAATATATTTCCTACACTTTGTTTTTCCTACCAAAACTTTATATATGTTATACATAAAAAGACACCCCAACAGAATCTATTAAAGTAGAAGATCTTATAATACATTTTTTTTTAATTGTAATAGAACCCTGAGTTAATGGATCTAATTATTTAACCTCCCAGTCTCATTAATATTTTTCTCAAATCATATACAACATATTAAGCAGAAAATGTTGTGTGTCCTGTTGAATTCGGTGAGTACTTCACAAAAATATGAGACAAAACAGGTAAAGAGAAATTACTTTTCTTTGACCTATTGCTTAACGTGTACAGAAGTATGACAAACTCCTAAGATTGTCAAATTTCAGATTATTATAGCACTAAAATAATCAGAAAGACAAAAAGGTACAGTGGCTGTCCAAGTTGGAAAACAAGCGGCTGCCAGTAGTGCTGTGGACCCATAGGTTTTCAGTGGATTATAAAGACATGCTAATTAAAACTCATGAAACAACAGGGGCCAGAAGAGAAGCTGGGCTTATGATGATTAGCATCAATGCTGGCACACTAAACCAATATAATCACAATTTATTAATTAATGAATTTTAATCACCATTATTCCATTGAGCACTGCAAACAACCCCACTGAACCCCAGAAGGATTTCATCAAGAACGCTCAGCTAGGATCATCTGCTGCTATGACATTTACAGGTGTGGGATTATGAAATTATGGAGATGAAGAAGATTTTTCAAAATGGAATATAAAGATGCCATATTTCTGCCAGAGGAGTAAGGAAGGTTAAAACCCATAAAGAGTGTGAAAATCAAGTATTCTTGCACTTTTCTTGATTTATGCCATTTGCCTTCCAAATATTTATTCTGAAGCATGAAAATAAAAGGTCAAAACAGACATTTATTTTCAAACTGCTCAGTTTCAAATGTGACAAGTTTATTCACTGTTGCTAGTTTCTCTATTTTATTGGTTAACCATCCACTCCACCAAAACCAAAATCTTAATATTTATTGTCTTTTTACATTTCTTACATAATATACACTATTGCCAAATGTATGTGGACACCTGATCATGACCACATGTGTGGGTCTTTCCTAAATTGTTGCCACAAAGTCACATGATTGTAGGAATCACATGAATGTCTAGAACGTCGTTATATGCTACTGCATTACGATTGCCATTGATTGTAACTAAGGGACCTAGCCCAAACCTGTTCCAGCATGACAATGCCCCTGAGCACAAAACGAGATCTAGGAATACATGATTGGCCACAGTAGGTGTGGGAGAAGTAGAGTGACCAGCACAGAGCCATAATCTCAATCCCAATGATCACTTTTGGGATGATTTGAAATGCCAACTGATGCAATGACAGGGTCAGTAGCTCTTTCAAAATAATGAAAGAAAATTGTAATTTTTGAGCTAGGCTAGTTCAGTTTATCATGTTGGGTGGTAAGACTCCAAGAAAACCATTCAAATGTATTATTATTAAAACAAAAAACTCTTATTTATACACCAATGAATAGAGAGGCCTGAAAGAGGCAAACAGATTACGTGACTGAGTTTGTGTCTATTTCTTAGCACCAAGCTGCTTAAACTACATATCAAGCATTTATGTAACACATCTAATTTGTACATTAATGGCTATATTAAATAAAGTTTATTAATGAGCAAAGCAAGTATACTTTTCCTGTGCACACCGTTGTTGACTCCCCTCAGATTTAGTGCTGCAATGGTGGTCATACGCACAATTCTCAAAATACCCACAAAATGGCATTTATCGGTGGATCTGATATTACAAAGCCGATGGAAAAAATGCTTAAAAGTTGGAAATATATGGGTAAAATCGATAATCGGTCAATCTCTACTTTTAATATTTCCATATTTCTCAACTCCTCTCACAGGTGTACATAGATGTGTGTACACATCTTTATTTACATCTTTATTCATTTCAACAGAGATTTTAGTTTAGTTTAGTTTTCTTTTGGACACTGCTTGATGCAGCAAAAGTCCTATACCTGGGTAAATCTAGGTGCAGAAATAAATTAAACCAGAGTTTAAAAAAAATAAAGACAAGAACACACACACACATACATACATACATATATATATATACACATATACACACACATACATACATATATACACACATACATATATACATACACACATACATATATACATACATACATACATATATATACATATATATATATATATATATATATATATATATATATATATATATATATATATATATATATATATATATATAGATAGATAGATAGATAGATAGATAGACAGACAAGAAAACAAAGCAATGGGATAAGCAAAACAAAAAAAAAGAAAATGCATGTGGCCAAAAGAAATAAAGCACAGCAATGTAAGATCTATGCTGAAAGAGATTTCACAACAAGGGAGAGTTAAGGCAGGGAATATGTGCGGGAAGTGATGAGAACTTAATTGCAAACAGGTGTGAATAATCAACGGTAACTATGGTAACAAATCAGTATTCTGTGAACAGTGACCTCTGGTGGCATTAAATGGGACTATATCCTTCACATGAGCCCTGTGTAGGGTATTCTCACAGAACAATTTGAATTTAGTTCTTAAATAATTACAAATAACATGAAACTCCATATCATTTAGATGAACATTATTTATGCTATTTTCCTGCAAAGCTAGGTTGACTAGAGCATCATGTGACAAATCCTTCTCCTGAGTCAAGTGTCTGACAAAAAAAAGATTAAAAATAAGGAGGGAGTGAAGCCTATGTTTCTTATTCTCTTAAGCTTTCTCTTTCTCATAGACTTCTCTTAGCAGCTTTTAAGTAGAGACACCAAGTAGAAAAAGAAGCTGAGCAGTCTGATCAATGTTTTATTCAAACAACTTCTGGCCTCAGATTAAAAAAGCAGATCAGATGCCAGATGTGCAGAGATGTCAGTAAAAAGATGCATTCTGCTCTGTGGATTCCACTTACTGTTCACATATTCATGGCTGACCTCCATTTTACCTAAACCAGTGCCTGTGCTACAGTGTTAGTGGTTCCATGAAGTGTTTTGTTAACAACTGAACTGAATCATCATATATTTAAAAAAAAATAAAATTCATTTAAAGCATTATAACATTGGCTATGTTGATGATCAACTATCACTTTACTGTGAATTTTTTTATTTTTTTTTGTTAAAATTGTGTTTTAAGTGTGTACTCTATTTTATGGTAGGTTTATTTATTTATTTATTTATTTTAAAACATACTATATATTAAATCTGCTTTTCTCTTTGTTCAAATTGTCTTCACTTTTCTCAGAGTTTGTTTGGCAGTGAAATGGCATCTGAACATTACATTCGTATCTGTTTTTTTCTTCTTTTTTTTATGCTCCAGGGTCCCCCTGTGACCCTGTGTAGGATAAGGGGTATAGAAATGGATTGATGGATGTATTCATACAGAAAGCTACAGCTGTTCAATTCACTTCTAGAGTTCACTTCTAGAGTTCAGTTCACTTCAAGGCTGTAGCCTTATTCACTAGTTACAGTTTAAAGAATATTAAAATGTTACATTCTTTACAAATCCCAATAAAGTGATTGGTGCTTAGTTAACGCCCACATTGTATGTTTGCAAACTCAAATATCACCAGTGCTTTTACTATTCTGATTAGAAAATTACAAAATGACAAATATGGTTAATGACATCAGTTCTTACAATTCACTCATAATAACCGGCCATTTAACTTATCAAGAATTTTTTCAAGCATTTTTTTTCTAAGCTCAAGATAATATGAAAACTGGAATCCCTGAGAAATATGTAGGTATTACTACACTGAACTGAGTCTGCTCTGAAATATTGCAAAACTTTTAAATCAAATGAGCTCTAAATGAAAATGCCCAGTCAGCAAAAGCATTTATTTGATACTGTTTCACTCTCCTTAGCTCTCAAAAGCTAAATCTTTCAAACCGTTCTCAGGCTGGAGATCATCCCTAATGGATCCACTCAGTCAGAGCTCACTGTAGTCTAGCAATGTTGTCTTCTCCCCAAAGCAGTTTAAGAGTGTTTCCCCTCAGAGCTTTGGTCACATCAAATGCTCGACTCACTGACAGCCCTTTGGCGTGAGCTTGTAAGAACCAGTGCCAAAGCAACAAGAAAGAAGCACTGGAGAGGTGCCAGAGATCTCAGTTTTCATCTCTCTCTCTCTCTCTCTCTCTCTCTCTCTCTCTCTCTCTCTCTCTCTCTCTCTCTCTTAGTCACATACTCCTTCTATTGCAGTCCTCAATGTTCTCTGAATGCTTGACACTAAAACTGGGAAAATATTCATAGGAGGTGGTCTGGTACATCTGGTACATCAAAATTAAATCAACCCCATTAATTTTTGTACTCAACCCCACCCTCCCTCACCATCTCACTGCACGTCTACAGTTCATTGCCTTTACTGCACCTTTTCCACTGATGTTTCTGTGCTAAACTTTAGGCTACAATTTTATTACTCAAACCCCAAATCTCCCATTCTTAGAGAGATGGAAAAGACAAGGTGAGCTGTACTCAACAAATTCCTCCTTGGAACAGCTGGTTTAAAACTGCTGGATGTGCGATTAGGGGATTTGGGGGGTTAGAAGCCCTCTTTGGCAGAAAAATGCTATACATCAAGGTTTGTCAACTGGTGGATTGCAGCCCAGATATGGGCCCAGCAATGTATTTCAGTGCAGCACATTGCATACTTACTGTAAAAAAAAAAAAAAAAAATGTGTAGCAGAGCCTATATTTAAAAAAAAATTCTAAAAAAAATTCTAATCCTAACCCTAGCAAATATCCAAACCTAACCCTTGAAGCTTATGCAACCACATGCATTTATGTAAATTATTTAGATGAAGCTTGCAAATCAGACCAGAAACTAGATACATTAGGCCTGAAAGTTTTCACTGATCTATTAATGATTTTTTTTTTGTTTTTTTACCATCTATGGTCGGATTAGCAAACCAATCAGTAATGCTCATTATTCTGTCACACTCTGTAATGTTAGTTGCTTATCCAGACCTTAGTAAGCAAGGAATTTTATATAACATTTTGCAATTTGGGTTTGTACTGCATACTTCTACACCAAAAGGATTAATCTGAGGGTTTAGAGCAGTAGGTCTCTGTTCAGTCAGACATGCTATATAGTAATCACACCATTGGTGTACTGATATAGATTTTATGGTAGTATGAGTTTGGGGAGTATTTGAGAAAATGTTTTTATCTGCCATTGTTATCATCATCTTTATATTACAGAAGCTTTTTGAAAATAAATATCGTGTGGTAATTTCATCAAATGCTTGCATTTTAACTGACTTGTTTGCACTTTTAGACATGTGAGCTCCACGTCTGAGCTTTGCTCAACGTATTATTTGAACTGTAGGTTACTCCTGGGATTACAGCATACCACGCAACACCAGAAGAAAGCTGGGTACTGTTAGCTACCTAGACCATACAGCATATGAACAATGTCGACAGAAAGAACTAGCTACTTTTAGCTATCTAACTAAGAATTTACCATGGTAAGAATTCTTACCGTCGGTAAGAATCCGACGTTTAGCAGTTCCAACTCAGCGTGGCGCTAGGTCCCTTTCCAAAACCTTCACACTAACTGTTCCTCAGTGGTGGAATGCACTTCCAACATCAATCCGGACCGCAGAATCTCTCACCATCTTCAAAAAAACAACTAAAGACCCAGCTCTTCAAAGAACACCTAACAAACTCATTAAAAAAAAAAAAAAAAAAAAAAAAAAAAAAAAAAAATTGCACTTACACCTCTACTCTGCACTTTGCTTCTTCTGGAATTCAATTAATGGATCTCGTATGGTAGCACTTATTGTATTGTTCTCTGCTTGATATCGCTTTGCTTGTATCTTTCTCATTTGTAAGTCGCTTTGGATAAAAGCGTCTGCTAAGTGCATAAATGTAAATGTAAATGTAAGAATTTATTCTCTTGCTACGAGGCTTCATGCAGTTTGACATGTACAACAAACAGAATCCAGAGTAACCAGGCATGATTTTGTTATCTGAGCTGGGTTGAGCTGGGCTGAGCTGATCCAATTTGTGTTTTCCATCCTGTTTTTGTTTTTTTAGACAACTAGCTATTAGCCATTTAATGTTAGTCAGCCCAATGTTAGGTTGTTAGAATGCAATTTACCTAAGGTAGGGTGTAACGACTTCTTCAAAAATGTGTTGAAAACTCCAGCCAAATCTGACCCAAGCAGCTTTTACTGATTTACCATTAATGACTTTCTAGGGAGACAGCAGAAAACGTTAGTGTATCTGATTTCAGAATCGTCATCCACAGAAATTTTGGCCATCAAAAAAAGAAGACAATATTTATTATGCCATTAATCTGCCTGGAAAAGATAGACGTGGTTGATGACCAATGATTTTATGACTTGGCTGAGGCTTGAATTTAAAAATAGAACCAATTTTAGGCTAAGAACAGCAAGCACAGGAGGAATACAAAAAACCTCAATACTATCTGGCCATCCCAAAAAATCTTCACCATTTTTTTTGTAAAAGCACTGAAAATGAAGAAATAGCTTTCATATTTTTCTCTATTGGATACACATTTTGACCAATTCAACGTATGACAATCATCACTAAACTGCCGAAAGACACCATGAAGTATAGAAAGGTGTGCTGTTCAATTCTATTAGGAAAATAAAATACATTGTAAAGGTATGTTTTAAAATCCTCAATTTCAAGTATGATTAGACAGCGAAAGGTAGCTGGGGAGTTTTTCATTCTGAATGGCATCACTATATATTGTTTGAAGTTGTAACAAAAGCAGGAAGATCGGATGCAAGATAGGTTAATGGGACTTGCCAATAACTTTTGAGTAGGTATAACCTAATTAATTTGACTAAATCTATTAAATTCTATTCAATTTTATTTATATAGGTATTTTAACAATGGACATTGTCACAAAGCAGCTTTACACAAATCCAGATTTAAATGTAATTAAATATTAAATGTATCCCTAATGAGTAAGTGAGAGGTAATGGTAGCAAGGAAAAAATATAGCCAGTTAATGTTAGTAAATTACCTAAACAAAGTAACTTAACATCTTTCAAATATCAAGAGTTTGTGCCTTCTAGTCAAAGGTGACACCTTATTTTATACCTGTCTTTGCTTACTCCTGCGTATTAAAACATTTTTATTGAGGTAGGGCCAAGCTGCTCATCAAGTTCAACAGTGCAGTTTGACTGGCTTATACATCTTCCAAAGCACATAATTAGCAATTGTGCTAACTACATTGTGTAGCATGTAAATGTCTCTGTAGTCAACATATTTTCACAGTTTTTTTTTCTTTTTCTATATCGATCAAGTTGATTGGATGCTTACTGAATTGATTGGATGCTAAACTGAGCCCATTGGATTGAGCTACAGTATAAACTGGCTGCATGAGAAGAGAGCTTGCATGATTTATAATGAGTACACTGATGGCCTAAATCAAAATGTAAGAAGTAAAATGCATGTTTTATTTTTTTTTTTAATTTCTTGGAAATGTAAGTAAGAGTGCAAGTATTAAATTTTAATAATACTCAATATCTCGCATGTAGAGATATCTGAGGTGGATGAAATATTTTTGTTCTCCTTGAAATTCAGGGTGGTATGTACAAAATACACTCTGCATAATTCAGAGTTGTTATAGTACTTGTGCGAAGACCTTGGGCATTAAATTCAAAATGTATAACCTTTTTCCAATCCCCATGTCAAATCTGGTTCTCTTCTGGGATTTCCTAAATGCATAATGTAGAGAGAGAGACTGACTTTAGATGCTTTTAATGCATCAGTGTAGTATATTGCATATAGGTATATTATATTAGCATAGTACATATTTACATAAAAAATATATATATATATATATATATATATATATATATATATATATATATATATATATATATATATATATATATATATATATATATATATATATATTTAAAGAACCCCCATCAGACCCTTCACCCAGGAACCCCAAACCCTTCAGTCTTACTATAAATCCATTAAAGTCAGTGATCAGTATGAAAGATTTCTTGCAGCCAATCTGAACTCAATCTGTACTGTCCGCGTTGTGAGAACATGTTGTGCAGATTTATTGAATTTTGCTTTGTCCAGGAAGTAGTTTCAGTGAGATGTTCTGTTTTCCTTTGATCAGTTCTAAAAACTGATTAATTTGTTCTGTGCTGTACAGTTGTTCAGGCTGTTTTGAAATGTTGAAGTTATTTGGCTGATGTGGGTTGACCTCTGCCTCCTCCACGCCTCTGAGAGAGAGATCCAAAAATTTGGTCAGTGATGTAACGGCACAATTCAGAGAACCCTTGAGAAACCCTTTTGTGTGAATGACATTGTATATAAACCCTGAATAACTCCGTAGGAAGAATTTTAATTAAGGACACTTCCTATAAAGTATGCACGGTGGAAAGTTACAGGAAGGAGAAGATTAAGATGGAAAGAAGCAAATGAAGCAGAGTGAGCTGTTTATACATAACAGGTGTGCGACACATCTGCTTGGTGGAGCCTTACGGCCATGCTTCAGGTCTCTCATGCTCTGAGTGTTGAGGAAAGGCACAGAATAAGGAAAACAAAGTCACAGTCAAGTGAGTCCAAACTCTTGAACTTGTCTTGAGAGAGGCAGGCCAGGGAGCATATGCACTTACCCGTGCTGATTTTAGGAGGAGGTAAGCATGATAAATAGTGTCTCTGAGGTGTTTAAAACCTCATTTGAACCAAACAGCAGATGTGAAAAGACAGAGCATAAACACTAGCTTCCCAGAGTCTTCTCTCAAATTAGCCCTTTTCAGCCAGGACATCTGAAAGCCAGTGTGTGTGTGTGCTGGATGTTTGTTGATGTCTAAACCAAACCAATCCATTCACTACCCATGCTAAGACCGGAAGACCGAGAAAGCCTGATAAAGGAAGTGAACTTTGCTGTAACGCTCATATGTGAAAGCTATAATTTGTATTTGATCTCTAGATAGCCAGGGTGTGTATGAGCATGTAGAGCAGACTCCGACACCCCTGTTATACTACAGACATTTCATGGAGTAGTTGTCAAAGCTCATACAAACCTGAATGGATTTTAGAAAAAATTTATGTAAACTGCCAGAGTGATGAGTGCATTGAAAATAGGAAGTGTTTGGACAAGGTGCAGCACTTTCCTAGCACTCACAAACCACCACTCATGTCCATGTTTAGTCTGTAGCAAAGCAAGCAGGTTTCTTTCATTTCAAGAATGAGGTTCACTTTCTTATACGGAATATAAAAAATGTAGGTATGTTTTTTTTTTTTTAACTTATTTATAATATTCATAATGGTTGCTAGGGCGCACGTTGGCTTAGTGGTTAGCAAGTTTGCCTCCAGGGTTGGGGGTTTGATTCCTGGCGCGGTCCTGTGAGTGTGGAGTTTGCATGTTCTCCCTGTGCTGTGGGAGTTTCCTCAGGTTTCCTCCGCAGTCCAAAGACATGCATGGTAGGCTGATTGGCATGTCCAAAGTGTCCGTAGTTTGTGAATGTGTATGTGATTGTGTCCAGGGATGAATTGGTACCCCTTCCAGGGTGTACCCCACTTGTGCCCCATGCTCCCTGAGATAGGCTCCAGGTTCCCTGTGGCCCAGTTGGATACGTGATATAGAGAATGGATGAATAATGGTTGCTATTGTATTTATTCCACCCACCTACTGATTCATTTGCATTATCTTTTATTTGCCTTCCACATTTTAGTTTACTATCTCTTTTTACATTTCAGTTTGCTATATCAGTTATATAAACATCCATCCATCCATTTTCCGTACCGCTTAAGCTACATAGGGTCATGCAGAGCCTGGAGCCTATCCCAGGGAGCTTAGGGCGCAAGGTAGGGGACACCCTGGATGGGGTGCCAACCCTCCAGTTTTTGGAGGGCAAAACTGCACACACATTCACACACTATGGACAATTGCCAATCAATGTAGCTGGACTGGGGAGGAAATCAGAGTACCTGGTGGAAACTCCAGACACAGGGGATTCAAATCCCCAACCCCAGAGGTGCTAGGCAAACATGCTAACCACTAAACCACTGTGCTCTCCGTATTTATTTATTACTATTACTACTGTTACATGCTTATGTCATTAATGCATATGTACACTGTCCTTTGGTACCTGAAAGGCGCTTATAAACAAATGCTTTAATTAATTAATTAATTAATTAATTGATTGATTGATTGATTGATTGATTAATTATTATTATTATTATTATTATTATTATTATTATTATTATTATTATTATTATTATTATTATTATGATTATTATTATTATTTTTAACATTTTTCCTTTCAATTTATTTGTCCTAACTGAACGGCTATTCTTATTTGCTTTCAATTATGGATTTGTTTTGGATCGCTTTCTTTCAAGTCACTAACAACTGTTTATCACAAAAGTTTCATTAAATTTAGGTGTACAGTTGAACTACATTAAACATTTAAACCTGAAAAGATAGTCTGTATGTACAATTGCACTAACACATGCCATTAATACGATTTGATGCCTATCGATCAAGGTTCACATTAGTGAGTATAGCTGTATGTAAATTTACACAAACTCAGGAACTCCCATAGGATGCAAAGTTTTCCTATCTTGGATTATCATGAATAGTACATTTCTTGTGTAAATACTCTGGTGAACAATTTACGAATAAATTCTGGGCCTTTGTTTGCTGACCTACTTTCTCACCGCACAGCTCCATGCCATCTTTGGTATCAGGGAAAGATAGTCGCCTACATCTGATGTGTGGGATTTCCACCTACCTTGGCAACACAGTGCAGTGTGTTAAATCGAGCAGAAAGTAAAAAAAAAGGTTTTGACCTGTGTAAGTATTTCCAGAGATCAAGACTAAAAGCAAAAGATGTGTGTGTGTGTGTGTGTGTGTGTGTGTGTGTGTGTGTGTGTGTGTGTGTGTGTGTGTGTGTGTGTGTGTGTGTGTGTTTTCTTTGGCCAGCAGATGTCGAATTTCATAGTTGATTTGTCAGTACTGTATAATTTTTTTCTTAAAATCTCAACTTTCTGCACTTAATATTCTTTAAAAAACTGAATATATCAATTGTATTATGTTAAGAGAAGCTCAAGAACTGAAAAAATACAGACAGTACAGCAGCACACTTGCTTAATAGATTCACTATTATACACTAATAGCTTAGTGTATCTTATCGCTTCCCAAAAGCATGCTGTAAGGTAGACCGTCTATTCTGAATTACTGCTAGGTGTGACTGAATCTCCTCCAGGGTGTATTCATGTATCACACCCAGTCTTCCCTTGGTAAGCGTTGGATCCTCCAAGACCCTGACAAGGATAAAGTAAAGACTGAATGAGATTCACATGTAAAAAAAAAAAAAAAGCTTGCCTATATGAAATAAATTTAAAAGCTTGCCTATATATGAAATGAATTTATAAGCTCTGCTCCTCTTATGAATGAACCAAAAGGTTGGCAAAATAAAAACACTTTCTGTGTACTGCATATAGAGTATAAATTCATAGCCCAAATCTTCATAAATTTGTATAAAACAGTACTATTCCACTTCATAGCTCCTTACATACAGTTCTACGCATGGTCTATAGTCTACAAATGTAAGTTAAAAAAGAGAATCTGCTTGTGCAAAATAATTGTACATCAAACTGTAACATTATTTAAGTACTGGATGTAATTTAGAATTGAATTGTTTGTTTCAGTAGCCCCCTAGCTCCAGTACAACATTTTTGGCTAACTAACTATGTATGAGTTTTGGGTCATTTAGAATTTTATCCAATTTTCTTAAACTCATTATAACACTTATGGTGCTGTGAAAACGTATTTTTGCCCCATCATGATTTCATCATGATGTTTTTGTGAATCTCATACTAAATTGTTTCAGAAATGAAAACAAAATCTAAGATAAAACAAAGGTAACCTGACTAAACACAAAGTACAGTTTTTATTGAAGCAAAAAGTTACCCAGTACCCACTGGGCCTGTGTGAAAATGTATTTGCCCCCATAGGTACTAATTCCCCAAATCTATGGAACTGCATTCATAATGGGGTTCAGCTTGAATAGACACAATCAGGCCTGATTACTACAAACCCTGTTTAATCAAATCAACACTTAAATAGAACTTTCTCAACAGCATGTAGTTGGTTAAAAGGTCTTATCCAGTAACACATTATGCAAAAATGTAAAGAAATTCCAGAAATGATGAGGAAGAATTATCTGGGTTACAAAGGCTCTGGGACTCCAAAGAACCACAATGAAAGCTGTTATCTCCAAAATGAAAGAAAAAAAAAATCTCGGCACAGTAGTGAACCTTCCCACAAGTGGCTGACCTTCCAAAATTCCTCCAAGAGCACAGCAACTGCTCATCCAGCAAGTCACAAAAGAGCCAAGGACATCATCACTGGAACTACAGGTCTCTCTTGCATCAATAAAGGTCACCGTTCATGACTCCACTGTCAGAAAGACACTGGGCAAAAATGGCTCCATGGAGGAGTGGCGAGGTGAAAACCACTGATATCCCAGGAAAACATTAAGGCTCGTCTGAATTTTGCCAAAACACACCTTGATGATCCTCAAACATTTTGGGAGAATGTTCTCTGGATTGATGAGTCAAAATGAAACTGTTTGGAAGACAGGGGTCCCATTACTGGCGTAAAGCAAACACATCTGGAGTAAATAACCAATAATTTTTCTTGAATTGTTTCTTCATGTTTCTGTACAGCTATATTTTTCACAAGCACTTTGTAAAATCTGTCAAAACACTAAACATAAAACACTACTTTTCAAAGTCTTATTAAAGCATTTAAAAGTGTTTCATTCTTCTTAAATTTTTTGGAATTCACTTTACTCACTTACACATTACTATCAAAATCAGTGAGCCAGAAGCTCTACCAGCACAGCTACCATGAATAAATGAATCAAGTCCCGAGAATGACGTGATAATCAAGGTCACTGAGTCATTCCTTTAATATCATATGAATTTTCATTGCAATTACCTGCATATGGCATTATAGTCACAGAGAGAAGTCAGAAGTCAGACCATATGTGGAATATGATAAGCTAATAAAAAATATCAAGCAGGATGTGAATATTGATTCCTTAATCTTCACTCAAATGAAGGAGAGATTCCTGCCTTCACTGAACAGGGACTGTATTAAAATCCTACTGAGCTGTGGGAGTAGCTTTAACACAGAGATTACCAAACTGAAGTGAATTTGAGTCCTAGTTGCTTAGCCATTCCTTTAATTGAAATTAAAAGACATTTTACACTGCGATTACTTTCATGAGTCATGATAGAGAAGTCAGACATCAGAACAAACAGTATGTGGAATATAAGGAATGAATAAAAGTGTCAAGAGCAATACGATTCCATCTGCACTCAAATGAAGGGCAGATCTACACTGCACTAAAACCCTGCTGAGCTGCAGAAGCATCTTTAATATGTTGCAGTGTTGCAGTGAATTTCAGCACCAGTGTCATTCTTGAGAGGGAAAGTGAATGAAAATATGAGCTTCACTTCATAAGATGAAATATAGTGGCCTGAACTTATGCCTTTTTTCCCCCTGCCAAATTTAATTTAAGCATTTCGTAGATGTGGAGGAATATTACCCGACTAGTCTTTGGAACTGAAGTGTCTTTTATAATATACTACTGCAAAACTGAATTTCAGTATGGTGGAAGAAATAGGAAGAGTAGACAAATACTTATGGGACAGTGATTGAACATATCAAATAACTTAAATATCTGAATATATATTTGAGCTAAAATTACTGCCTGTGTGGGCTTTTGCATGTTCACGCCATATGTAAATAGGGTTCCTCTGGGTTTTTAGTGGTTTCCTCCCACCTACTAAAGACTAGCTATGCTTTAATGGATTGCCTACAGTATGCTATATTGCCCCTAGGTGTGAATGAATGTGCATATTGCATGTGATATGATGGTCTGGTTCCATCTGGTGTCAGTGTGTATTCCTGCCTCACACCCAGTGTTCCCTGAATAGGCTCTGGATCCACCACAACCGTGATGAAGCGGTTATTAAATATCAATGAATGTTTGACAAACCAGCTATAGATGTTCATGAACCAGCCCACTGACTAATTCTCAAAAACATGTCATACTGCAGGATGCTTATCTATTTATCTATTCAAAAACAGCATGCCATACATTTTATCCACATGAAATGAGTCCATATTGGATCTGAAGTTGTGATAGCATTAGAGGCAAGTTTATTATCTATATATGATCTACAAACAACAACAACAAAAATAACAAAAGCTGTAAATTGGATCAGTAATGGCATCCCAGCCAGGGTGTATTCCTGACTGGCTCTTGGTTTAGGCTCCAGATCCACTTTCACCCTGCCAGGTTAAAGAGGTTACTGAACATGAATGAATGAATGAATGAATGAATGAGGACAATTTGAGTCTATGGATGATCTACTACATATCAACATCACCACGTTGGAGTGTCCACCTAATATTTAAATGAAAAAGTGTTGACAGAGTGTGTATAAATTATCTACTAACATTCATCAATAAACTGCTGGCATATAATTGAGAAATAGCTGATCATAAAATGGATTCCAATTGGCATCTTTTAGAAAATAATGAATGGCAGGGTGGATTGACATATTGCCACACAAAACTTTATTATTTTCCAATAGTGGGACTGAAACACTGAAGTTTTATTCCTTTTACACCCCAGCATTTTGCCACCAACATGTCCATTTTTTATCCATTATATTATTAGTCTTAGATTACATAGTGTCTGCTAAAGAATTCCCTGTGAGTGAGCTGACCAATCGAATCTGTGAATTCAATAGTAGTATGGTATAAAAAATTGTTTGTATTGACTATCTTTTCACGTTGTAAATCCTTCATTTACGGAAATATTGCCAGTACCAGAAAGAGCCAACCTGAAATGCAAGTTGGCTATTCTGTTAACTGCAGACAAGAGGTAAACTACTCTTTCGTCTATTGCCACTGATACCACCATCAGTCAGCTGTGTATTTTCCAGAGCAGACTAGATTTTCAGGGACCCGTTAAAAGTGCAAACTGAAGCTTTAAAGGATCAATCGCTCTGCATTGCCTGACACAGGACAGATATATTCTCAATCCGTTGCACCTCACTGTCAGCAACAGCTAATGGAATCAACTTGGGTGACGGATATAGCATGGAAAATAAGTTGTCAAAGAGCACTAGGCCTTTCATCAACAAGGCTGCCACAGCTGATGCTGACCCTCCCAAATTTTGAGTGAACATTTTTCATCTGCACATCAAAATTGAACACTGAGTTCCTTGATGTAAGGAATTGGGTGTACTTGTTTGTGAAGGTCAAGGAGATTTAAATTAAATTGAATAGAAGTCGAAAAGGAGAGGAGGTAGATTCAGAGACATCAAACCAAGCAGTGAGTATGCAATAATATCGTTGAAGAAATTAGATTGATATGCCTGTCCTGATGTGGGTTGAGTTGTGCAACAAGATGTGTGAAATCATGATTTGTATTTTATAACCTAGTTTGGTCCAAAATTACCCTAATATTATCATTGAGAACCCTGCCAAGATCTTAGTGCAGATGCATTCATTCATCCATATTGAGTAACCACTTTAACCAGTTCAGGGTCTCAATGGATTTGGAGCCTGTCCCAAGGAGAATTGGCCTCAGTTGGAAATACACCCTGGATGGGATGCCAGGCCATCAGCGGGCATTATATACACACTCATTCACTCCCATGGACATGTATTATAGCCAGTTCACCTACTTGCATGTTTTTGAAATGGTGTTAGGAAACTTACAATATAAGAAGGCTGCCTCATCCAACCACTCACTGTAAATACTTCAGACTTAATTACAAAACTGTCCTTACAGGAGGTGTTCATAGGGTTAGTCACCTACATACATCCCTTATAAATTTTCTCCAAGAGCACAGCAACTACTGATCTAGGAAGTCACAAAAGTCCCAAGGATGCTACTAGCTTAATTGTAGATTTTAGCAATGTGGCAAATAGAAAAGCAAAGCATATTTATTGTGGTATTTACAAAGCATACACATTTTTATTTTGTGCAATAAATTAGCTGCATAATAGTTTGTTGTGTAGCGAGCAACCATAACAAAAGGCTAATTTGGCTGTAGCTTAGCTATTTTAAGCTATACTTTAAAGCACCTACAAGTGCTGTGGTGCAGTCAGTCCCCCTCTATATATCTGAGTAACAGAGAGATAGAAAGCTGTGGTGAGGTTGTATCTCATTAGTGCTGAACCTAGTGCCAGATCAGATGTGTTGGATGGTGCTGTACATTCCAAATCCTCGCAGGACAGCTAGTGAGCAGCAGTATTGGTGAGGCAAGCACACAGCATACTTCCATCTTCATGGGTAGGGAGGCTCTGATTATATCTCAATGATATTTCTCTCAAGCCAAAGTGTTAATCATGTACACGATTGCAAATGTAAGACTCTGGCACTAGGGAAATAAGCTTTCTCTCAATTACCATGAATCTTAATATGTTTTATAATATAAACAAACATGTGGGAAGTCACAGCCCTTAAAAGTACTAATTTAATATATATATATATATATATATATATATATATATATATATATATATATATATATATATATATATATATATATATATATAACCACAAGGAAAATTTTAAAATCATTTACGCATTAGAAATATCAATAGATGTGATCTTCTTCTGTAGAAAAAATAAGTAAACCTTTGGCCCCAGAAGCTAGTATCGCCCCCTTTAGGAGAAATAACTTATTGTAGGTGTTTTGCATAATTGTCCACCAGTCTCTTATATCAGCTTGCTGGAATTTTTGAGCACACTTCGATGCGATATTCTTTCAGTTGTAAGATGTTTGAGGGTTTTCTTGCATCTCCTTCCCGTTTCAAATCCCCCCACAACATTTTAATGGGATTATTCAAATTTGGGCTTTGACTAGGCCCCCATTTCTTCTTTTTGCGCCATTCCTTGGTGGATTTGCTAGTGTGCTTAGGATCATTATCCTGTTGAAAGGTCCACTTTCGGTTCTACTTCAACTTTTGGACAGATGGCCTCACGCTTTCTTCAAGCACTCTTTGATATGATGCAGTGTTCATAGTTCAATCAATGAATGCGAGCTGAACAGTCCCTGAGGCAGTGAAGCAATTCCAAACCATAACATTTCTACTAACGTGCTTCACAGTTGGTATGAGGTGCTTCTTCTGTAAAGCATATCTTTGGTCACTGCCAAGCATGTCTGCTGTTACTGTGACCAAACAACTCTATCTTTGATTTGTCTGTCCAGAGCACATTATTCCAAAAGGCCTGGCCTTTTCCTATATGCTCATTGGCAAACTGTAGTCTTGCTCTAATGTTCTTTTTAGACAGCAAAAGCTTTTTCCTGGCATGCCTCCCATGTGGGTCAAGTTTCTGCAATCTCTTTCTGATTGTAGAAGCATGCACTGTGACACCAACAACTGCAAAACTAATTAGCAGATTCTCTGATGAAACTTGGGCAAACTGTCAATTGTTTGAAATCTGTGCCATTTGTAGATTATTTTCCTTACAGTAGAATTATGTATTTCAAATAATTTGAGATCTTTTTAAATCCCTTGCCAAACTCATAGGCATCCACAACCTTTTTTCTGAAGGCCTTACAGAATTCTTTAGATCTTGGCATTATAATACCACACACATCAATAGCAAACTTAACACCAGACACTAGATATGAGAGGGGTATAAATAAGGCAGGTTCCACCTGCACTCCCTAAGCAGGTTCTAATCACTGGCACCCAATCTTATTCTAATTTTATGTACAAGGTGTGATAAATGTAGGGGTGTACTTACTTTTTTCACGTGACTGATCTGTTTATTTTTTGTTCATTTAATTGTGAAAACTACTACAAAATATCAGTAGTATGTGTCATTTGATAGAGTGTATCAACCTTATTAATATTCACATATATATATGCATATGTTTTTTTTTATTAATAAAAACATTTAATTAATAAAAATTGTGTGGTATAAGAAGAATTAAACACTAGGGATGTGCTCTTAGTGGAAAATAATTAACTTTCATCCAAAATTTTGCAATTAAACAGACCATATTGTTTGGAAAAAATTTTTTGTCACTGTACTCCAGCATGAACAATGTGAAATGAAACTATGAGTAAGTAACTGTGAGTACTATCAGCGTTAAATCAAGGTGAAACAGTATTGAGTACCTGTCCAGTTACTTAGAGACATCATATATTTATCCCTCTCTTAGCAGCAGGCACAAATCATGAATTTATTTATTATAATAACAACAGGTATAACTAAACTTACCCTCATTGTAATGTGGCTCTGTTTTTGAAAGATCTGTTTGCATCACATCTGCACACACTTCCAAATATTAGGGGAGAAACAAGGCTGTGAACTAAGTAGGTCAGGGATTGAAGCTGCATGATGCTCTTTGTACTTGGAATTAATGTCCTGACCACTAGGAGTCCCTGCAGATCCATGGATGCACAGAGCCTGCATCATTCCAGAAAAATCAGTCACCCCAAAACAATTACGATGTAATATTTTAATGGCTCATTATGATATTGCTGCAGAAGCAAAAAGTATCAGAAATAAAACATAACTTTTTATTGCATTTGTTCAGCAGCATGTATTTTTGTGACATTCAGTGCAGTGGAGGCAGATGAAAAGCAGCCAAGGAAGAAGTTCTGCTTTAAGTTGGCTAACACATCTGAGCTTACCCGCAGCACATAGTACATGTTTAGAAATAATCAATAAAATTGAGAAATTGAGTTGCATCTTCCTAGTTCTTTTGCAAAAGCCTTATGTTATTCTGTAGACCTAGCTAGTGTGGGTAGCATCCATTTTATTATTATTATTATTATTATTATTATTATTATTATTATTATTATTATTATTATTATTATTATTAAGTCTCCATACAAAATAAGAATATACAGGCTTCTTTATTCCAGGCCCATATTGTAACATGCTTACAAGGTCAGCTGCTCTGTTGTTGCATTAGTACATGTATAACAGAGCTAACAAAAAGTAAATAATTAATTCTAAATGCAGAGTGTGTACATATAGTTTCTTACATGAGGAATAAATAATAAGCTATAATGTCAGTAAAACAGTAGATCATGAAGCTAAACATCCAAATAAATCAGAGGCATAGAGAAAATATGAATCACATGGGGATATGTTAAAATTGGACGTATTAACCCTCCTATTATGCTGGGAAAAAATGTTACATCCATTATGTTATGGGACTTAAAATGACTTCCACAGTTTAAATAGACACAAAAACAGCAAAGAATAGTTTAAAAGAGTAAACCTTTATTATGGTTTTGTTGGAGACAAGCCATAACAAGAAATATTTGCATATAAGTTCATGACTTTAAATGGGGGAAACAAACAAAAAAAATTATAAGAGAAAAAAAGAGATTAACCAGTATTTCAGCCATCTCAAATGTGGAAATGGGTCAAATTGACCCATTAAAAAAAAAAATAAAAATAAAAAATAAACTTTTAATCTATATTAATCTGTCTACATTTTTATATTTGTTGTTGTGCTTTTTGTTTATATTTTGTGTTGTCTATATTTGTAAATTGTATTTGTATATTTAAAATTTGTAAATATTTGTAAAAAAGCAGTATAATGACAATAAAGGCTTTAATCTTAATAACATACAGTAATAGGAAGGTTAAGGAATAAAACATGATGGGACATGCTGTTATAATAAAATTATCCACAATGTGGAGATTAAAACCTTGAAGTAGATTATTTTTCTACAGTATAACAGCACTTCCTGAAGTGTTTTATTCCTCTTATACCACCACCATTTTCCAATGATTACAATTTAAAATGTATTAATAAATGACACATCATCCTCTTTAACCATTTCTAGTTACATTTAGAGGGCACATTGGCTTAGGAGTTGGCACGTTTGCCTCGTACCTCCAGGATTGCAGGTTCGGGGAATTGAGGGACTCCGGCCTGTGTGCACGGAGCTTGCATGTTCTCCCCGTGCTTCGGGGGCTATTCCTCCCCCAGTTTAAAGACATGCGTTGTAGGCTGTTCCAGAATTGTCCGTAGTTTGTGAGTGTTTGCAGTTGTACCCTTTAATGGGTTGGCACTCCATCCAGGGTGTTGCCCGCCTCATGCCCCAAGTCCAAAGTAGGATAAGCATAACAGAAAATGTCTGGATGTCTGGATGCATAGTTACATTTAATGCTGTATGTTACTGACATTTTACTGAGATTCTAGATTGTAGTCTGTCCTGAAGAGTTTCCTGTTTTAAAAAAACAACAACTGGCTGTTACAAAGCTCTGACAGTGGAGACTCCTTCCATTAATGTTAAATAAATGCCTTCTTAAAGAAACGTAACCATATCAACAATAAGATGGTATTTCTTTGTTAAATAACAACACATTTTGAAAAAGGTTTGTTTATTATTGGTCTTAGATTATTATTATTATTTTTTTTAAATTTATTATTATTATTATTATTATTATTATTATTATTATTATTATTATTATTATTATTATTATTAGGTTTAGATGCATTAATGCATTAATACAAAGCATTGCAGCCAGCACTACTGTCAGAGGTGTGCTTCTACAGAAATTTAATCAACACCTTCTCACCAATCAGAATTGAGCATTCAACGGCACTGTTTTTAATATTATTTAATAGGGAATTCACAGTGAACTGCATTCTGACAGGTTGAGCAGTTAAGCTGCGTGTGAAATACTATACTTGTAAAAATTAATTCTTACTACTACTAGACCATGCAACAACCTGAAGGTACAGGTGATATATCAACTGTCAGCCAACTTATAAAAGCCAACAGACATTTTGAAGTGATCAGAGCATGACAGCAATGTTTACCTTCTGGACTGTCATGCTCATGCTCTCCTTACACAATAGCTCCGGAAAGCCCTACATCCACAAGTGCCTATGACAGGTGGCTTGTTGCAGCAGTGGCCATGACATCTGTCCAGCCTTGGGCAACTCTTAGAGATGTACCTGATTGCTAACCTTTTCAAGTGCTGTCACAAAAAAAAGGCAAGCGGTCATTCCAGATCAACCATGCCTAAACAAGGAAACCAAAACACGACAAACAAAAGTAAAGAGTTTTGTTCTGAAGCACTGTAAGGAACATAGAAAACTGAGCTAGTAAGCCTTTGAAATGTGTCATCTGTCTTCCTCTTTTCTGCAGTGTCTTGCTAACTGTCTCTTTCCTTCATTGCTTATGCATCGTGGTCTCTATTTCACTGTTCAAGGGGATTACGTATGCTCGGGCTGACATGTGGATGGAAAGCGGATGTGTTGCGTATTGTTTGTTTTGAGAGAAACATGACAGAAAATGACAGAAAACTAGCACTGAAATGCACAGATGCACAGATCATGTCTATTTATTGCTTATATAGAATGTGTAAAGTTCATCTGAACTCCCTTATCAAAATATTCCATAATACAAATTACATGTCTCAGAAACCCTGACCTGCTGATAGTTATGAAGGATTAGATAAATGAGTCATCTGCTTCTGTATTTTATTAGCTTGTGAAAACAGAGCTACTGTAATCTAGCTTTTAGTTAGTTCAGGACTGCTCACCTTGCATAACACCAGCACCCAGATTAGAGGATGTAGAAGTGGCCACAGTGCTACTATTGTTGCTGCTTGCTAATTGGTATCACTGCAACTGACACAGCTGGATGTATCGGAGGGAAAATATAACATGATTGGCTATTCTTTTTATGCCCTTGCATGAGTATACAGTGATATAGTCAAAAACAGGCCGTTTAGAGCTAGGCAAAAGCCACTGCACTTGAAAAATGTGGAAAATTACTGACAAAGAGAAATATGTCCTTTATGTGAATAATAGAGGTGAGTTGTGAATTTAACCGGAGACATGAGCTAACAAGATTAAAAAGGTCAGTTTTGATTTCAGGTTGTCTTTAATGTGACGGATCACACCTTTATTCATTTAGCAGAATGGACTATAGGACAGAATATCTATATAAAATGATTATTATTTCATTACAATACATCATTTAAATTATTTTCTTCTTAATTTAGGACACACTGATTTTTTCACATCTTCATTCACACTAAACATGCATAAACAAAATGCATAGTAATGCTGTCAATGTAGGTTGTGATGTCTTACTTTGTTTTGTGTAAATACATGTAATATGTGTATCAGTATGTCTGTCTATATACAGGATATATGCTCAGCGGCAGTCAATTTTGTACCATCACCAGCAAAGACAGCTGATAAGAAATCAAATTTTGGATTAAAACCTCCTTGTCATCTCGTCCAAAACTCTATACTGTGTGTGTGTGTGTGTGTGTGTGTGTGTGTGTGTGTGTGTGTGTGTGTGTGTGTGTGTGTGTATATATATATACATATATATATACATACATACATACATACAGTACTGTACAAAAGTTTTAGGCACTATTTTGTTTGTACAAACTTTGTTATACATTTTTTATTTATTATGACTATGACGTCTAAAGTATCTAGTCAGTACAAAAAACATTTTAGATTCCCAAACATTAGTTTTCTAGCATAAAATTAAATGTTACAGAAAAATGTTTTATGGCTATAAAGAAAGCAGCATATTACATAAGAGACACTTTTCAGACAAAAAACACAATGAAGGCTGCTGGTTTTTACTGCAAAAATAAGAAGCAAGTGCGACAGTCAAAGTCTCCAGAAGAACCCTGTCTGTTTCTGCAACATGCTCAATAAAACTTACAGCTCATTTCCTTAGAAAACTGCACAAATTGTACCAAAGACTACTATTTTAATAATAACCAAATATTGACTTTGTATCATTTACTACTATTAATTTCATTATTCTGAAGGCACCTTTGTTCTACAGAATTCCTTTGCATGTGCCTAAAACTTTTGCACAGTACTGTATATCTTTATTACCTCAGGCTCATGTTGACAAATGTTTTTGTTTATTCAACCCCATTTTCTAACCATGAACATTAGCAGAATGCAGTAATTTTCTTTCATTGCAGATCTGTCTTTAGAGGGTCTTGATTGTGTAATCTGACACAAAGAACACCTTATTGCACATGTTATCACTTACAAAATTCATCCAAGATTTTATTGAAGTCATCTCATACAATGTGAAAAGTAATAACCTTAAAAGGCTGCTATAATCACACAGTCTAAAACTGGCTTAAATTGCATAGGTTTATGTTCTGCACTCGAATGTAACATGACATTCACTGTGTGAGGAAATCACACTTCAGAGCATCAGAGCAGACTGGCTGTTTTATACAATACAATATGAAATTTACTCAAGAAAAGCATGGTAACAATTTCCACACAAAGTCTTAAATTTAAATAAGCATATTTTAGTCAATTTTCTCAAACTTGAGTTAAACTGCACAAATAAAGCAAGTAAATCAAACCATTGTTTGAAACACAAAGAGGGTGAACCAAGAAAACTTTACTGAAACACGTAACACATAATAAAATAGCTTTAGGCCTTAAAGTCAACACAAAACAAGAAATATCAAAAGCAGCCCATCCATAGAATTCCAAATGAAATCAGTTTAAAATTCTGCAAATGCATGTGCAAATTGAGTTCAGAAACCACACCCCTACATTAGTATGCAATTGGTTCAAGTAAACATTACTTCTTTATGTCCTAGTTTTGTGAGCACTTGTAAAATAATACTAATTAAACACAGTAAGTAAAATATGCTCTTTGGGTTTTAGCCACATGTTTACATGAATTAATTTAGTACAGAACTTAAAGCAATTAAGTAATTCTAATCATTTTCTTTTTTTTGCATAAGAATCACAGATTTGTTTTTGTCATATTTACTGAGCCACTGAATAATTTTTTAGTGTTCACAGAATTGAAATCATATAGCAAAAAGTGAATCAAGTGTTTTATAATCGCACCACTTCAGCTAGACACTCTGCTGTGAAGACTTTGAGAGCCTTTCAGTGATTCTTAATTAGCACCCTTTTGTTTACTCGGCCAGCATGCATTTAATGATTGGAAGAATTTAATGTCCTCAATCAAGCCCTTGTCGTGCTTTGATTCTGACATCTTCATTCACATGTAATTGACTTTTCATGCTTCCAAGGCAATAAACCTAATGTCTACTTAACATCAAGCGAGCTGTCTTTTAGGAACTACTAGTAGCCATATAGTAAAATGACAATTGCTTTCTCTGGGATGCCTAATTACCAATTGTTGGTGGTATATGTTTATTCGTAGCATAGTTTGACTTGGAAATGTGTGCCAGTTGCCAAAAGCTTTGTTGCCGTGCTTTTCTTTAAATGAAAAGTAGTATATTGCTATCCTTCTCCAATAATATATTTGACATTTGAATTTTGCAAAATTACCAACATTTTGCAGGGTTCTAGCACTTCTGGAATTGCCTACTGTTTCTCTCATAACTAATGATGCATTCCATGGAAATTTTGTAACACTGATATGTTTTTGTTCATTTATTTTGCCAATATGGTTTGGATTCAGTGACAGATTAGTCGTCAACAGTGCATACCCAACAGTCCACTTCTCCTGAATACTAACACCTGTTCACTATTTACCCTGCAATCAAGAACTGCACACACACCACTGACTCTCAGACGGATGTGTCCACCTTTCCCATGCTTTTTCTTCCTTCAATTTTGTGCCTTAAGCAGTTCTGATTTTTCCGTTTACATTGTAAAGCCGACATTTACTCAAACCATTGTTTTTTAATTTATGTGTATTTGCATCTGAGCTAACTTTGCTAAACTCTACTGCATCTTGCATTTCAATTTGCCTTGTTTAGTATAAGTGCTGGTTTGTTGTTTTGTTTATACTGATGTCAGTACTGGATTATTACATTTGCATTAAACTTTTTATGTGTCTATTACATTGGCACAGTATCACTGCATAAATTATAGCAAATTTGCTTTGATTTATGCTTTATACCACAAAATGCAAGGCAAATAAATAAATAAATAAATCTCCTGAATGCACTGATAGTTTTTTTTAATCCACTGGGCTGTTAAAATACTTAATATTCAATAGTCACAAAGTGCTGAGTTTCCCCTATCCCTGTGCCTATACTGATATATCTCAATTGATAGATAATGTATTTAAAGTAACATTTCAGTTTTGTTTTGATCAACCTCATGATTCTGATATAAAATAATTAGCTGACAGTGAAGCAAATTCATTGCAGGGGTTCACAACTATTAATTTATTTTTAGGCTATTTTATTCACACAGTTAAATGCTGGCTGGTCAAACCACCAAAGAATATGTCAAACTGCACAGCTATGAACAGACTACAAATGGCATTTTCACTGTAAACGCATTTTTAGGCTCCATTGTAAACAACAAAATAAATTAACAAGTCAGTGGAATAAATGTGCAAAATTATAAATCAGTGTATCATATCGCACTAATATTTGAATGTACTAAATGTACCAAAATCACATGGATAAAGGATTCTATGTGTATAGCAGCTTCTGAGAGGTGTTTTTTTCTGACTGATAAAGACCTAGGAGTTGAACCTCTAACAGACTAACAACATTGATTTAGCATGCTTTCTTTACCATCTGCCTAGCTGTTATTTCCACTGCCCCAACTAGTCTACAGCTCCCCACAGCAGCGAATTGTGACTGTGTTAGTCAAATAGACTATGCAACCCCTAATGCCTGTACTTGTTCAGTAACCATTTCTTGTATCATGAACAGACAACAGAGCAGAAAACCAAAGAAATTGCCAAATAGGGGCAAGCATCCAGGCGGTTGCTTTGTTCTGCTTTGCATGATTTCTTGCTTGGGGTGTTATGTTCTCACATGGAGCGGAGAAGTGTGGAGGGTGTTGTTCTGTCACTGTATGAATGACTCATCAATAACCAGAGCAGAGGGATGAAAACAATGAGACATATTTGATCAAAATATTCAGCATCATTACTCATTCGGCCAAATGCAATTTTTTTTTTTTCCAGCCCAATATATTGGTGGGAGTACCTTTGATGCATCTCTGTTTGAAATTGGATCAGCTCCAGGCATTTTGATGAGCCTAAGATGAATGGCATTGAGACTAGCTAGCTTTATTGCTATAGTTCATTGGAGTACAAGGTATTACATTGAACACACCTTTCTCTTTATAATTGTGTTATAGAAGTACAGTATATTTAGAACATGGAACAGAAGAGACCTCCATACTCACTCATCCCCATACCCTTCTCTTACAGATGATGGCTTTGTGACTAATTTAGACATATCATACTTCTCTGAAAGAAATTTTATGTAATCATTGAACCATGAAAAATTTGCCCTCTTTGGATATAGTTTAAAAAAAATAATAATTTGTGATTAACTCATCAGTATATATTTGTCATATATTTGCAATACCATATATATTTGTCATATTCTGAGAAATGTTTTGTAGTCAGAACAACTAAATAAATACAAGAACCTCCTGTGCAGAGCCATGACAAAGTTACACTGTTATCTATTGTATATATAATTAGTTTAAGTGAGAAGGCTAAACAATCCTGCAGGCTATTTAACCATAAATGTTCATTTGCATTTTTTTCATTCTTTTCATTACCACCAGCTGGGTCCTCACCAAAGGATCACCTGCTAACAAGAAAAGTACATCAAAATATATTTTGACACATAAAGCATCTAATAACAATATTGTCTCATGTGCACTGGTTTTCCATAAAAGGTGGGCAGGAAGGCAAAATGACTTGTGGGGATTGGTGCGGCAAGTGTGCCCAACTTCACAAAACCATTTCTGTGATCACAATTAACCCATCCATCCATCCATTTTCTGTACCACTTATCCTACAAAGGGTTGCGGGGAGCCTGGAGCCTATCCCAGGGGACTCGGGCTACAAGGTGGGGGACACCCTGGACAACATGCCAACCAAGCAAGGCACAATCACACACCCATTCACACAGTATAGACAATTTGGAAATGCCAATCAGCCTACAACACATGTCTTTGGACTGGGGAAAGAAACCAGAGTAAATCCCCGAAGCTCAGGGAGAACATGTAAACTGCACAAACACAGGGCGAAGGTGGGAATCGAACCCCCAGCCCTGGAGGTGCAAGGCAAACTTCTGCATAAGCTTAGTTGAAGACGCACAATTTGAGCATACAGTATCATAGGGTTCATCCGTTTTCTAATATCAATTGGTATCAAAGATGATCTAGCTAGCATGTTAGTACTTTTATTTCTGTTTCTACGTAGGCTACATATGCTGGTGAAGACATTTAAAAATGCATCTGACTCAGTATTATAGATATGTTTATATTTAACTAAAATAATGAAAATTATGGTGAAACCTTCAGTGGTCATACAATTTTCAGTTATTCCTACTTAAATATTTTCTATTTGCAACATGTAGTCAAGCACTTGTGTACAATCACTAGCTTTACTTAGAACTGTTTTTATTGTCAATACCATGACAGAGACACAAGCATATTTTATCTGCCAAATAAAATAAGGTTGTTTCATATGGGAAGCAGAGTGAGACAGGCAGAGCTGAGAACATATTGTCGTTTTTAAGCATTTTGAGCATTTTTAAACACCCTTAATACAAAATAGCTCAAATGCAAATAGGTGAAACTACAAAATACTCCAACTGAAAAATATATAAGAATAAAAAAGACAGTAGGTTGTATTTTGTAAGTACAGAAATATTTTTTTTAAAGCTGGATATACAGTAAGATCAGTAGATAAGCGTAATTCTGGTAGTATTGTAGCATTCTGGTAGATCATATTTAATGCTGTTTGGTAGACTGGTTTGCACTAAATCATGAAAGATCTGTTATACCATTCCATTTTATGTTTTTTTAAAATTATTTTTATTGTAAAACTTTTAATCAGTTGTTTTTTTTTCCATATGGGAAGAGCTTAACAAAGCCACAATCACAGCTGATTTGTCTAATAATAGGAATCCACTTTACTAGCTAGCAAAAGGTGTGTGTGTGTGTGTGTGTGTGTGTGTGTGTGTGTGTGTGTGTGTATGCATGCATAGAAATAGAATGTGTTACTACAATATACTTATTCTCAGAATATTCCACTGAATGTAATTCTGATGTAATTCATTGCACTAAATGTTGTAGAGATCTCCTCTCCAGGCTTCTCATCTTTTTCTCCTTGTCCCTCACTCATGGGACTTCCACTGACTGCTAATCCATGTGCTCTTCTTTGATCTGTGAGCTGTGAAATAAATAGAATTCATAATTCAATGTCTTCAGCCTACTGTTTCCTTATGCAGACTTAAGGGCAGATCTTAGACTCCTGCCCCTTAGGATGGGGGGTGGGGGGTGGGGGGGGGGGCAGATGGATCATCTCAATTTCAGGTTATATGTACTAAATTATTCATGAAATGTAAGGAGGCATACTCTTTTTGTTTCTCGGGAATGACCTAGAATCCTTTTTAGTTTTAAGGAATGCAAGGAGTAATCCAGGAGAGGTTCTCTGAGACATCTTGGTTTCAATTTCAGTGCAAAAGTGTAGAGAAGGATCTGTTCTGACAGACAGATGGGCAGAACAACTTGAGAAGTCACACAAAATTTTTCTCTGCCTCAGCATTCATTCCTCAATGGAGAAATGTCTGAGAGCACATGAAAGCAAATTCTAAGAGAATTCTGAGAACATAGTAGTGTGGACCCTTTCCTTTAATGCTTGTATAAATGTGCACTTGTAATCCAGAGATGCTGGCCACCCAACGACAGCATCTGTGGTGGTCCTGAGAAATGACAGTGTTTTCTGGACATGGAAAAATGTAGCAATATTGGCTTTGGGATTGTTCACTCACTACTGTATTCATCACAGTTATGCTGGCTGTGAGCTGTTATTTTTAGTTTTCCCTTATCAATGATAAATCATATAGTTTAAATGATTTGAATGTTTTATTTTGTTGAATGCACAGGCCTAAGGATGAGAAAGGGTGAGATTTTCATAGAAGCATCAAGATTCAGACTGAAAAAAGCACAGCAGAAGACCAGTGAATGAGAACTAATGTGGCTGAAATAATGTGACAGCCTGCTTGGTACATTGACTTTATATTGCTAAAATATGTAACTTCAGTAGACAAAAAGACAAATCAAACAAACAACAACAAAAAACTGTAAAATGTGAATGTAATAAAAGTATTGAAAGACTAGTATAACGTTTCCAAATGTACTGTGAAGGCAAGCTTAGCTATTAGACAATGATTTCCATGCTACTTGTCTTATATACAGTAGGCTTTGCTTTTCTGATGATTTCTGATTTGTTATAAATGTACAAATCAAACCTACAGTCATGCTGTCTTTCAGGAAGTCTGTAAGAGGTTATTGAATATATTTTCCCAGGCCCTTGTGCTCAAGGTTTTCCTCTTGAGTTTGTTAAACATTCAAAACTTTTTAATTGCATTTCATTTAAAAACTTCCATAATTGTTATTGAAGGGCAACATTACCTCAGCTGATGAATTACCACTATTGGTCTAAATACAGATTCATAACATGTTAAACGTACATAAAATATGATGCAAAAGAATAAAAGAAGAAACTCTTTTTTTTTTTTTTTTTTTTTAAATCCCAAGCATTTGATTACAGTGATGCAATTATTTTGCTACTGTTGGCTGAAGATATTGTTTGGTCCATGAGTACACTAATATTATATAATGGCTCAAAAAAAAAAAAAAAAAAAAAAAATTCATGTTGCACTGGTGCCAGGTCTGAAACAAACAAACAAACAACCAAAAAACCCCCACAAAACAAAAAAAAGCACATCTTGATTTATTAACTTTATTTCCTATTTTTGTAGAACAATCAAGAGATCATAGATTAACATACTTGACAAGTTTTGTGACAAGCTATCATGTGACATGCCTGCTGAAATCTGATTGGCTAAAGATGGCCATGTTTTTAAAGTAACCCAGTACAAATGCACTTATAGATTATTACAATGATTCAGCAAATTTCAGCTTCACCGGATTTATGATTCCTGAGAAACAGCTACAGTATTTGAACTTAAGCCTACCTCCCTTGGATGATAATGATGTAAATTTTTAAGATCTCCTCAGAACCTTGTACTGAACAAACCTTTCAAGTTTAGTGCAAATCCATGCAACTTACAAAAAGTCTAGTTTCATATGACTTGTCATTCTTTGTACGCATAATAATTTCAAACAATTTCAATATCGCTAAGAAACTTTTCAGCATTCATAACCTCTTTATCAACTGCTGGAGGATTTATATAAGTTTTATGACAAAAATCATTGCAAGCTTGAATCCTGATGATGCCTCTTTGGTTGGTAGCTGATGTGTGATATGGAAGAGCTGGATAGTGGATGGGCATTGGCAAATGTCCAAGTTAGGGAGAAAATTAGGAAATGTTTTTAAATGTTAAAGCAAATGTATTAATTTTATTATTACTGTTATTGTTGATTATGTTTTTATTGTTGATCTTCATTCTCACCTTCGTATCTCAACTGGGAATGCATGTATTGTGTTTGCAATGAAGGACTTCCACTCAAGTGTGTGCATCCTTGATAAATCTGGACCAGGCTATCACTAAAAGCCTTTAGTTGGATTGATGCCCTGTCTCTGACAGGGTGAAGTGTTTAAGGATGGGGTAAATCAGATCCAATAAGAGCAGATTTAAATGACGGCTGTGGCCTGTAATTGGTTCTGCAGGTGACTCCTTAGCACAGGAGAAGCAGCCAGTGACCTTGACTATGATTGTGCATCGCTCTTTTGTGCCACAACCCACATCAATCTCTGTAAATATGTCTAGCTCTAGAAGAACCCCACTATATGCCATGTCATTTGTGTACAGGCTGGAATAATCAATGTACAACCATTTATAAATGCTTAGAAACTTAATTATTAATATTAATCTCAATCATTTTAATACAGTGATGGAAATCTGCTTGATCAAGGTGTTGTTTGGCCCATGATCATGCTAATATTATCTCAGAAATAATGACTCAAAAAGCTAATGTGATATTGCTGCCAAATCTGAAAGAAAAAAAACCCACATCCTGACCAATTAGCTTTATTTCCTAATCACTTAGCATATGACTCGCTACACATGAGCAAAGCTTGGCAAGCATCCTCACTGGCTCTACTTAAGTCTGCAGTCTTTTTCCTTATTCTAGACTCCTAAGTACTAGACAATTTCATCAATAATGTGCACAAAGGAAGGTTGAAAACTAATTTGGTAAGTTTTTGCCCCCATAAGTATAAACTCAAACACAAGCATAAGCACTTGGGACACAGTGCCCAATGTGGTGTAATTTTCCCCTCTCTTGTTCTGCTTTTCTTATCTTTCTTATACACCTTGCCATGCTGGCATTTTCTGCCAATCATGGTGTGACAGCTAACTTCACTGCATCAAACTGTGATCAAATCAGAGCCTTTTCATCTGGCAGTGAGAACAATGTATTCTGTACTCTAATGAACTCCTGGCAGGACAGCCACCTGCCTTTTCGCATTGCCAGCCAATGCAGCAGCAGCAGCAGCAGGCAACCTTTACTTAATTACATGATTTTGCATTCAGGACTCAGTGAGGCAACAAAAACTAGCTTTTAGTAGGAGTGCTGTCTTTCTTATTATCGAGAAAGTAAGGGGGCAAAGAGACTGCAAAGTTATTGATGCAAAGATATTGTGGGTGTGAGAGAGGAGGAAAGAACAAAGTATTGTAGAAAAAAAAAACCCTCATGCTATTATGGAAGTGCATATTCAATTATTTCAGTTCATTTAATTAATTTACCATGTTAATGTTCCAGTGATGTTATATCAACCTTGACATTTGAGTGAATGGATTTCAAACTTTTAAATCGCTATCTATAGCTAAAGTAAATTAGAAAGTAAAATGGATAAAAAAAGATCCACAAAGATCCACATCAGGTGTGATGATTATGTATGCATTCAGGTTACAGACAGTTTGGATGTATATTGGTGCTCTGTAGTATAATTACACATATCAAGCACAATAAAGTCACATTATTTTTATGCATAAAAGTTTAACAGGGACAGTTTAAACAAAGCCAGTTTAGCACTTCCTCAGTTGATGGGATGATTTGTAAAATGGCTCTCATAAAAAAGATATCTACTTTAATCACATATGCAGGCCTCATTTCAGTTTTGCATTTTTATTTAAATCTCTCACGGTGGGTAATGAGTACTTGTGCCTTGAGTTGTTAGATTTAGCTTCATTGAGGTAATATACCCTGCAATCTTGGCCATGATGAACTCATTTCGGGCTGTCAATGTGCTAACTCTGGCTCAGTTTGTGGCAAAAAGCGATTTATCGGCTGCTGAGCTGTTCGGTCAGCATGATGCTTATAGCTATTCCTGCTGTAATCCACAGCACAACATTAAAAAAAAAACAAAAAACAAAAAAACAGCTAATTGAGAACTTAAATCTGCCATAAAATGAGACTATTAAAAGAAAAAGAAAAAACCCCTCCATTCTGAAGTAGTTTAAAGTGAACATCCCTAGCTCTTTTTATCATATCTTTATAGGAAGCTTACAGTGATGTCAGTAACTATAACCATAGTGCATGGTACTGTTTTGTTTCTGTGTTGGATTTGAAATGAAACAATAACTATGTAGTTGGAGAATAATATTGTGTGATTCATATTGGGTGAATCACAGTTTTTACTTTTAAGGGAACCATAAGTAGTTTTGGGGCAGTAAGGCCAAACTCACAGGTCCAGGGTCCCTAGTTAAATCTTATTCTTCAGCTACTGCCTAGCATCCCAGTAAGGGTGCATTCCTGCCTCCTGCCCCACACTGTCCCCACGGATGCAATATAAACAGTTTAACATAGACAGGTCCAAAACGTGAGACAAGTTCAAGGTAAGAAAAAAAAAAACAAAAACAGGCAAGGGTTCAGGTGATTGGCAAACAGTACAATGCAGCAGAAAAAAAAGAACACAAAAACCTGGATAGCAATTAATGACAAAAATGCTTGGTAAGTCAGGTTGTGCTCGCTGAGCATTACTTTGCACTGATTGAATGACCAAGGTCTGTTTAAATAGGGTAATTGGATAAAGGTGTGTGTGATTAAAACTCAGAGATGAACGTGCGTGTTGAGTGTTGTGCTGGGGATTGTAGTCCATATCTGACAGGTTTGTCTGCTGCAGTGTGTTCTGGGAAGTTGAGTTAAGGAAGGAGTCAACCTGACACTCCTGGTGTTCCTGAGGTTCTGTATCTACCATGACCCTAATTTTAGCTGTCAAATTTAGTTGTAAAAATACATTATTTAGTAACAAGCCAAGTAACATACTGATGATATCCATTAGCAAATAACATACTAAAAATGACATTTGTTATGTATCTAATAGAGCATAGTGGTGAAAGATGGAAGAATACATTTGATCATTAAGGAAAACATGTTGAACTGGCCAAGTACACCCAGTAGGATGTAGGAATAAATGTATCTATCAGAGTACAGCCAGAGGCAACTGAATATACAGATATACTTGTGCCACCCTGGTAGGTGGGAGAGGGGACTGAGGACACTGGAAGCAGGCTTTGCATGAGAGTGATTCTCCCTTATTCACTGTATCTCACAGAGTATAAATAGACATAGAGTCTTTTATTAAAATACATTGTGAAAGTGTCTGAACACAGGCAGAGTAAAAGAAGACATAGCTTTTCTTAAAATGCAAACTGGCCATTAAAAAAAAAAAAAAAAAAAAAGACACCCCCCCCCCCCCCCCCCCAACTTGAATGCCAGCACTAGACTGCAGTGAACAAGGAGGCAGGGTGTAAATTTGTTTTTAAAAATGTAATATAGTTTTACATAAAGTAATTCACAATTATAATAATGTGATTGAATCACTGTGTAATGCAAATATCTGACTTGTAAAGTAGTAAAGGACAGTAGAACGGAAACATGCTAACTAAGTCATACCATGTTATTTCCTAGCCAATTTATTACAGACAACATCTGAAAAACTAACATATTTTGTATACCATTTGACTCACTTCCTGCCACAAACAAATATAAAAGCGTTTTAATGAGCCCTACTTTGAAAACGTGGTGTAGACAAAACCACACATGAAAAGGTAGTTGTGGCGTACCCCCAGTTACATCTATGGAGACAAACCAAGAGATTTTAAGGTAATCCAGTTCACTGATGGAAACATGATAGGCAGATCAAGTATAATTACATAGAACTAACAAAAATAAGATTGCAAGAAAACAAGGCACATGTAACACAAATTAGACTCCATAAAACAATTATGAGAAATGGTTGATAGTGATGTTCAAGACAGCTTTCTATGTCATACTTGTATACTGTACTGTGTACTGCAGGATAATAAACTGGATACTACATATTATTCCTCATAGTAGTATACAGTATAGTGGTAGTGTTTGCTATAGGTGCTCAGGTGACAAATTACCATTCAAATTGTTCATGATGCAGTTACTTTAACAACCACAGAGTGTTTCATTTTTATTCATTTTTGTATTTTCATAGTTACTGTGGCCCAAACTTAATTTACTTTTGATAAATGCGCATATATTTCCTTTCAGTTGATTTTTTTGAATAAGGTGTTTACATGCAATGCATTTCCAAATAAAACAGGCATATACCAGGGGTGGAAATCAGAATTTTGAGAAATCAGAAATTTGTCGTAATCTGAATCGGGCAATCGGATTGTGGCATTTACGTGACTCAGTACTAATTAGAATATTTCCAAATTCCAATTAATATCGGAATATTGAAGTGCATGTAAACATAGCCAATGATAATACATTAAAATGGTAAAAAATTCAACTGTAAAAAAGTTTACTAATTCATCTAATTCATATGTTTCACAAATGGGAAAAACTAGCTAAAACCATAGACAGCAGGCTATTTATGGAGTGTGTGTAATGAGCAACAAGTGAATTAAATCAGAAATCTGGGGCTGCAGAGTGGGTGAATGTGTAATGTGATCTAGTTTTGGTCATATTGTCTTTTAGCTGTGAATTCTAGGAAATGGAGACGTGACAGTGATTAGGGTTCTCATTAAGATTATTTTCAAATATTTCAAATATGCATTCTATGCGGTCCATGAAACAATATATTTAATGAGATTAATGAACAATTATAGTCTGGCAATAATGCACACAAAGGTCAACAAGAGCAGTGACAGACACAAGCACATTATAGATTGATACTTATCTTGCATAAGACCAGATGTGAAAATCACTGCAGTGTAGCTGATCATATCCACTGACGATGATAAACATCAACAAAATTTGCATCTTGCAGACTGATGACTTTTCCAAAGGAATGCATATATGTTTCCAAGCTCACCATCTGTAACTATTCTGCTATCTATGCAGAAGCCAAACCCAGATGCCTTATACTTCTTTCAGTGAATTGGCTGTGAACCATGGGGAACTTCAGACTTCAGTGTCAGAGAGCTGAAATTGGGGGAAACAAAGAAACCACATATACAACAAGACAGCTGTAGAGAATATGAATGAAGAAATATCGATATTTTTCTATGACAGCTTGTCATTTCCTGTCATTCCAGAGAGGGACAAACCTGTATTATCAATGTGTACGGCCAAGAATAACAGTCCACCTTTTAACCCCCACTCGTATCCCCCACCTTCCACCTACACTAGGCTTCACACCAAACCAGACATGTGCACCTTCTCTAATTACACGCCACTCATGTTAAATTAATCATGTTCAGACCTCTGCAGTCACTTGTATATTTAAAAAGCATCAAGAAAAGAGAGAGAGAGGGAGGGAGGGAGGGAGGGAGGGAGAGAGAGAGAGAGAGAGAGAGAGAGAGAGAGAGAGAGAGAGAGAGAGAGAGAGAGAGAGAGAGAGAGGGGTGCTTTAAAAGTTCTCTTCAAAGGCCCATTACACTATAGACTGAAGTCCTAAACTGATTGGTGGAGGTGATAGAGCATAAAATGTGAGTTTTCAAGGGTTTAATTATGTTTTCCTCCACAGCTGGATTGTGTCCATAATTATTACAAAGTTGAATGCAGAGACCTCACAACCTTGTTGCTAAGGTGTTCAGCTAATGAAATGGAGACTATTTTGTATGTTCTTATTACAACCTTTTGATTTTGATATCATTAACAAGAGATATCATTTTTATATAATTAATCAGAGAGAGAGAGAGAGAGAGAGAGAGAGAGAGAGAGAGAGAGAGAGAGAGAGAGAGAGAGAGAGAGAGAGACAGAGAGAGAGAGAGAGCATTAATTTTAGGGAATAAAAACGATGGACATATGCAGAAGGAATCTAGTGAACTAGAGTAGTTGACTTATTTCACATAATACAGTAAGAATGGACTGTATGTAATATAGAAATTCCATTTTATAAATTGTACTGCAGTAGTTCCACCACAATTTTCATAATTTATGCCTGAATAGTGAACGTTTAGAGAAATTAATAATTATGAGTCACATTAGCTTCAAAGATACACATACAGTCTGAGTGGCATATGATCCACATCCACAGTACAATCTTCCTTTTTCTACAAAAATCTATTCTGTTTTGCTTTTCAGGTCTTTTTTCTTCCAACTTCATATCATGTCCACATAGTCACTTGCACAATAAGGGAAGATAGAAAATGGCAACAAGTGATTGCAGGCACACTGGCCATTCTGCTGCCTGATACATTATTGATCTGGCAACTTGCCGGAGTGATAGGTGAAGAAGGCAGAGAATCAAACTAATTTGAAACTGGAATAGGAAAAAAAATCTGTTTCAATCCCTTTCTGTGATGACCACATTATAAAATCATCATGAAAAAAGTACAAACTCAATGAACTATTGAGGATAATATGTATTGGTCCTCACATCATTGAGGCGAATTCCAATCCTTTCAATAACTGTCATAGCTTTGTTGCTTTGTTGCTACATTTTTCTATCTCACTATTTTTATTTTTTCAATATTGAACTGTCCAGTTACAGTAAGTCTGTGCCCACTATAGCCTCAGCTTCCTGCTGACACACTCCTGCTGTATTCTTATTAAAGTGTGTAGTGTATTTAGTTTCTTAGTTGAGACAAGTGTGCATGTTTTCATTGTGACTGCCAAAAGTCCAAAAACCTCAATCATTTCAAAATATGCCTGGGTTTAAATATACAGAAACGAGGCTATTTGAATCAGAAAGGCAAAAAAATATATATATATACAAAAGTTAAATGATGAATATTGACAAAATAACACAGAGTTCACAAGCCACTGGGCTGGGGACACATACACAGAGTGCATTTCCCCCAATCATGGTTTCAGGCTGTAATAAACACTATAAAATAGATGATTCTTGCTATATTCTACAGTCGATGCTTGCAGATTTTGAACTACAGTTGAACTACTACTTTGAACTCAGTTTGTTTTGAAAAGTAATTTTTTTATGGAGTGAATATTAATGGGTCACTGCATAGTAATTATGTCTGATAAAATTGTTATTCAAAGGGTCAAAAAATGTCTTTCTTTGCAAATTGGTCACATCTGTTTTTATAACACATTGCTACAGGTCATGAGAGAATATAAGTCTGTGCCTGAGAGCTTTATCTTTCTGATTTACACCATAATAATTTTATATATCCAGTAGTATGTAGGTGTGTGAGTTATTGGATATTTTGAAGATGCTAAAATCATCTTTTGAGAGTGGACCTAAAAAGCATTAAAGGAAATTCATGATAGACAGAGTGAAAGTGCAGCAAAAAAATTGAGAGATGAGTTATGGGTAATGTGCAAAATGGACTAATGGGATAACGTCTTTGATATTTTGTCATGACCTTTGTAAATAAATTGATTATTTAATAAAGTATGTTAATTTATATTTATAATGGATTTGAATGGGCATAAGATGTACTCTGTACTGCATGCACAAAAAAGTGCAATCTAATTGCGCATGTCACAAGTGGTGTGGATTTAAACACTGAGTCTGCTCTATTTAGCTAGAATTTGGGTGAATCTGTTTCTTTATGTTAAAGTGGCATTAAATAAATAGTGAACATCCATAAGACTAGCTTGTGAAAAATATCACAAGATGTATAAGGCTGAGCTTGAAGTCAAGAAACTACAGTCTTATCCATGTGTCTGCACTAAGAGGGGGTCTCTCTCCTTGAACAAAGACACTCACGGCATGGCAATACTACACTTTTATTAAATAGTGACTTTGAAAATAAATTATTATTATAGGTCTATAATCATTATTATACCTTAGAAAAATCTACATACGGCACTTTTAATGTGACTGCTCACATTTCAAGATTATTGCTCAGAGCTTACCCTGGGCCCCAAACCATTATGTTATCAGACCTGGCTTGTTCTCAGTAAGTGGCTGACTTGATCGAAGGCAAGTAGGAACATATCATGGGCTGAGATCAGTGCTTCACACAGCTGGACATTTGCCTGTAGCTCTGCTAACTGTTAGGAATACATCACAGTATCTCAGGAGAGAAGTATAATGGCACATGTGAGAACTATGGCCTTCACCATTAAAAGTGTGATATAACAGCACAGCAGGTTCTAAAACAGCATGTGCCTCAAATCTCATAGCCTTAGGACTTTACCCAGGAAGGACACTGTATAGTGAGTTATATGATGAACACTATAGTTGCATCAACAACCTCACCGTATCAATGGGTAGACAGTAGTGGTGATATTTGTCTGAGAACTACAGAAGGACTATTTAACATTTTGAGTTTAACATATTTTATGTTCTATATTTTTGAAAATTTTGAAAACTTTACAGAAATACTTTGAAATAAATCACTCATGGGCTTGCCATAAATAAAATTGTCTCTACTTCTCTACTTGTCTCTATGCAGCATGTTGAAAAACAAAAACAAACAAACAAACAAAATGTTTTGTTACTAGATAATTAATATGGCTTTTTCATGATTTTACGTTATCGATAATTTTCTAGATAATTATTATACTTTTGTGCTAGAAGAAGCTGCACTAATCAAGCGTTGTGTTGCAAGGCAATAGCTGGGTGTTACTAACTTGTGGAACAGAGCGGGGCTCTTAGTATTTTTATCTGATTATTATTACAGACTAACAATCGATTTGGAACACCAATAATGTTAGAAAAATTTTTTAGGGGGACCTACGCCACAGTGATCCACTGCTACTAAATAGCTGCTGTGTCAAGGAGTTCTAATACATGTTACTCTGCCATCTACTGGTAATTTATGATTTGGCAATGATGGATCCACTCCTTTCAACTTCCGTGCTTAGACTACCCAACATTTAAAATATGAAAATGAAAGTTTTATTATGTTAGTTCCCTGGGAAATGTATTTCAAAACAACAATATTTTTCCCAATTCATGGAACTGTTGTTTGTAGTTGAGAACTATAGGCACGTAATAATATTTTATCAAATTTAGTTTTTGGGTGTGTTACACTCCAGAAAGATAAAAAAAAAGGTATCTGGGTGCACCTAACCTCTGGATCAGATTCTTCTGCAAAGCTGGAAGGAAGTGATCATGCTAGTTAAACTGGGGTCCTTTAAATTATAATGCCCGTATGATTTTTCTCTAAGATTTTCTAATGATGCAGATTGTTCATTTACGAATGTCAAAAAACACACAATGAATTTACAAGTCAATATTCTTCAAATTAATTAAAATATTATTTTTTTTAAAGACTCCAGCAGGGATATGCATTCCAGTGCACAGTGCACAGTCTGCGGTAGCTCTATAGATAAAAGTGTAATTCTTTCCACTTTGTATTGAAATATGGTAGACATGTTGTTTTATTTCAGAGCTCATTAGGACAGTGTTTTGGCCCAGCTACTGGAGCAAATCACTGACAATAGATTTAAAAAACTGCATTCCCTATTCATGTCTGTATATGTATCTGTTTAGAACATGTTTATTTCTGTTCATTCAAAATAATGTATTTGTATTTGGTTACATCCCTCTGATAGAAATGAAATGTCAGCCTCTCTAGTATAAATAGGTTGTAAGAACGCAATGAGGTCAAATGTACTTTCAATCAGCTTGTATAGAGTCTCTATATTACAGCATCAATCATCTGGCAGCCAACAAAGGCTGGCATGGCTTCTTTCTCACTTATTGCCTGAGGTGTTGGTAGAATGATGAAGCATTCCACAGCCATGGCCATTCGATTACGCATAGTGCTGTTATTTCACCAGAAATACGTAAAGCAAGTGAAGGCTCCATGTCCTTGCCTACTCTTACTTCAATCACTCCTGTAGTTTAATATCACACCAAGAACAGAGCCATTTCAAGTGGTGCTCAAACAAATTTTGTTTCAACCAAAGTTTCTGTGTCAAGGCAAATCCAAAACATTTTATTCTTTTGTTCATTACTGGTCTCTATAATAAAATTATTAACTGCTTTACCCCTTGAATGAGAGATATCCTTCTCAGAGTTGACAAATTCTGTGTTCCAAACTCAGACTAGATAGATCTTGCCTCTAAAAGCCTCATGATGGATTTGATCATCCCAACAATTAACAGAACGCATTTAAAAATATCATTTTTAAATGATAAATGATCCCACCTGAGTTTCATTGTGATGTGCTTAGCGATTATGGTGCTAATTTTGTTGATTGGTGCTGTATTGTTGTTATTCCTATGGGAGGTTATTGGATGTCCACTTTCCAGTGATGTTCAACATCATATTAATGAGAAATCCAAAGTAGAATTATTCAACATTAAGTCTAAACGTAGCTCCTTACTGAGCTATTTAAGGGGAACTTAAAATTTATATGCTAATGATAATATTAAGACACTAAATTATTTCTGTGTAAGAATAATTCACAAAGCATTTTAGTTCTAAAAGAAGGTGTAGAATACTAAGTGGCTGCTGCCCACAATTTAAGAGTGTAGTCATGTTAATATATCAGACATATTTAATGACAATGTGCTTTAAAAGGTATAGTGTCAAAGTATTTTAATGATTGTGGAGAAAATGTGGGCAGTACCTGATTTATTAAATGATGCATAGTGCAGAATATCTGATGCTTCACAATATGAAAACTTCAGGCTCATTTTCTTTCCCTTTACAACAGGTCTGTGCTTAATTGTATTTTACATAAACAGACGAAATGTATAAGAGCCATTCTACTGAATAGGTGCCATTTCTGTCCCCAGGACATTATATGAATACAGTGAGGGAAAAAAGTATTTGATCCCCTGCTGATTTTGTACATTTGCCCACTGACAAAGAAATGATCATTCTATAATTTTAATGGTAGATTTATTTGAACAGTGAGAGACAGAATAACAACAAAAAAAAAAAATCCAGAAAACCGCATGTCAAAAATGTTATAAATTGATTTGCATTTTAATGAGGGAAATAAGTATTTGACCCCTTCTCAATCAGAAAGATTATTCTATAATAATCTTTAAATTATAGACTGATCATTTCTTTGTCAGTGGGCAAACGTACAAAATCAGCAGGGGATCAAATACTTTTTTCCCTCACTGTATATGCATGAATATTAACTGAATATACATTTTATTATTAAGCAATGTGTTCTGCACATTAATCTAATTGCAAATTCAAAATATATAATTTAAAACGTTAATAAAAACCACCTAGAACACTGAAAAAATAGAATTTGTTACCTGTCCCCACTCTCTAACACTGCACTTTACCATGAAATGTAATGATTAAAATCCTATCCTTCAAAAATCTTTTTTTTTTTTTTTTTTTTTTTTTTTTTGCATTGTGTGACTCCATATCTCATCTATGGTTGAAATATAGATTTTTTTTAATAATATTATTTTATTAATAATATTATAACATATTACATAATATTTTAGTTAAAATGCACAATTTAGTCGTGTCCCCAGTTTTTCCACTCACTCCTGTTACCTTAACACATTTCACCCTCTGGAAAAGTTGGAACATTTCACAAGTCACGTTTACCAGGAAGTTGTATTGTCTGGATTGTCGGAAGGCCATGGGAAGACCAAAAGTAAGTTCTCTCATTTTCATTTCTGTATATTTGATGATATTATAACTATGACTGAGAAGGTCCATCTCAACATACAGTCTTTTTTACATAAATCATTTCTTAGATGTTATTTGTTTATTTTAAAAATAAAAATTTTTGGTAAATCACTAGAATGTGCTCAGTGTCCTCATGCTATTACCATTAAGGCCATATGTCTATATTTCCTGTATTTGCTAATTCTATGCTAAAAACTCAGTCCTGTTACTTTTATAAAGAGGCTTTTTATAAAGGCTTCTTAGAAAAGGTAACAGGACTAAGAAAAATGCAACCATCTTCTGCTTAGAAACCTTGTAAAAAAAATTAAATAAAGTTACATGAGATTGTGTGTTATTAGATTCAATCCTGAAAAAAGATAAAAAATAAAGTTTCATTTTGAAGAGTTACAACAAGCAAATAGCACCCATTTGGTGGAATGGCCCATGAATATTAAGGATTCCATTGGTATAGGTGTTGCTTAATTGCTGTCATACAAATTCCCGAACTTTGGTCGAAATGGCTTGCAGTGGTTAAGAGAGACAGATTAAGAGGAAGACATGGATCATGTATAATATTCTAAATTAACAGGATTACACATGCTACGGAGCTTTGTAAATAATCCTGCATGTCTCTGCTTACTAGCACTGTCATGAAATTACTTTGAAGCCTCACTTTTCAGTACATAGCAGGCAGCTCAGATATTTCTGTTTAACAACCCTAGTCCATTTTCTTGTTATTGAGTTCTGTGTAATCTACAGTAGCCTGTTTGCTTGTATATCAGTCCTCTGCCTGTGCTTGTTGCTCTACCCCATAAATATTTCACCAAATATGTCTTCTACCTCCTTGAGTGATTTTTAAGGGGGATTTTTAAAGTGGGTGGTGAAATTGGTGAAATGACCAGAGCCATTTGCTTCAAATACAGTGCCCTCCACTAATATTGGTTCTATTGGTAAATATGAGCAAAGAAGGGTGTGAAAATGATCTTTATTGCAAACACAACATAGGTTCATTAAAAAAAAAAACTTTGTTAAATACAAGTGTGCAACAATTATTGGCACCCCTATGAATTCATATGAGAAAAATATATTTGAAGTATATTCCCACTGATATTTAAAAATGTTTTAGTACACCTGGGTGACTAGGAGCAGGAAATTGTTCAACCATGACTTCCTGTTTCACATGGTTATAAATATGAGGTAAAACATAGGCCAAATTCCCTTAGTCATTCATAACAATGGAAATGTAGCTGTGATGTATGGAAAACAGCTTTTCTGCTCTTTTGGCAAACAGATAACAAATATCTAGAATGGTAATGAAAATTATATGATATTTCTATTGACCCATAAAGGACGATTTCTGACCAGAAAAGGTATCAGCTGTATTCAGGCAATAATAAAGGTTCACCTAGAGCAGGGGTGTCCAATCTTTTCCAGAAAGGGCCAGTGTGGTTGCAGGTTTTCATTCCAACCAAGTAGAAGCCACACCTGAGTCTATTGAAAGCCGACATCAACTGATTAAACAGGTGGAATCAGGTGTGGCTCCTGCTTGGTTGGAATGAAAACCTGCACCCACACCGTCCTTTGCGGATAAGATTGGACACCCCTGGCCTAGAGAGAGGTAAAATAGGAAATGAGAGCACTCTAGCATGTGAATGACAACATTATTAGTCACACAAAGAGACTGAAGCAGTCAGTGATTTAGAACAGTCCTGTCATCCTTATGAACAGCCTTGTCTTTTTCTTCTCTTTCCCCTTCCTTCTCTTGGTGCTTGTTCTCTGCCATAAAGTAAGTTTCCAGACTTTTCCGGTTTACAGTTTCAGCCCATAGAAGGCATGTGACTATATTATTTTTTACTGATCATTACGTAATAGAAGAAGCTTAAATTATGCTTAAAAAGGAGGCTTTAACAAGTAAACGATGAAACTTATATTCATAATTATTAGGAAATGGGGTTGAGACAGATGCAACTGCAGTTCGGCTTGCTTTAATGAGAGCAGTACAGATAAATCCAGAACCACAGACAGAATCAGTATCAATAAACAGACGTAGGTCTGGAGATGAATGAACAGAGTACACTAGACAGGTAAATCAAGAGACAGGCAAAGAAAACAAAACAAAACAACATCAAGATATACAACACTAGATAAAAGGCTTGGTAAAGTCAGTAGTACGAGACAAAACTCAGCGTTTACTTTGCAAACTGTGAATGAACTGCTCCATAGTCCAGTTCTGATGCTCACATGGCCATTGTACCATAGCCAACATTAAATTTTTCTACAGTAGCCCTGTTGTGGGATTGGACCAGACAGGCTAGCCTTCGCTCCCCATGTGCATCAATGATCCTTGGGCGCCTATAAACCTGTTGCCTGTTCACCTGTTGCCTGACCACTTTTGGTAGGTATTAACCACTACATACCAGGAACACCCCACCCTGCTGTTTTGGAATTTTTCTTATCCACTCATCTTTCCATCACAATTGGCCTTGGTTAAAGTCCATCAGATCCATACACTTGCCCATTTTTCCTGCTTCCAACACATGAACTTCGAGAACTGACTGCTCACTTGCTGCCTAATATACCCCACCCATTGACATGTGCTATTCTCAGGAGATAATCAGTGTTATTCACTTCACCTGTCAGTGGGTTTAATCTTATGGCTGATCAGTGTACATATTTTAGGTTATCTTTGGTATCTTCATGACGGTTAGCGCAGATTGTGACACGGTGCACAGTGGTACCAATGTAAAAAAAAAAAGGAGTTGTGTTTGAATGAACACATTATTTAGAGGGTTGTTTAGTGTGTTGCTGCAATAACCAATCAGATCAGCTTCACTCATTCCCGTTAAGAACCAACTATGTGCAATGTAGCACAGTAATGTTTTTATAATGACATATAAATAGATTACTTACATACAATATGTTATAATGATTTTAGTGGTAAAAATAATCAGCTGGCTGACTGATTCTCTCTCATTATATTTTTGTCAATATTTTAGCCGGAGTATAATAAACAGGGACATTCAAGTTTTTATTTTACATGCAACATAAATGTACATGAGATAAAAAGTTAAACAAATATGTGCAGAAGGTAAAAGAGTTACAAGCCACACACTCAGGACTAGGGAGCACATTTTCACCCATCACATGATTTCCTGGAATAAACATACATCACAGAATTCACTAGTAATTGATTTATATGAACCATATTGACTAATATTCAAGACATTCAACTTACTTTGGTATTTGCTTTCATGGTCATAGTGGATATGCAAAAAGATTTCAATGAGTGAATGTATTTAAATGAGTACATTAATTAGAGATTTTGTCTTAAATTTTTTAAACACTAAATTCTTATTTTGTTTTTTCAGCAATTTAACTGAATGTTCATGGGTAACTACACAGCCTACTAATTGTGTCTAATCACATTACAAGCAAACATATGTTTAATAGGTGGAAAATTAGCTTATTTGCAAAACACAATATCTGCCACATCTGTTTTAACAAATTGTTACATATAATAGAAAAATTTATATCCTGTCGTTCAGAGCTTTATGTAGATGATTTGCTTCACTCCAACTCTAAATGTACAAAATAAATAAATAAATAAATAAATAAATAAATAAAATAAAAAACCATTTCACACTTTAACAGTTTTATATGTGCAGATGTATGTACAGTTATTGGAACTCTCAATAACGTTGAAATCATGTTTTGAGAGCGGGCCTAGATAAGCATAAAAAGAAAATTAATGGAGTGATCTAACTTCATTAAATATTTGTGAGTGAATTGGCCTTTAGTAGCTGCAACAGTTTTTTTAAAAACAGAATTTAAATATGAGCACAGAAGACAGTGAAAATAGTCTTTATTGTTTAACACTTTGTTAAAGAAAATTCACAAAAATACTCTGCTCTCATGGACATCAAACAATTGCACACAAAACACAAGTTATCAAAAAATGGTTGCTAAATATAGGTATGCAGTAATTATTGGCACCCTTTTAGACATCAATACTTTGTGCTACCTCGCTACCTCCCTTTTCCAAGATAACAGCTCTGAGTCTTCTCCTATAATGCCTTATGAGGTTGGAGAATACATGGCAAGGCATCTGAGACCATTCCTCCATACAGAATCTCACCAGATCCTGTGGGGTTCAAGTCAGGGGACTGGGGTGGCAATAGCTGGACCTTGATTTTGTGGTCAGTAAACCATTTTTGTGTTGATATTGATGTATGTTTTGGATCATTGTCCTGCTGGAAGATCCAACCACGGCCCATTTTAAGCTTTCTGGCTGAGGCAGTCAGGTTTTCATTTAATATCTGTTGATATTTGATAGAGTGCATGATGCCATTTATCCCAACAAAATGTCCAGGTCCTCTGAAAGAACAACAGCCCCATAACATTAAAGAGCCACCACCATATTTAACCGTGGGCATGAGGTACTTTTCCATATGGCTACCTCTCTGTGTGCGCCAAAACCACCTCTGGTGTTTATTGTCAAAAAGCACTATTTGGTTTCAACTGACCATAGAACCCGATCCCATTTGAAGTTCCAGTAGTGTCTGGCAAACTGAAGACACTTGAGTGTGTATTTGGATGAGAGTAGAAGTTTTTTTCTTGAAACCCTTCCAAACAACTTGTGGTGATGTAGGTGATTTCGGATTGTAGTTTTGGAGACTTTCTGACCTCAAGACGCAACTAACTTCTGCAATTCTCCAGCTGTGATCCTTAGAGATTTTTTGACCACTCGAACCATCCTTTTCACAGTGCGTTGAGACAATATAGACACATATTCAAATCCAAGTTTATTAATAACATTTCCAGTTGACAGTGGACTTCTTAATTATAGCCCTGATGGTAGAAATGGCATTTTCAATGCTTTTGCTATATTCTTATAGTCATTTCCCATTTTGTGAAGCTCAACAACCTTTTGCTGCCCATCACAGCTATATTCCTTGGTCTTACTCATTGTTATAAATGGCTAAGGGAATTTGGTGTATGTGCTACCTCATATTTATACCCCTGTGAAACAGGAAGTGATTTCCTGAATTTCCTGTTCTTAGTCACCAGGTGTAAAAAAAAAAAAAGAATAATAATAATAAAATATATATATATATCAATGGGAATATACTTTTTTGAGTATTTTTATTTTTTTTTAAACAAAAGAATAAAAGGTTAAACAATAAGGACAATTTTTCACAGCCTTCTTTGCTCATATTAACCAAGGGTGCCAATATTAGTGGAGGTCACTGTATAACAGTCTGTATCAGTCTGTTGCATTTGATATTTAAAGAAAGAAACTTTTTTTGTTGATAGTATAAACATAATGTTTGTAATAGTAATAATTCATGATAGTAATAGTGAACATACAGAAAACTAGGTCAAGATTTGATGGGGAAAATAATGGACAGAACTTACTTACTAAGGGTATAATAGCAGAAAAAAAGATTAATACAATACAATATATGATGTCTTAAATCCTGGTCAAATTTAGCCTTTATTTGGTTGTATAATGCAGGAATTACAGTCTTACTCTCACATCATATAAGCAGCAACGAACTTCAATCTGTACAGTGATTTCTTTTGCCCAGATTGAAAATAATATGCTAGTATGCTTGCTAGTCTGCCAATACACTAATATGCTAGTACACTAACATCATAATTAGGATGATAGGATTGATTACACCCCACACAATATGCATTTTATGATGAACAGCCTACTTTATCATGCTGATAAAAGTATTATTCAATATGCAGTATGATGTATTGGATTTAGAAGAAATGAAACAAAAATCTAATCAAATATCAAATGAAACAATAATGGTATGCTGTTTTGTTAAACCTTAGAGAAAATACCAATTTATTCCTGCATCTGTGCTAAGATGGGGTCTTGGGAGCAAGTGACACATTTTAGGACCAAAATGGGTTCAAAATCTCACTCAGCAGAGTTTGAATGTCACAAATACTTTTGGACATTCCATCCATGTCTGTGCAGTATTAACTTATAGCCACTAAAACAACCAGCAGGTCCCAAATGGAGAGGAGGAAAATAGGTTTGTGCCCAAACACAGTAGCAGTATGCTAGCATTAACCTTGAAATTATGCTTGCACTGGCATGAAAACAGAGCCTAGTGACCAAAGCTCAGTATCAAACACAGACATCTGGAGCTGTGAAGCAGCAACACTACCTGTTTACAATCTTTTATGTCAGGCAATCATTATAATTTGACACTCATAAAAACAGAAAGTCAACATGAGTGTTCTGTGTGATCTTTCAAATCCAATTTAGTACAAAGTACTGGATGCAAAGCACAATATCACAATCTCAATCACTTAAGCTAGTTGTAAATTTAGGTCAAACTTTGCTTTTGCTTGTGTTTGGTAACAGTGGGTTATAGGGCACAATTCTGTAGTAACATACAGAGTACAGGTCTGTGGCGCTCTAACAAACAGCATGCATAGCTTGCACAATTTAGTGTGAAATAGCATAGTTTCACAGTTTGAAACCAGCCACATGATGTGTAGAGCATCGACATTGCTGGCATCCATCAAACAACTCTGAATGGTTGCTGCAGTTATTATTTATACATTGGAAAATCCATCCATCCATCCGTTTTCTATACTGCTTATCCTTCAGGGTCACAGGGAACCTGGAGCCTATCCCAAGCACAAGGCGACAGGGTGCCTGTCCATTGCAGGGCACAATCACATACACATAGACACACCACAGACAATTTGGACATGCCACATTGGAAAATGTCTCACTTTAATGTATCAAATTCCTACAATAAGGCTATTTTTCTCTCCATAAGACAGAGGAGGAAGTAGATAAGAGCTTAGTTCTGTGTTAGCGCAGATGTCTAGTGCTAAACTAAGGATATTATTATTATTGTTAGTTGTATTATCTGATCTATTCATAGTTCACCTTTGGTGTGATTAACATCTCTAAAACAGAAGAAAACAAAAAGAAATAATTGTGGTGTTTTTTTTTTTTTTTTTTTTTTTTTTAAAGAAACCAAGAGAAAATATGTGGTAGATAAGTGATATGATTAAAATATTTTAACACATTTCCTGTTTTGTCTGTTGGACTGCAGTGCCATCATTGCAGCTATATGCAGGATGAGGGTCAGCTGTTCCTGGTTTCACAAGAAACATTTTACTATATGAATAAAGTCAGGAATAAGCAGCTGTCAGTAATTATCTGTGTACAATAATCGGTACACCCCCTAGCGTAGTACTGAGGAAATGGCTAATAAAATGGAAAGTAATTAAAAAAATTACCGAAGGGCCCCCAAGTAGAGGCCTGTTTAAAAAACAAGTGCATATACCCTGCTGAGTGCAACTGTGCATATATTCAGTAAATATAGTTTTATTTACAATGAAAACTCAGGATGGGACTGCTACAGCTGCTGGGCTCATTAATCTAGCGAAGTTGGACAGCAAAAAACTCCATTATTGTTATTTTGTAGTTATGATATAATCATGTAAACATATCTAATTCATGCATTCATTAATTCATTTATCTTCATTCCGATCATGGTTGAAGTGGATCCAGAGCCAATCCTGGTAACACTGGACTCAAGATGGCACATTAGACAGTGGAAGGAAACCAGAGAAGCAAGAGGAAACCCACATGAACATGGGCAGAAGCTGCAAAACTCCACACAGACAGTAATCCAAGCTCAGAAACCTGGAGGGTGGGAGGCAACAATGCTACTCACTGTGCCACTGTGTTGCCAATACCGATCTCACACATCAAGTAAATGGCTAATTATAATAATTATTGTGTGTGGAATAGTGACCATCACTACAAGTTTGTGTAGGGGGTAAAAGTGCCATACACCTCTTTAGTCAATTATGACCATCAGTTTTGAATAACAGCAAAGGGTTCATGTCAGAGCAATTTTGTACATCTGCTCCGTAATGGGTTTAATTCTGTAGTTGAATGCAATAATATGGTTTCTCTGGATTTGTTTTTGGCCTCCATACTGGTTTTACTCTTAGAGCAGCCCATTCTTGCAGTGTAAATTTCATTGAATTAGGCCTAATCGTGAGATAACCAGGCATGGGTCTAAGCCCCTCAGACAGACTTTATCCCCAGGCTTAATGTCCTTGCAGTTGAGTGCAATGCTGAGAGATGGATGGGACTCATGTTCTCTCCACACCGGGTCAGGCAGTGAGATTGCATACCTGATACCATCTTCCATCTCGCGGCTCTGACATCGCTCCAATCAATACAGCTCCCAGATGTGCCGTCCTTCAAACTGACATGCTGAGCAATATCTCCAAAGAGTTGGGAGCCAGAATGGGATAGGGGTAGTAGGGTATTCAGCTATACCCCACACCCCACGATATAACAGCTCCAAGTGGATCACTTAATATAGCCAAGGATGACTGTTTGTAAGGAAAGACCTTCCTCAATGTCACTGACACTGTCCAATTCTTCTATCGTGTGATCTACAGGACACATTCTGGAGTTCAAGCTATGACCTGAACTCTGTGAGACCCCATCTCCATCACCTGCTCTTCTTTTCCACTTTTTATTTCCTCAATCCTGTCTCATCTACAGATCACTCACATTTTTTACACATCACACTCACTCAGGCTCTCTCTCACACCTTTCATATCTTCACTTTTAAATATATTCATGCGGTTTATTTTTATGAGCATATTGACACCACAAAGGTGAGTTCAAGCACGGCTTTTAAGTATGAAATCTATTCAAAAGGTGTAATACCTACTTAAAGCACTTACCATAGATGTTTTCCTTAGAGGTTTATTCTATTTAAAATGCTGCATGGAAATATTGACACCCTTGATGAAAATGTGCAAAAATTAATATATAAACAGAACAACACATATTTTAAGCTTAAATATTTGGGTATGATATTTAAACACAAAATCCTCCAAACACAAAATATTTTTAAACAGGGCATTTTGCAAAATTCTGGCTTTGACGTTACAATTAATATTTGCTTTATTCCTGCAATTCTCTTGCCTTGCAACCAATGTTGCTGGGACAGGCTCTGGATCCACTGTGACCCTGCTGGGGAAGTATATTTAGAACACAGTATATCTTTAGATGACTCTTGGGTCACTATATATTCTTTATTTACTAAATATATATATATATATACAGTGAGGGAAAAAAGTATTTGATCCCCTGCTGATTTTGTACGTTTGCCCACTGACAAAGAAATGATCAGTCTATAACTTTAATGGTAGATTTATTTGAACAGTGAAAGACAGAATAACAACAAAAAAATCCAGAAAAACGCACGTGAAAAATTTTATAAACTGATTTGCATTTTAATGAGGGAAATAAGTATTTGACCCCTCTGCAAAACATGACTTAGTACTTGGTTTAAAAACCCTTGTTTCAATCACAGAGGTCAGACGTTTCCTGTAGTTGGCCACCAGGTTTGCACACATCTCAGGAGGGATTTTGTCCCACTCCTCTTTGCAGATCTTCTCCAAGTCATTAAGGTTTCGAGGCTGACGTTTGGCAACTCGAACCTTCAGCTCTCTCCACAGATTTTCTATGGGATTTAGGTCTGGAGACTGCCTAGGTCACTCCAGGACCTTAATGTGCTTCTTCTTGAGCCACTCCTTTGTTGCCTTGGCCGTGTGTTTTGGGTCACTGTCATGCTGGAATATCCATCCACGACCCATTTTCAATGCCCTGGCTGAGGGAAGGAGGTTTTCACCCAAGATTTGACGGTACATGGCCCCGTCCATCGTCCCTTTGATGCGGTGAAGTTGTCCTGTCCCCTTAGCAGAAAAAAACCCCAAAGCATAATGTTTCCACCTCCATGTTTGACGGTGGGGATGGTGTTCCAGGGGTCATAGGCAGCATTCCTCCTCCTCCAAACACGGCGAGTTGAGTTGATGCCAAAGAGCTCCGTTTTGGTCTCATCTGACCTCAACACTTTCACCCAGTTGTCCTCTGAATCATTTAGATGTTCATTGGCAAACTTCAGACGGGCATGTATATGTGCTTTCTTGAGAAGCAGACCTTGCGGGCGCTGCAGGATTTCAGTCCTTCACGGCGTAGTGTGTTACCAATTGTTTTCTTGGTGACTATGGTCCCAGCTGCCTTGAGATCATTGACAAGATCCTCCCGTGTAGTTCTGGACTGATTCCTCACTGTTCTCATGATCATTGCAACTCCACGAGGTGAGATCTTGCATGGAGCCCCAGGCCAAGGGAGATTGACAGTTCTTTTGTGCTTCTTCCATTTGTGAATAATCGCACCAACTGTTGTCCCCTTCTCACCAAGCTGCTTGGCAATGGTCTTGTAGCCCATTCCAGACTTGTGTAGGTCTACAATCTTGTCCCTGACATCCTTGGAGAGCTCTTTGGTCTTGGCCATGGTGGAGAGTTTGGAATCTGATGGATTGATTGCTTCTGTGGACAGGTGTCTTTTATACAGGTAGCAAGCTGAGATTAGGAGCACTCCCTTTAAGAGTGTGCTCCTAATCTCAGCTTGTTACCTGTATAAAAGACACCTGGGAGCCAGAAATCTTTCTGATTGAGAGGGGGTCAAATACTTTTTTCCCTCATTAAAATGCAAATTAATTTATAAAATTTTTGACATGCGTTTTTCTGGATTTTTTTGTTGTTATTCTGTCTCTCACTGTTCAAATACAACTACCATTAAAATTATAGACTGATCATTTCTTTGTCAGTGGGTAAACGTACAAAATCAGCAGGGGATCAAATACTTTTTTCCCTCACTGTAAATATATAGAAGAATATAAAGTACATAAGTATAAAAGTGACCCAAGATTCATCCAAAGATGTTCTTCAAAATATACTGTGTATACAGTGCCCTAAATGTTGCAGAGACATCAGCATCAGACATCACCATTTGTATCAGATAACCATTGGCGTTGGTCAAGTTCCTTTCCATTTTAATTGACTATAATTTCACGTTTTTTATCTTCAAACTATATAATGAAATATTACTAAAAGCTAGAGCTACAGTTCAGTTACATTGTAAATCATAATTATAAAAAGAAAAACTTACACTTAAAAATCCTCTTCTCTGTCATGATGGCTGAAACCTGCAATTGAAATTCCTCCTCGGCTTCCTGTATCAATGACACTCCACCTCTGCTTTCTGATTGGTCTGTTGCAAGGACTGTTGGGTAACAGACTGCCATGAACCTGCAGGAGCGCGGGCTTCGATGAAGACCGAATCAAGGGCGCAAATGGGAGCCATCACAATGGGACACACTACGGACTCGTAGACGTCGCAAGCACGTGCAACTGAATGCCACAAGACCGCAAGTCAACATGAAGTGCACCATTTGGGACAGGACCTAAACACTGTTACCCAGCGATTCACGAATAGAAGGAAGGAACAGAACAGAAATAACACTTCTGAATGCAAGAGCCCCTAGTATATGAGTCATAAATAGGTGGGAGATATTCTACAAATGGTGCACACGCTACAAGCTGGATCCAGTGCATTGACCGCTTCTCAAAATACTAACTTTTCTCACTTAACTGCTATACAGTGGTAACTCCTTATTTGTGCTAAAGGTTCATTCTGCCATCTCAGCAGATCACAGAAACTGTAGGACATTTCTCTGGGATCTCATAAACTTATGATGACCTTTCTGAATGGGGCAAGCTACCTCCACCCATGCATCCACTGCACCTTCCATTGTGGTTAGAAGCAAAGAAATGGAATGCTAGTTACAGATGTAACTGTGGTTCTATGAACCCCAAATAAATGCCAAGGTTCCTTGTTATTTGAAAATGGCATAAAACTGGCAAGTAAAAAGATAGGTGTATGACAGTGGTATTTAGTCAATAACTGCCTCATACATCACTTTGTGACATTGGTGGTATGTCTCAGCATGTGTGCACATAGGCAAATGACTCATCATCCCTTGCAATTACATATTTAACTAGACACCCCCCCCACCCCAAGTGTGTGTGTGCAGATGACAAAATGATTTCATATGAGTAGCAACAGAAATGGTAAAACTCATCAACCTCAAAATGTCTTATTAATCACTTTTGTCATTATGCATCATTACACAAAGGTAAGTAGTTTCTCCTATTATTCACTTAAATTTCCTTTATTTATTGTGTGTATTATTTATTTTATACAATACATTTTGTTAATTTTTGTTGGTAGTTAATGTATGGAACACATACTGTATGTAACATTATGCTACCACAGCATCATTAAAAATGAACGGTATACAGTATACTTCTCTTTTGTTTTCTGCAGCTTCTGCTGCTGCTTTTTTTCCTCAAGAAGCAGCTAATTTGGCATACACATCCATCCATCTGTGGAGCTTCTAACAACAACAGCCTCAATATTGCATGTCAAAATTCTCCTTCAGATTCCTTGATCATTTTGTGCCCCCTCCCCTCTCCCTTTTAAAAAAATAAATCTCACTATCTCACCCTACTACTTTTGATCAGTTAACTAATTGGAATTATATGTAGACATAGTTCATAGATTATATTGTGTGACACTGTGAAACTATATCTACCTGAAAGGCTTGATCCTTTCACTGAATGTTTAAGATGAGTTTATCCTTGTCATATAAAAATATCACAAACTAAATCCTCCCACTTTTACTCTTAGCTTTAAATACACTGCCAGTGAAGTGGAGCTTATCATGTTAACCTGACTTCCTTTGAAGACTTGAAAGCACCACACATTAGTTAATCCATCTGCCTTGCCCTAAAGGCAATACATTATGCAAATGAACACTTTGGTGGAGAGGCGGGGGATTTATATTACCCCAAATGACTCTGTATAGCACCATTTACTATGTGCCGATTGTGGGTTAGTGCCATGCCCCAGTTCTCTTCTCCATATGGTGTCTTTGAGTTTTTCATAAGAACAATCTGTCAAAATCAATAATATGCTCATTTACCAGCGCTGCAAATTTATAGAAGAGTTGGTGTGAGGTTTTTTTTTAAAACCTCCACCTTCTTTTAATAGTTATTGAGTTTTGCTGTTGCACCAGAATCTCCCTGCTTATGCTAGAATCAAAGTTATGTACAAGGTTATCATTGGCCACTGCATATAAGTTATGAAGCAACATATTACAAAGAACTTTAAAAAAAATGCAGACTGTTTTGCTGTCCTTTTTTTTGATGTAGTTGTACCATAAAAACTGTGTTAACGTATAGTGCAGTTTTGATCTGTATTACTAACTAGTAGTCAGAATCAGAGTCAATTCAATTTTAGAGATATAGTAGACACCACATGTAGACCTACTGCAGTGGTTAGTCTGTGTGCTGTTTACCACTTTGATGGTGCTCTAAACTGGTTTCTCTCCCAGCAGTTCCTGCCGCTTTTCCCCCGTAGGAACTTTCCCCAGGAATTAGGGAATTTTGGAAGTACTGGGTGTGTTTCCACTGCAGGGAACAGGGTCTAAATGAAGTTCCATGTAAAATATTTAGCCCTCGAAAATATAAAGCCCTCCCTACTCAGGAGGTGGTACTTTTTCAAAAGCCTAGAACTTCAGGGGTGGAACTTTGGCGCTGAACGTGCTGATTGGTTTGATTGAGTACACGCAGCATTTTTTTTCAGTTGTGGTGTGTATAGTAACAGTTGTTTATTGCAATTCAAATGGAGTTTCTTAAAAAAAATACGACAGATGGACCAACGATGAAATTTAGGCCTTTATAAGTATTTATGCAGATTAGAAAATACAGTGGGAACTTGATTAAGTCAGTTAAGTGAGCTGGGCATTGTTCACACAGGAAAACAGTGCAAAGAGAAGCTCATAGTGTGCGTACCCTACACAAGGGGGGCCTCAAGCTGAAAAACTTTGAGCACCACTGGCTTAGATAATGTGGGTTGACCAGATGGTAAACAATGCTTGTTGTCTGCCACTAAAATCATGTTCACAACAATAGTCAAAGAATTGTTGGCATTCAATCAATAGCATTATTACAGAATGACAGTGTCCCAAAGAATAAATTAGGAATTATAAAATTGTTTCCCTCCTTTATTCTTTCTTCAAAACAATTTGGCTGCCCTTGTGAATGCCTCAAGAAAAAAAAAAGTATTCATAAATCACTAAGTATTATTATTAGTACATAAGCATTTTCTGAAATATTGAATTTTTGGTAACACTATTTTACATTGGAACTTAATAGCACATTCACAAGCATACATACAGTATTTCATAAACCAATACTTGCTTATTTATGTAATAATTCTGTCAAGACCAGTGAAATGAGAATGCTTTTTATGAAGCATATTGCTTTTTCTTTACATGAAAAAGAGAAGAAACTTCAATTACCATTATGGACCAACTGTAATTTTTAATCCTATCTTGTAAATGTTATTTTATCTTTATTGACAGCATATTCAAAAGGTAGGCCTATTAAAATCTTTATGAAGTATCCACCTTGTGGGATCTTGCCTTGCGTGAGCTGGAGTTACTGTATGTACTTTATAGTGGAGCATGGAATTGAATGCTCTTTGTGGTCCATTTGCAGTCAATGCTATTATGAAGCACCATTCCAATACAACTTATTTACTTATTTAGGAATCAGTAAACTAAATTATGTTAATGCCTTCAAACTGAACTAGTTATCAAAGTTGCATTTATAATGCTGTTATGAAGTACTATGTGTACCTTCTAATAAATATCTGTTACTAAAAACTTTTACAAAACTGTTATTAATATTATTTTCATTAGGTCTTATTAAAGTTTTTTGTCTATTACAGTACGTTCAACATGTCATACATCTAGTGGAGGATATCGGGTATCAGTATCTTTCAAGTTTCAAACCTGGAAAGGGACCATCTTTTTCTGTCCATCCATTAAGCAGCTTCTTATCCCCTAGACTCAGTGCTTCCTTACATCTCTCTAGCATCCAAGGGACATCTCTTATAGATCTCATGATCTGTCATCATGCCATTACTGCCATGTTGTCCATGGCTACACCTCGAGCAGCTGGCTGACTGTCACTGTTCCTGCCACCTTCAGTGGCAGACTGGATGCCCTAGAGAGTGGAAGCTGTGCCCAGAACAAAGAGGTTCTGGTGGCCTACTTCTCCACATTATATACTTACCAAGTTCTAGGCATGCACACACAAGGAAGTACTGTATGTCCTGCCAGATCACCAATTTTTTATTAAGAAAGGGCTCCTCCATACTGTAATAATCCACCAGTCCTATGCAGTGTGTGTCCTTTCTTGTGTCTCTCACACTTTCACTGCCATATAAAGATTTCTGTAAAAACTGTAGTATAAAAGTTGCTGGTCTGCTTTATAAATACATAAAGCCTTGGTCCCATCCTCTCTTAATAATTGTAAAACACTCTGCTATACCCAGTGTAACAAAAAAGTTCAACAATAAAAACTTGCAATCCTTGTAAAAATCATTGTGGACACTTAACTACAGCTAGATGATGCCAGAATGATGATGCTATTACTAAGTGTTTCCTAGCAAGATATGCTATCTAGTTGTCCCTAGCAAGATAAAACCCAACACAACTTTCCTAACCTATCTTAAACGGTTTCTAAAATCACAGTTTTTCCTAACCCTAACTTCCTAACCCTGAACCCCCCCCCCCCCCCCCCCCCCCATAAATAAATAAATAAATAAATAAGGAAAGAAAGAAAGAAGGAAAGAAAGATAGAAAGAAAGAAATCTTGAACTTGAACATGGTTCCATCATGTTTCCCTGATGCTTGAGTCATGGTTAAAGCAAATTACTTCCTATGTTTTTAATAGCAGAAAAGTGCTGGCACTGTCATGGAGCAAAATTACATATAAAATCGAAAGAGTGAAATTCTAAGAGGTCACTTGACAACACTATTGGATAGTATAAAGACGCAAACAGCACCCATAACTTTAATCTCTAGCCCTCTGCCCACGTTTAGGCAAGAAAATTAATCATTTCTGAATAGAATCCACACTCTGTATGACTGGCTGTAAAAATTGACCAAGGTCATAAATTTGGATTATAATGTTAACTGGAACACTTTCTTTTATCACTGAAGCACTCAGCATCCAAGTCGCAAGGTAAAATGTGGTGTGAAAATAAAAGTAGTAAAAGAAATAAATATCAATTTGACATAAGCTGTTATTTCTCAATTAAAATAGTATAGTAAATAGTAAACAATTGCAGGAGTTCCATTGCACTACATACTGAAGGAAATGACAGAACTAGTTGGTTGAAGCCTATTCAATGTACACCCAATAAAATAGACATTTTAGCATGGATTTCCTAAATGTAAAGCATTTGCTAACATGCACTTACTAGGGGTGTAATGATACACTCTGACTATGATTTGATTCTATGGACTTCATGATTGAATTCAATGCAATTCTCAGAATATTTTGAATAAAATTTGAATGTAGAAAATTATAACTGAAAAGACTCTCTTTTTATGCACAAAATATTTTATGTCTGTATAAAACTACCTAAATACAAAATTGCAACAAACAGAGGTTTAATATTGTAAACAAAATGTACTACAGGTTCACTATATCTTCAAAATAAATAAACAAAGTTTGAAATTCTCCCAAAACATTGATTGAATATACAAACTCTCTGACCTGGGGAAAAGGATCGATCAGAACATAATGAGCTCCATAGCAATATCTGAGGCATCATTTTAACTGAGCTCTAAAGTCAGCTAAAATGCCTTCATCATAGCAACATCTTTCTTGGCACTGTACATTGCAAAGTTGCAGGACTGGTGTCGTTTGAAAGCTACTGAAGAACTCTTTTAATCGGGTGTAACATGGTTGAGTAACTGTATAACCTAAAATGCATGTCAGTTTTTGTGATCCAGAGCGATCAGCCTGCTGGTCACTTCACAAGTGCAGATGATTCCCGGTAATGGTGCACACTCTCCACTAAAGAACACGATAAAATGACCAGAATGACTTCGCTATATATTTAACTCTACAGGTTGAGCAGATTGGGACCTCTGTTTTTCAAACAGTCCAATCACATTAAATGCATAATTAATAGAATGCTGATTTTTTTGCACATTTCTACAATGCACATTGTCACATTTTTGCATCGCAATGCATCATGCCACAATGTATACAATGTATCGTTTGACTCCTAGCACTTATGGAAACGTGGATTAGTTCAGACAGAGCACTTTCTCTGATTAAATTGCTCCACAGAATTTTGAATATATCCATACTGTACAGGCAGGTAGGAAAGAGGGTGGTCATGTTTGTTTTTTTTTAATGCAAAAACATTAAATGTGAAATAGTTTCTTTTGAATATCTTGCAGTTATCAAGAACGAGTACTGCTAAAGGTTGTACTGTATTTCATCACAGCCGCAGATCTGCAGAACTGATCTGTTCTGCACTATTATTAATCTGTATAACAAATTATGATAGGATTCTCCTGACTGGTGATTACAATTTGGTGATTTACGTACATGCTAATGGGATTTTTCAAATGGCTGGGACTTTTGACAGGATTAAAAAGTTGAAAAACAGAAGTGTTGAATAATTTATCTCTAAACCCAGCTGAAACAGCATTTTCTCTTTCTCCATCTTTTCCAGAAACATACTAATAGCAATGTTCACTCATTATGCAGATCTTAGCACAGTCCCACCAATGCTCCTACAACTAAGCTACACACTCAACCTCAAATAGAACTTTAACACCATAGAGGCATGTGAATTGTTCAAACTCCACGATACTCACCAAACCCCTTACCACTACTGCCTGCTCAAATACAGAATTTCCACACCTGGTCTTATGTTGCACCCCCTGCTACCCAGCTCTGCACTTTCTAAAGCTAAGGAAAAAATCTTGAATGAGAAAACACTAAAAATACACAACTTCCAGAAGAAATGGGGAGAGAGAGATAAAGGGAAAGAGATTGATATGCTGACATTGAGACAAGCACCAAGAAAGAAAAGAGTGACTAAGGGAAAGAAATAGTCTGAGATGAGGTGAGAGGTAACTGAAGAAGTGTAAGAGACAGAAAGAAAAAAAATTGCATATTTGCAGATTTAAATTACAAAACTCAACCCTTGTAGATCATATTCATGACAGCCAGATTTGAGAACTTTCAAGAAAGGTACCACCAAGTTCAGAGCTGGTTAATGTAGCCAAGCCTACACACTGTTTTAGGACATGGATAATCAGTACAATTTACCTGAAAGTATAATTTGTATATTAGTACAAATCTGTTCAGTATGCAGGATGTAAATGTATTATGTATAAATGGAAATCAGCATTTCACCAACAGACAGTAGAAAGTAAAAATAACAGTCACAGTAATAGGCAAGAATTTTTTATTCTTTATATGCTGTATTTCTGTGTTAATATTAATGTGCTATGTGAAATTATTGTAACTTTAATTGTAAGCATAGTTTTAATCTCCTCAAGGGTTCTATGTTTTAAATTCTAATTTCAAAATCTATTTAGTACCTGCTCTGAAATAAACACCAACTGCTGTAGGGTTCTACAAATAATCTTTAAAGATGCAAAAATAAGCCTTGTTTCTCTAAGAGTGTACTTTTATATTTCAAGTTTCAGATAATCTCCACCCAACGTTACCAACCCCCTCTTTTCAGATCAGATCTGTACCCATGTCATTAATTTTCATATATCATGCCATTACAATCCATCATACATCAAAGTACCAAAGTACTCATGTAAGAAGAAAATGGATTTTTTTGCTTTTTTTTTTACATTGCCTTTTATTTTGTGCTAAATCAAACAATTAAAAATACATTTATATAAAATATACAACACTTCTCAATAGTTGAAACACTGGTTGAGTTAAAATAGAATTTCTACTATCTCTAAGATTTGAGTCAGTACAAAAAAATTAAATAAATAGGAATCTTGCCTTTTGAGCTCAAAGCTCTCATATTTCCGCTATTGCCAATATGAAGATTAAATAATAAATACCACCACCGTATACAAGAAGACAAATCTAACATGAATACAATTTTAGGATTCATTGCTTGTTTGATCTTGCGTTTGCTAGGGCATCACATATGCACTGATGCCTATTTAAATATTCCTTCACATACGGCTTCTGAAACGACAGCTCATTATTGTCCTTTGGATAGGCCAGAGGAAGAGGTGGGGAATCGTGAGAGATTTTGGAAACATCGACTGCTGTGTGTGTCGTAAAAAAGATATTTACTGTAAATCTCCAGCAGATGCAAGGACCGATAAAAATCACAAACACAATCACAAGCGGCTTTATTACAGCCTACACATCTGCTCCCAGAGTTAGCCTGACACTGCATCATTATGCCACACATGACAGTTTTATAATATTTCACTTATTGCATTTTAGTGCGATGGGATAGGCATTTAGTGGTGCCATGGGACTGTATTTACAGCAAAACAGGAGGTAGGAAAGTAACAAAACTGTAAATTCTACACAATGTTCCCATGTTACTGTAGAGGAATCTACAGAATCTTAGAGGATGAAATGCTAAAACACAATTCAGCATATCAATACTCTAGAATAAACAACACGTAACACTTATAATTCCTTACGAGTTGAATCAATGCAGAAATTATTTAATCAAAGTACCAAATCACCCAATTATTTTCATACTTATGGCTGTTTTGTAGCACCATTAACAGGCATCGGGGCAATGCATCAGTAGTATGGACTGAAGGGTGTAATAGGTGGAAGGTGTTTCAGGCCACATCAGACAAATTTCTGATGTCTGGGTGCTGATGAAGGTGAGCCTATGCCATCTATAGTGATAAGACAAGCTGACAACAATTTTTCACCTCATTGATGATGCACGGGCCCTTAACTGTCTCCCTCATTCACCAACAATATCCCTGGATCTCTTTTTTCACTCTATCTTTAATATGTTCTCTACATCCCCTTTTCCTTACTCCCTCTTGACCTTTCCATTTATGTTGTAAGTAATTTATGAGATTTTATTCAATGTGTACATTCCCACCTCCTGTAAAAGACATCTGGGGAAAAATAGCACACCAACTACCAAAAAAAAGCAAAAAACAAACAAACAAACAAACAAAAACTTTTAGCCTTGCAGTTGTTCCCAGGTGTTTTTGTGTGTGTGTGTGTGGGGGGGGCAAACAACAGTGGGTCAAAGCAATATACTAATGGTAGGAAATGACTTTGCTGGAGGAACTGCATGTTCATTCTAGGATACATGGGAGACTGGTAATATTTTACAAGAATGTTTATGAACAAATGTAGAAACTATTTGAAAATAATAATCTGTTGTGTAACTCATGCATGCTGTACACCTGTACACATACTGTTGTTTCAGTAGTTAGCATTTCATCACCAAAATAATGATTACAGGGCGCACGATGGCTTAGTGGTTAGCCTCACACCTCCAGGGTTGGGGGTTCAATTCCCGCCGTGGCCCTTTGTGTGTGGAGTTTGCATGTTCTCCCTGTGCTTTGGGGGTTTCCTCCGGGTACTCCGGTTTCCTCCCCCAGTCCAAAGACATGCATGGTAGGCTGATTGGCATGTCCAAGTGTGTCCGTAGTGTATGAATGGGTGTGTAAATGTGAATGCGTATGTGAGTGTGCTCTGTGATGGATTGGCACCCTATCCAGGGTGTACCCCGCCATGTGACCCATGCTCCCTGGGATAGGTGCCAGGTTCCCTGTGACCCAGTAGGATAAGCGCTATAGAAAATGGATGGATGGATGGATGGAATAATGATTACAGTGTTCTTTCTAAATGATAGAAACTCTTTAGTTGAGACAATAACTGTAGCAAGAAATCAGTCAGAAAGCAAGAAATGAATTCCAAATTATGCTAAAGGCAACAGTGAACGATATACCTCTAAAAGGAAGTCCAAAATATACAGCCAATGAATTTATATAGTCATGTTCCTAATAAAAGGCCCAAGTCACTGAAGGTGCACAGGCACCCTATTGTTATTCTAGCTTTTACTTATTATTATTATTCTTCCTCTTCTGCTTCTTCCTCTTCTTCTGGCTAGGGTGTCTATGGCAGCCCATAGAACATCTTGTAAAAATGTGGGAAATTTGGCACACTGATTGGGGAACATTCTGACCAATGCTCTAGCGCCACCATCGGGTCAAAGTTGGGCCTAAATTGGAAGTATGTTTATGGTCATTACTTTTGAACTGTGTGTCCAAAATGAAAAGACAGGCATCTCTGTATTCCCTGGGTTCAATGCACCCTATGTCCACTTAATTAGATTTTATTCTTAATTAGAAAAATTCGCTATTCCTCCTACAATTTTTTTCCAATCATCTTTAGAGCATGCCTCACAATAAAATTATGATTTTCGTGACTTTTGTATGACAGCAAATGTGACAGCAAAGCCGCCAAACGATAAATGAGGTTATATCTCAGCAACAACTTTGCACACTGACAAAACACTTCTTCAGGACCATGACTTTGGGCTATGCAACTAATTTCATATCAGTGCCACCTACTGGTCAAAAGTTACAATAACATGCTAAAAATGCTTGCGTCTAACTGCAATTTTTGCTACTCCTCCTCCAACCTTTGTACAATCTTCACTAAATTTGTCTCACAACATCTTGAGAGCTGTCTAAACAAAAGTTATCAAAGGAACTTTGGTGCAGATACTTGCACAAAGTGAGGAACAAAGGCCGAGACTGATGAGAAAAAAACATAAATAACTAAGAAAAAAGAAATCAGTTCAGAGCAGTAGCAATCACAACCACAGGTCAAAGTAGCAACAGACAAGACCACAGGTCACAGCAATGACACCTTTCTGTCCATAATGTAGTTTCTCTTTGTTTACTAGTACTCTATCTCTAATTGGGTTTACAAGGCAACCTTATTGTAAAATGTTAACCATGCCCTAGTGTGTAGACTTAAGTGAACTTCCATCAAGGCTGACTGCTGCTTAGCTCTGAGAGTGTTATTTTATCTGAAGCATAAAACTGTCCGACATGTGATGAGACTTTTCTGTAAAGTAGCCAATTTACTGTAAGAATGTGTAAATCAAGGCTCCATGCCTAGAAACGAAGTTATATCTTCCTTTCTTGTCAACTATTTCTCAACATAATTGTGACAACATGCTACATACCAGGAACATTTGGTACAAAGAAAGATGCATGCAAAGTGCAGTTTAAATATTTTACTGTGTCTAAAGTCTAAAACAAATTTTTACTCTATACATTGTCGTAGAGAGAAAATATATTTTTTTAAAAATAGACCAAAATTTTGTTGTAGTCAAAGTCTACAACAGAGCTATGACAAGTTCTTTAAGATGCCTGAAATAACCTACCAGAATTGATTTCACTCCAGACTTGATTTCACACTTCCACACCTTTCACATTTTCAGTCACACCTAATACTGATTAGATTTTTTTTTTTACTGTTTCCTGCTAATTCTAATAATTTTCATTTCAATTCAATTCAGTTTTATTTGTATAACGCTTTTAAGAATGGATTTTAAATGTATGAATTTATCCCTAATGAGCAAGGCAGAGGTGATGGTGGCAAGGAAAAACCCCCTAAGATGATAAAAAATCCCTGAGGTGATGTATTTTATGTATAGAATGTATTTTATATACAGAAACTTAGAGACTTTGCAAGGTATTAGGTGATGCCTTTAATTTGTATTTGGTAAGTTATATATCTTAACTTTGTTCACATGGGACTTGTGGATGTTAAAATAATGTACAAAATGTTAAACAAATTGTGGCCACTGCCCCACTGTAGGCTTTTTGTGGGGAATGCAGGCTTGGAAAAGACAAACAAAAAATGGCATAGGTCCTGCATGGGTTAGCCAGTACTGGACCATCATGAACACTCTGGAATGGGTTCTGTTGGCTGTATGCAAAAATACTACACAGGCATCTGCCATGTCATTCTGAATATTTGAGTGAGAAAGTAGTTGTATTTTACTAACAGACAGTTAAATAGACAGTTAGATAGATCACTTTAATTATCCCAGGGGAAAATTCACCTATTCACCTATATTCACCTACAGCAGCACAGAGAGTTAGAAGTATACTAAAAGTAACTGAACAACATTACAAATTAAACAAAATAAGAATATGCACTGGGTGTGAACATTGTAGGTACGAGCAGCAGACTTGAGTGGAATTAAAGTGGTTGTAGTGCAATGCAAACATTGTCAACATTGTAAACAGTGTAAATACAGAAAAATAAATGGAACTGGCAGCGCATATGAATATGAATAGTGGATGGTGGTAATTCAACTATTCAACTTCATGTTAGTCAATTTTACTGTACTGAATTGGATAATCTCATGAACTGATATTATTATTAATTTTTATTAAGTTTTAACTTATGATTAAGTTAAATATTCAGACTAATACATGTAACACAAGAATGGATCACAAGAGTACATTGTGGTAATTACTGTACATTATATTTTCAGACAAAATTATGCAGCTGATCACCTCAATAACAAGCTTTTCATGTTTTGTTCCTGCAACTGATACATGTGTTGCCTTTGGAAATTTGATATAATTGCATTAGTTACATTAGACTAGTTAAGTCTAAGACTAAGGGAAGTGGTGCTTGTGGTATTGTGGTCAATACAATGTATTTCCAAACTTTCAAAACATGGGAAACATTTACAGATGTGTTTTGAGATGTCTTTCATGACTATTGTGCAAGGTTCTGTTTTCATTAATGGCAAATTATTGTTCATTGTATATTTAATGTCCATGTAGTAAAGTGGCACGAGCATTTGCAGGTGATTAATATATTTTATAATATTTACACAATGGGGAACATACCTAAATTGTTAAATATTTTGTGTTTTAATGTATTTGCAATATTGAAGAGCCCATATAGTAGTCTTACACTTATCACTGAGCAAGCATTAGCACACTACAATCTGTTGTCGCATAAACAAGAGAAGGTAAACATTATGTCACATTCTTGGGTTTGTTTTGTTAAACTACTTAAATTAATATATTTTTGTGCTGAAATTAATTATCCATTTGTTTTATATTACCAGAGATCCATGTAAAAATCTGCCATTTTCAACTTGCATACATCTTCAATACATGTAATGCACATAGTAATGCTCACTTGAATTTAAGAGTGGAGAGACAGGTCTGGATGTGGTTCAGGTGCTGTATAAATTATGCATGATTTGCTGTTCTGAAACCTTGTCTGCCTTGACCCTTTCATTAATCATGTTTTCCATACCAAAGCCAATCTTACGCTATGCCAGATTGTCTGTTTATTGTTTACACCTGCCACATTACATCACTGTAAAACAAGCACTAAGGACGTAAGGGCGTTCTCTTAAATATTTAGGGCCAAGCTGAGTGTCTAATGCTCCAGTGTACTTTTCAGATTTTAGTAAGGTAGAACTCTGGTGTTGTTTGGGTCTAGTTTCCACTTAACAAGCAAGCCTTCATATAACTATGATATATAACAGTGGGTTAATGAAAAATGAAGCCATAGCCCATCTTCCAGATAGACAGGGCCAGACAAATGACATAAAGAAAAGAGACACTGTGCAAACACACATCTGTCACTTGCTCAGGGGATGATTTAATAACACATCCAGAAAGAATAAGATGTGTTTGTACCCAAACCCATATTTACTCTCACGATAGCATCTGTGGCATCACAATAATCTCTTAAGTATCTATGATGTGAGTGTGGGTGGGGTGCCCAAAAAAACCATAGATCCCAAAAGAAAGAGGTAAAAAAAAATGCCTTTTCAATTGAAATCACACCATGTAACAATTTAACATTAGTTTCAGAACATTGAAGGTTGTCTTTCCTTTCTTTTCTATTCTTTCTTTTCTTTTCATTCTTCTCTGAAGAATGCTTTTTGAGTAATTGTACAATCACTGAGACCTTCTTTGAAAAGTTGCTGTTCAACCACACAGTAATCCACATTTTATTTTACTACCTTTATGTTTTTTAGCTGGAGGGTCATACACTGATCGTAATGTTATATTATATATATATATATATATATATATATATATATATATATATATATATATATATATATATATATATATATATATATAAAACTAGAACCAGTAAGAAAGTGCGATGCAAAAGAGTAAAACTCTAAACCTGGAAGACAAGGTGGACGAACTTTGCCATCCAGCATTAACTTCGGATATTTATTGGGATCCACTGAGGCACTTAGGTTTTCACTTAATATGTTTCATAGTCTTTGAGGTATGGATGATACTTCCAAACTACTGTATCTCAGAATATTGCTAAAGGACTGAAGAGCTAAACATTCTAAACATTTCCTGTCATGCAAATGGAGGTGAAGAAGATCTTGGTGCCTCTATGGGCACCTATATTCTGCTATTGGCCACAAGGGAATCGGCTTATGATTCTGGAGACTGCTGGGTAAACCTACAGTTTCTAAAATTGTTCTGTTCAAAAACGTTTACCAGATAGAACCTTGGTCCATTAGTCTGTCTCAGAACAATTCCTCTGCTGAAAGTCCTACACCCACACAATCTCCAGGAGCAGTGAAAACAATGGAATTATATGCCATTTCATTGTACTGACTGCCAAAAAAGCCTAAAAAAAATAAGCAATCTTTCTTGATCTGAAAAGTTGTATAGATTTTGTATAGATTTTACAGATTTTCTTACAAATAAGCAGTCCAGCAAGGTTGTAACAGGGTTGTATATGGTAGAGGGGATTAGGTCTGGTATGATTCAAGTGCTAGCTGTCAAAGAAAGAATGGAAGGTGTCACAGAAAGACTGAGGACATTATCAGTATATACCATTACAAGGACAAGGATCTTGCAAAACAGGTATTTTCATAAATCCAATAACAGCGTAAGAAGTGGCCGTGAGGAACTAAACCTTAATAATTGGATCTTTGGCAGTGGACAGCTTAGTTTAACATACTTTGAGCTATGTTCAATTTTATGTTCCAGTTGTTTATTTAGTCCAAGGTTTTACTATGCAGCATTGGAAAGGTCACGTGAAATGGCCTTGCAATTTTTCAAAGCATTTCTCCATTTCACATTTCCTGCCTTCCTATCAGTATTTGAACACTTGGAACAACAGTTCATAAGCTTTTGTTGCTGTTTAAATATGGCTATAAATGGTGCTCCATGACTGGAAGAGAAGAGATAAACATGTCACACTCTCAACAATTTCTCTCTTGAGTAACACTCTGTTGGAAAACATCATCCAGATGTTTAGCTCACACAAGAGCTGGTCTGGGCTGTATCCAAATGCTGATTAGGCCAATGATGAGGCAGTGAGGCCAATGATTAGAGATGATGTCTCTAATTAGATACTGCAAGCATGTGGGCAAAAGATCTGACCTTGCCAGGCTCTGTTTGACTTTAAGCTCATGGAAGAACTGGTTGAAGAATGTAAATAAAGAAGTTGAAAAATCTTTTGCCATGTACCCCTTCTGGTGATCCACATACAGAATCAGTTGTTTCTTTGACGAAACATTGTGATGTGCACTGCTAAAAGCGTTTGGAAGCTGATGAAATTGCAAATAGCAAAACTAGTAGTGGTTAAATCCTCCAGCTTCCTATAAAAAAAAAAAACTGCCATCATCTGGACCACCAAGCCCTAAACACATCCTTTAATTTAGACATAAAGAGGGAGAGAGGCATGTGTGGGAGTAGAGAGAGTAAAAAGTTTTGCATCTAGCTTGAGCTGAATATGAATATGAGACTCATATTTCATTTTCCCAGGGTTCTGAAATATTCTGGTGAATTGCCTTCTGTGCTGCTGTTCAAAGAAGATGCAAAACAATTGTCACGTGTTTACCACGATTTTTATTTATTTATTTATTTTTTAATCTGCAGTCCCAGAAATAAATGTTATGTTTCACTATTCTGCCCTATGGCTGTTATGTCTTTACTTCCATTATATGTACAGCATCATTATTTAGGATAACAATTTGGAGAGTCCAGATGGAAGATACTGTAGTATGGTTCCCATTATTACTGCAATCACACTGTCACCTGATGAGTATTGAGCTGTTTCAAAGTGTTGGTTTATGAACAAAATAACGCACCATTCATGCAATGGCGAAATTTATTACATTTGAAAGATACATAGAAAAAAATGTTGAAAACAAAGTCTCTGATTTACTAAGATCCCAAAGAACTACTTTGAATTTGCACATACAGTGGTGATTTACAACAATATACAATAAACAAATTCGGATCTCAAAGAGACTCATAGAAGAGCAAACTAAACTGAAATGAATGTTGATTAGACACATGATGAGATGTATCAAAACAATGTACAATGTAAATGTAAAGCAAATCAATGTAGACATTAGTGAGCATTATATTAATTTATACTCTATAATAAACATTTTAGGGCTCTGTTTAAATGCTCTTGACATTAGAATTGAGATGTGAATATCTAATATGAAATAAAATTTATAGTGGCAATATTAAGTCATCATTCTTTCTGATTATTCTAGTAAGGCATCCTTTTGATGAGCTATCTTATTAAGACTTGCTAAATGGTTTATTTTGATTTCAACTAGTGTTTTAAATTTTAGTTTCCCTATTTGTTGTTGCTTGATCACAGCATAGTTATATTATGCAAATAAAACTTCTGACTGTTTGTTTTGAAGGTGATAGTCATGTGCTTCGTCCTAGTTGCGCTAAGTGAGAAATTAGATAGTGCCAGGGTCTAGAGTCATCAAGTTAATAACAGATTACAATGAAAATCCAGATGGCTTCTCAATCTTGCAGATCTTTCTGGCAAGCATGCAACACTCTCCAGTTTTTATAATTCAGAAAAGCCTGGCACATTTTTCTTTAATTGTGGATGTGCAGGCTTTTGGCAGCAATACAAAGCCACACATACTGAAAAGAAATTATTCATACATGAGAAGAAAACCCTGAAAATAAACAGTGGGAAGGAAGAATTTTAATTATCTATCTTGGAGTACACAAAATTGCTGCCTTTAGTTATATTCAAGACACAGATACTTAGATACACCTGATCATATAAATTTATGTGTTGTGAGATATGGCCAGGTGAGTTAATGACCTCCTGTGTGTTCCTGTGGACATGGCTAATCTACTTTCCTCTGCTAATGCCAATTTTGCAGAGGACAGATGTAGATGTGCTGCAGGAGCTCATTAGGCTGGCTGTGAGTAAATGAGCCTACCAGCTTCACAAGGACACCTCTGAACTAACACATTCTCCCAACAGTCCTTAGCTACAGGTCTCTCTGACAAAACAAGCTGTTGTGTTTGCTTTTAGCAATAGAGCCAGCTTAGTTTACTGTTGCTTCAAAGTATATTCCAATCAGTGATGCCACCAAGTTAAAATTTTGAGTGAGGTCTACAATTTATTGTATGTTGTTATTGTAAATTATAGAATAGAGATTAGAGAGGAAGGCTGTATGCCAAAATACATCAGTGGGGCTTTTAATTTTTGTATGTCCTTATGTGACTAGACAAATAACAATAAAGGTTTTTTGTAATATAAGAAGTACCTTGGATTTTTCCTTTTTGCATTTTATTGAATAGAGATTGTTCATTATTCTGTATAGTATATTTCCTGTTTGTTATGCCACGGCGAACTCGTGGCTGCAGTTCTCAGCATGTAGTGCCACCCACAGACATGGCGGACGAGGACTACACTTCCCAGCCATGCCCGTGCTTGAGTTCGCCAGAGTTTTGATTACGAACACTTGCGCTGCATCAAAAGTTATAAAAGGGCCTCGTTAACTTCAGCTTCTTGCGAAGTAAACGCTCAGCGGTCTCGTCTCTGTTCGTGTACCAAGCCGTAGATTTCATATCCGTTAACCTGGTTTCGATATTCGCTTGTTATTTGACTACGATTTGGCCTACGCCCAGCATTACCCGTTTGCCCGATTATCTGACTTTGCTTCCGTTCCGTGGTGCGTCTTTCGTCTGCCCCACTTACTCCAGCTTGCTCGTCCGCGCTTGCCTCTGCCAAGGAATCGTAACACTGTTGAACAATCTTGTGCAAAATGAAAATTGTGTACTTAAAAAAAATTATATGTGCAGTAATTAATAAGAAAGTGTACATGTAAACTTTCTGAATGTTTATTCCCTAAAAGTCTTTCCCTGGACACCTAATAGTAACCATAAAACCTTGTATACAATCCCACTCTAGTTTCTACACTGCTGGCTTTTCTTTAGGTCATAGAGATTAGTGAGAGCTAAGCACAATGGGCAAGTAAGTCTATGGGTAAACCTAAAGTTTGCTCCTCAGCTACTCTGAGGTCAGTTGATAAGCAATAATAACTGCTCACTCTATAGACTCAGAATGCAATTTTCTCTGCACAGTAAGTCTACTATGCAGAGAAAATTGCATTCTGAGACTATAGCGTCAGCAGTGATTATTGCCAAATATTATCAGGACGTCACTGTGTCCATATTGAATTTGGCAACTGGAAATATGCTACATGAAACAAACACTTTCAAAATCGTTCAGGATCTCTGTGTCCTCAGAGCTAGTTATGACAATCCTTCAAACTAATATCAGGTGTCCAGCTGCTTCCATCTTCTCTAGATAATTAGCTTAATTTATTCTGGTCACCTATGCAGCCATGAATGTTGTAATGGACGTGAATAGTTTTGGCCCTCTATATAATAGTCCCTCTTAGGCTACAGTAAAGTAAAGGAAGACAATGACAGCAGTCTTTGGAGACTCTGTACATTCTACTGTCAGATTTTTTTTTTGTCCCTGAGGATTTTAATGTAGACTTGCTTTATGATCCCTATCACTTCAGATGCTTTTTAAGGTTCTACAGGGATTTTCCCTCTCTGATGTTTATAAAGTATATTCTGTAGATTTCCATGAAGCAGAATGACATGCCTTTATAGTCATTCAGATATGTCATATTATCAAAAATCGTCCGCTGCTATATTTTGAAGACCTCAGTTCAGTGTTCTCTGCTATAAGTTAGAAACAAGATAGTAAGATAGATTGAGGGTGTTTGGATTGTTTCCATAAAACACATGCACAGTTTTAACTCCATTGGTTTATATTTGACACAGAGCCATCACTTCCATTAAACCTCATAAATATTACTCTGAGCATTTTCTAAATCACTACTTTAAATAGTCTTTGAACCTGATATGTAAAACATGAAACAAATTTATGCAGTGTCAGCTCTCCTTTTTGACAGTTTGTTCATAAATCCACACAGCTTACTGGGGTTTGTTTATTTACCATCACTTTTCATACAGTATGTTGTAATGTTGTCATTTATAAAACCAGTATATCACAAAATTGGGTGTTTTGCAGGTACTGTAAATTGCTCCTAGGTGTGAATGTGTGTGTGGATGTGGACAGCTCCATCCAGGATGGTCTCTAAATCAAGGATAAAGTGGGTAAATGAATGAATGAATGAATGAATGAATGAATTTTTAATGGACAAATAACATTTTAGGTCAGGGGTCCCAGAACTTTTTTTGCCAGTTTATTTTGTCCATTCCTAATTTATGTACCTAAATGCCTAAATTATTTGACTTAAGTACCCCCTGTGACTCTAAGTAGGCTGAGATTAAGTAAACGTTTTGTAATAAATGGCAAAAACTGTTATTAAAAACAAGTGACTCTCCGGTTTGTAAAATATGTTAACTTCTTTATTATTTTTGTCATTTGCCAATTTATACATTTTATTTGAATTTCAGTCTTCTATCAGTCTTTTGCCAACACAAAGCCCCAGTTGGGAAACCCTGCTTTAGGTCATAAATTAAATTTCTCGCTAATATGCAAAGTTTTGCATACATATTGCATACTTACTTTCTAATTTCCTTTGGAGCAGTTATAATTGCAAAGAAGCATGGTTGACAAACAGGATTTGGAACTACTTCTACTAAAAGCACAACTGTATTGGAGTTTTTAGGTCAGCTATGTGTTTGAATTGTTCTGCAGATGGTAATTAAATCTTTAACTGTCATGGGGTTGAACTGGCGCATTGATTTAATTATCACCCTGAAAATTAAGCACACAGATTCAGCCCCATCCCTATCTGATTTATATTTTCCATTTATAACCACAACTTTAATTGTACTATTCAGTCAGGGAAATATTTATTCAAGGCCAGGCTCAGGGAACCAAAACATGAGAGCTAAAGCAAGCAAAGATCTCACAAGGTCATGACTTCACTTTTGTCTAACTTAGTTTACTGTTTTTAAAACTGTAGACTGACCTTTACATGTTTTAGTGTATGCATATAAGATCTGTGAGATCTCTTATCAAATACATATGAACAAAACAGGGTATATGTGAAGATCATGTAGAAAATTAAATGAAAAGGAAATGAACTTCAGAATACAGAATAGCTACACTGCAAGAAAATTCACACCGAAAATATTGTACATATAGGTTGACAATTAACAGATGTATGTAACAATTAGGAGGGGTGGAGATAGAGATTAGTATGAAGCTGAGCCAATGGATTTAGAAAACACTCCTGAACCCATATGCAATATTTTGGACTAGGACACAAACACAATGTATGTTAGAAATTTCATGCAACACAATCAATATCACTATTTAATGGTAGACATCACAGACTATAAGACACTATATACACAAATTTATAGCCTCACTTAAAGTTAGATTATGGCATTTGTCAACTCTTTATCTTTTTGATGCTCCTATTTTGTGCATGTATTGTACCTATATGATGGTACACACATTGTTTTGTTTTGTTTTTTTTACCTTGATGGATACATGAAATGAAATGTATACATATTAACATTTGCTTTACCCAGTTCCTTCAGTGTTGTGTTAAAATTGAGTGTTTAACATATCTAATTATTATCCAATTTACCGAAGTTCAGATTAACAACTTTACACCGCACATACTGGAGAAAAATACAACATTTATGTGGTAAGTATGTCATAAGAGAAACACCAAAACAAGGGAAGTTTATTCATTAACCACTCACACTGAGAATGGTCCATGAGGCCTCAGGTGCCTGACTCATTTATACAAGAACACTATGCATAACTTCATAACACAACACGGAACTGAGTGTTGATAGGGTGAGGTAGAACAGCAACACTGGCAAATTGCATTAGTACGCAATCAGAAGCTAGGAAAAAAGACTAAAAACATGTGTATGTGGCCTGCACTGAGATCTAATTGTACATTCCCCACCAGCAGCAATTTTTCACTTTGCATGGCTCAGGAAACACTCTATAGTCGTTGCTTGTGATTGTTCCTATCGTTAGTTGCTGGTTTCTGTGGTCTCACTGGTAGTGCTGGGCTTGTGCAATATGCACACCAGCTACAAACACAAAACCATTTTAATCAGAAATCATATGCTTTTCCATTAAAAATATAATTAAGCAGGAAAAAGTGTGTATAAAATGCATCTGTGCAGTGCATGTCTGCTGGTCTTAAAATAACCCAAAAATAACATTTTGCTTTTCATAATATCTGCCAGCTATTTTATGGCCCTAAGGGCCTGGTTTACTGAAATAGAACAGCAAAGACATTGGGGTTATTCTGTTTTGGGTAAAACACTTAGTAGTAGAGTGAGCATCACCAACTAGCTCAGGAGCTTTGAGTAGGAACAAATATTTTAAATTAAGAAAACACAGATAGCGTTTCACAGCCAGGAAAAAAAAAGAAACCTCTCATCATCTCTCTCTCTCTCTCTCTCTCTCTCTCTCTCTCTCTCTCTCTCTCTCTCTCTCTCTCTCTCTCTCTCTCTCTCTCTCTCTCTCTCTCTCTCTCTCTCTCTCTCTTGCTGGTAGTCAGCAAATCTCTTCACGTCTCAATTGCATAAAGTTAAATTTCCCTGAACTTGCATCACTCGCCCTGCCCACTTTGCTTAGCTGCTGTTGCCTGACACTGCCATGTCTAATTGTAAATCATTTCGCTGCCTGTGTGAACACATGGTACGATTTCACCTTGGGCCTTTGAGGCCTCAGATTCACAGATAGAAAGTTGATTACAAACCAACAGGCTTGTACACGTACAGCTGATCTTCTTTTGGGTCTCAAATTTACCTCTCAACATGCAATTCTACATGCAAACTTGATAGAATAAGATCAGTGAAAACACCTGCAACTATTTAACACATTTCCACACTTTCATACATGGTGTATTTAGTAGGTGTGAATCAATCCCTGGTGTGTTTACTCCTGGTACGTTTCATTTGGGCAGGCATGAACATCGTAACTGTATTTATGTGCAACCCAAAACAACTAGTCTGAAACTGCTTGCGAGACGTGGTCTCGGAATGAACCCTAGTTCTATTCAATAACAACAGGAAAACTAACTTACTGAATCACTAACTTCTAAAATTCCCCCAAAATTCTCCAATAATATATTTAATTCAATTCAGTTCAATTTTATTTGTATAGCACTTTTTACAATGGACAATGGGAATTGTCTCAAAGCAGCTTTACATATATATATATATATATATATATATACATATATATATATATATATATATATATATATATATATATATATATATATATGTGTGTGTGTGTGTGTGTGTGTGTGTATACAGTATCTCACAAAAGTGAGTACACCCCTCACATTTTTGTAAATATTTGATTATATCTTTTCGTGACAACACTGAAGAAATGACACTTTGCTACAATGTAAAGTAGTAAGTGCACAGCTTGTGTAACAGTATTAATGTCTAAACCGCTGGCAACAAATGTGAGTACACTCCTAAGTGAAAATGTCCAAATTGGGCCCAAAGTGTGCAGCATAAAAATCAGAATTAAAATTATGTTGTGTACACCTAGCTTTAATAATGTTTTGTATGAGGACTTTATAAACAAAGGCCAACTAGGATTATTTATATAAAAGCAATGATAAGAGGACACAGATGTGAGTGATAATTAAGGTCTAGTGGCACATGATGGATGGTGGTCAGAGAGTTGTAGATAGAGATGATGTGTAGAGGTTTCTAAGATTCATTCCTCATGACAGTGTGAATTGGTTTAATAATACAAAGTAATATAAGCCTGGATTTCTAAAGGTCAATTATTTATAAATTATCCAGGTTCAACATTAGGACATGAGGAATAATCTTACATTTCACATATATGAAAACTGTTTTCCCATAAGGTCCTGAAAGCTGAACGCGAGAGTGAGCTGTTTAATCCAGGGTGCCTGAAAATGGATCATGAGTGTAATGATTAAGATGACACTAATGGCCCTGAGTGGCAGTTTTGCTCTGGAAGCAAGCCCATTATCCTGCCCATGGAGAGGAAACAGGGCCATATAACTGCCCCAGTGAGGTATGAGGTATGGAGACTCATCAGTTGGAGTTATTTATCATTAGAGCTACATTTGCTAATCACACAGGGGTGGGTAATACATCAGCAATTATGTACAACTGAGGAGGAGTATGAGTGACAGAAACTATTATGCATAGGAGTTACGGAGACTAAGGACTCAAGGAATGTTATAATTGTGGATAATTTAAATCTGACTCGTTGATAGGTTGAATGAATAGAAAGAGGTGGTTTACTAATTGATCATTTAGTCTACTAGCAGGTCTGTTTTACCCATTCAAATCATCAGGGGTGGTAATGCTGGATACCTTTTTGTGCCTCTGCACACTCATATCGAGGCCTTCCTACAAAGTCCTGAAGTTATGTATGAGGTGATATTTGCAATGTCATCTATTCTGCCTCTGTTAATATTTTATACATTGTGAGGGCAATTGTAACAAAATGCTTTGGAGCTTGGTTAGCTTTGAGCAGGTTTTTCCGTTTCAGCATTGCTAGATAATGATCACCATGCAGTTAACTAATTGGCCTACAAAATTGGTCAAAATGTGTCTTGGTAATCCATTCTATCAGAAATTTTCCACTTGTACTCCAGGAATGGAGCAGCTCTGTGAACAACTTACTTGATGAACCGTCCTTGTTTTGCAAAGTGCTATTTATGGAACTCGGCTGGTGCTGTCCTGCTCGATTCACCTATTGATAAAAGTGTCACACAGACATCCAAGCTTCATAGGACAGCCAAGCAGATTATTATAATAGGAAATTTGAAATTCAGTCCTATTACAGGACGTGCTGGGTCATAATGTTGTTTTGGGACAATAACATTCAGTGTTCTGGAAAAGTACATGACGTCAATCCAGAAGCTTTCCACTTTCTACAGTTTTCACCACTCTGTGCTGTGCTGGATGAGTCACCTAGTGATAAAAGTGTCAAATGTCAGTGAACACAGACTGGTCTGCCAACTCAGTAAGGTATATTACATAGTCTATGGATTAAATTAGGCAAACTGAGACCAGCATTCCTAAGCTTGTCCAACAACAATTTGTGGTCCACTGAATCAAACACCTTAGATGGATCAACAAATAAGGCAGCACAGTTCTGTTTTCTGTCCAATGCACCAATAAGGTCATTTGTCACAACCATTGCAGCCATGATGGTACTGTGTCCAGTTCTAAAACCAGACTGAAAATCACTTAAAAAATCATATTAAAACTGTTTTAACTGTAAATTTACCTGAGACTCAAGAATCTTAGCTAGTATTGAAAGTTTGGAAATAGGATTATAGTTGTTCAACTCCGAAGGATCTCCATAAGACTCAAATTAAAAATATAAGTAATGGTTTCAACTATAATGTCTGCTAAGGTTTTAGAAGTTAAGGATACAAATTGTCTGGACCTGCAGATTTTGAGGTCAGTATCTTCTAGAGCGTTATAAACTTGAGCAAGTGAAATAGGTTTAAAATCATACAAATCCAAATTTCCTTCACTTCCAGTAAGTACAGAACATGGTACAGATATGTCTACATTAGAGTACATTATGTGACACTGCTTAATCAACATGGTTTGTTTATTTCAATAGTGTAATTGTGGCTAGAGATTTAATTTGAGGGAAAAGCATGCTTTCAGTATGAGTCATCTTATGTTGAAGATTCCACAGAAAAAGAGAATCTTAAATTAAAAGACAGTCTCAATTTCAACCTCTCAAAATTCTGTTACTTATTGGCCATTTTCTAAAATATGAAGACAAAGTGCTTCTTCTTATTTAATAGTTAGTGGATGATTTCTCATTCAGAATAGCTGTCCGGATAGATCCATCCAAAAGGTATCAGCAGTGTTAGTAATTCCATTTCCTCTCTCCTCATGCCAGCACAGCATCCAAGATTCATGCACAAACAACCATGGTTGTGCCATAAAAAGACAGTAGCACAAAATAACTCATCAGAATTTATTTATTTTGTATGAGAAGACAAAAACCCATTTTAGAGCAAATCATCATAACATTGCATTTGTTCAAAATTATTTGCAACATCTGACTTGACAATTATCACCTTCTGTTTTTAGGCATACCTTGCTTAGATTTCTGAAAGCTGGAAACTGTGTAAATGGGAGTGTTGATAATTATTCACTTGTGTACATAAGTTTCACTTATATGGTTATTTTCTTGTGTACATGTTTCAAGAATATAAGCTAGAACAAACATTATATTCAAATTTTACTTACTCATCATGCACGTGTATTGTTTGTAAATTAGAGTTTAAAAATCAACAAGGGGAGGTAATTACCAAGCATACTATATGAGAGCTTTCAGACAGGCAAGAAGTATTGTTTCTTCCTCGACATAAAGGAAACTTCACTAGGCAAGAGACTAATCCATAAAATTGTATTTTAGCCTGTAAAAAGTGTTGAAGAAAAAAATTGAATGATCAACACATTCCACAGATCCTGCTTAATACACAGAAACAGAGCTCTTCTTTTGTATTAATGGTGATATTGCTGATATTTATGGCCTATTTACTTGTACTGTGTAAATGACCCAGTAGTCATAGTCATATCTGAGTACAAGTATATATATATATATATATATATATATATATATATATATATATATATATATATATATATAGAGAGAGAGAGAGAGAGAGAGAGAGAGAGAGAGAGAGAGAGAGAGAGAGAGAGAGAGAGAGAGAGAGCATCTGTTTTTTTCTAGATGAAACCCTGTGCAACGTGCAGTTAGATGAGGCAGGAAGCAAGTGCAAAAACTCAACTAGAGATTTATTAGTGTGAATCCAAATATCATATAGTGCATGGCTGGGTTCAAAACAGAGGCAAATGGCATAATCCATATTCAACAATGAGCAAGTTCACAACCAGGAAACATGGAATACAGAAAGGCTCTAGGAAAAATTAAAGCCATGAGTGCACAATAAGACTTCACAACAAGGAGCTGAAACAGCAAGGTATATATAGACAAACCAATTAAAGGCTTAACACAAAACAGATGGACACAATCAAGTAACACACTAATCAAAGGATGGGGAGGAGACAAGACAAACAAACGCACATGCTAATGTAAACAAAAGCATGAATTCAAAACAAAACAACAGGAGGGAGCTCCCAAGTGGCGCAGCAGAAAAAGTTTGTCATCTGTGTCCGAAAGTCATATAACACAAAATTGCCCGTGCTCTCTGACTGGGAGGCATAGCATTTTCTCCCCATCTGTAAGCCCATGTATGCAGTATAGGGCAGTCAGCACTGTCCTCTGATTGTGTTAAACTGCCATGTGACACAGCATGAGAAGCAATTTTAAGTACATGTACATGTTTGCCTTCACCCTCCCTGGTTGGTGGCTGATATGTTGGCTAATGGGTGCACATTCTAAAAAAACAAGTTTGACAACTGCATGGGTAGGAGTACACATTACATAAAGGTTGAATTATGTATGGGACAGACTGCCACTCTTTGAACTAAGTAAAATTCTCACTCCAGAAGTTTGATTGCATCCTGTAGATTCCTTCCTGGGTGTTCCATATATATATATATATATATATATATATATATATATATATATATATATATATATATATATATATATATATATATATATATATATATATATATATATATATATATATATATATATTTGCCAGGATGTGGAACTGGACTCTTGTTTCATGATAAGGTTCTTCATCTTTGTTGTAGTAATGGTTCTAATTAAAGATGGCATTTTTTCTTTTCTGATACTGATATTAAAATTGAAACCTTAAATATTAGCCAATATAATAGCCAATATCCTGATATATATATATATATATATATATATATATATATATATATATATATATATATATATATATATATATATATATATATATATATATAAACAACTACTAATCTTTAAAAAATACAAACAAACTATATTTAAGCCATTAACTGAAACACTTTTTTTAATTTAGGAAAAAATTAATAGCTTAACACATCACAATCACTTTCATTGCAAATATAATAAAGTATATAGTATAAATATAATAAAAATTAATCTTAGCAAAAAATACAATTGAGTCTTTATATGTAAACATGTACATATAAAGTGTGTTAGAAACAGGGCTACAACACTACAATATATTTTGCTCTGAAGTTCCAAAGCTCTGCTAGGACATGTCATCAAAGTTACAAGTCTGAATTCTATCGCAGCTCAATTTTTATTTATTTATTTTTTTAGCACAAACAGGGCAACCTGCCTAGGCCTGGGTTTGTGCCATTGTACTGCTGTCAAAAGCATTTTTTTCTTGTGAGAGAAGTGGTCATCGAGAATGACATCATAAAGACTTTCTGGCAGAGGTTTAACTTATAGTTTATCTTCTTGGCTCTGGTGATTTTTTTTTTCTTCATCAAGAAGAAAGGCAGTGGACTGCACTCGTACATCCTAGCATTTCAGTCACATGATTTTTTTGTTTCAGTTGTCATATTTGAGGACATATTTCTGGCTTTGCTGCACAATGAGAATATGACTAGAGGTGAAAGATGACAAAAGTTACTTACTTCTTACTTCAGAAACGAAAATACCTTACTATAACAAAACAGATGAACTAGGCTTATCAAGTGTACTTTCCCCTGAATTGCTGATTCCACTTTAACTGGTTGGAAAACCAAATTATTTTTTTCCTGATATTTTATTGGATGACATGGTGGTGCAGTGGCTAGTGTTGTCACCTCACAGCTGAGATAGGGTCTGCATTGGTCTCCTCTGGGTTCTCTGCCAGTAGGTGGTTTCACTAAGATAATTTGATAAAAGATCCACCTCTTCCATGAACACCTAACCAACTCATAATAAATAAATAAATAAATAAATAAATACATAAATAAAAAATGCACTTACACCTCTACTCTGCACTTTGCTTTTTCTGGAATTCAATTATTGGATCTTGTATGGTAGCAGTACTTGTATTGTTCTCTGCTTGATATATTGCTTTGCTTGTATCTTTCTCATTTGTAAGTCGCTTTGGATAAAAGCGTCTGCTAAGTGAATGAATGTAAATGTAATTTATTGTCTCATCCATGGTGTATTCCCATCTCATACCCAATATTCCTGGAATAGGCTCCCGATCCACCATGATCTTGACCAAGTGAGTGAGTGAGTGATATATATTTAATCTCATACGCAACTACAGTCGCTATTCTGGTGAGTGCTTCAAAGCACAGAAGACTAGCTTTTCACATCAGGATGGGTTTAGGATCCCTAGATGTTTCATAAAGAGGAGGAAAAACTCTGTCATTGAGGGGAGGGCAAGTCGATATCATCTAACTAAATTAAGGTAATGTTAGCAATACTTTCTGCTGAGATAATGTATGTAATGTATAGGTCAGTAAATTATCAGTATAAATTAAAACAAATGAAGCACAGACAAATTAAAATAGATGTGATCAGTCTTCTGTTCAGTACTCAAAGTGGCAGCGATTATACAGCATGATATCACATGAAACCCAAGGATAAACTACTTTACAAGGTCAGAGATACCAATAATCCATCACTCTGAGGCCAGCATATTTATTAGAATGGAAAAGATTCTGATGTTTACTTAATTTATGTCATCCCCTCAAGAAGGTATTAAATATAATACCTTAGGCAACAAACAGGGGTATTACAAGTACCCAATGACGTCTTTCATTCTTCTCACTGCCTTTCCTGTGCTCCAGGTCTTGTTAAGTCAGGTCCTCCTTGACATGCTCCAGCAGTTCATGATGGGATCTCATGAGTGGCACAACTATAGACATAGCCATATCCATATTTACTTCCAGCTATTTTTTCCTTCTAGCACAATATGTTCTTATTATTAAATATAAGATACTTGCAGATGCAGGTCGAGCTTCAGTTAATGTTCACATCAAACATCAGAATGGAAAACAAATGAGATCTAAGTCACTTTGATCATGGCATGACTGTTGGTGCTAGTTTAAGTATTTCAGAAACTGCTGATCTCCTGGGATTTTCACACACAACCGACTCTAGAGTTTACACAGAATGGCATGAAAATCAATGGCCAGAAAATCAATTCCTCAGTTTAAACATTTGATATGTTTTCTATGTTATGTTGTGAATAACATATGGGTTTATGAGATTTGCAAATCACTGCATTCTGTTTTTATTTACATTTAACACAGCGTCCCAACTTTTTTGGAATTGGGACTGTACACATGAATAAAGATTAAGACTATGGTTCCAATGAACACTGAAATAAGTAAGAAGTACACACAGTAAGAAGATTATGGAGAGTAATATATGTTACGAGTGTCTCACAATACATACAAAGTGCCTTTGTAATGTAGACATGATTACCTGGTGTTCGCTACAGTATAGACCCTGACGCTGCACTATACACTTTCTATAAGTTGTTGCAGCAAATAATAAAACTAAAAAATGGAAATTCTAACCAACTATTCCCAATCTGAACTACAGTAAGATATAGACTCAGCAGATTAGTTGTGATGGACTACATCCTAGCCCAAAATTGACATTTCATCTTCCTCTGATTAAAGAAGAGTCCATCACCATTGATTGATTAGACAGTTTACATAGTACATCCATGGACACATGCTAAAATAAATCATATAAAATAAATCAAATTCATGTAAGGTTGAAGCTCAAACCTGCAGGTTTATCAGCTGTTAGGGTGAGTAAATCATTCTTACATACAAGTTATGCAAATACACAAGTCAAGTCATGAGATAAGTGATATATATAATGACACATATACCGTACATGTAGCAAATACGCTATATATGAAAGAGCATATCAAAACAGACAACTAGTGGTTCTGTATATGTTAAACAGACTTAAATAAAATTCAGTTTCCAAAATGAAATGATCTGGAACTGATGATTGTTAGATTTTATTTACTACAATCTAATCTCTATAAAGGACCAAAGTAAAGAACATGGACAATATTATAAATAATAGTTTAAATTCATGCAACATTCAAGTTTTTTTTATTTTTTTTAATACAGTTTAATGATATAAATGTCTGTTTTTAGTGAAATTACTCATTGTTCAAGTCCAAAATTCCTACCCACTTCCACACCCCCACAGCCCCCTTGCCCTTAATACAGCCAGAATGGCTTGATAAATGGACAGTCAACTCAGTTTATTATGATGAATGGGAATTCTCCAACAAGGACAGAAACAAGGAAAGGTGTTACCACTGACAAATTGAATGCTGATGCCTACATGACCTACTGAAATTCTAAGCGTTTTTTTTCATGTATACTTTTAAACTATGGATTGATTGAGCATATCCTATATGTTATTAAGAGAAGATTGTGTACACACCAGTGCAACAATTTCCATCCTCGATGATATCTAAGTGAAACTAAACAGAAAAATATACCTTTATTTGAAAATCTACCTACAAAAATAGAATTTGACAATGTTAAAGATTAAATGTGGGTGCATCATGCAACAAACATCAATCAATTCATAAAACAACATGCACATTAAAATATTTTGAAAAGAGGTTTTTGCTGTGAACCTCTTATTACCGGACATGACATATATATTAGGAATCTGACAAAGTAACAAACATACAGCATATCAGAGTTAACATTTGCCTCGCACCTCCAGGGTTGGGAGTTTGAATCCCACCGCCTTATGTGAGTGGCATTTGCAAGTTCTCCCCTTGAATTGGGAAATCCCCGGTCCAAAGACATACATTGTAGGCTGATTGGGATTTCCATATTGCCTGCAACAGGTTAGTACTTTGTCCAGTATGTCTCCCACCTGGGACCCCAAGTTCCCTGAGATAATCTCCAGGCCCCCTCGACTCTGTGGAGGATAAGTGGTATGGAAAATGGATGGATGGGATATAGTAATAATATATTGTGATAATGAAGGAACATCTATGAATCCTAACACACTAAATATCTTGATGCTACAAATGAAATTTCTTTGTCTTGTTCACTTTGAGGGTCCTGAGGGTGTACAAATGTTCTTGGATTGACTATGTAGTCTGCACTGTATGCTGGGGTCACTCTTTGGATCTGATGCCAGCACAGCCAAATGGACTGCTTGTTGACCTTGTTGAAACTACTTAATGCGGTCTCTCAATGCTCACCTGGGCTGGTCAATCATCTAACCCAGTATCACTCAGTACCATTGGACACTGAATTTTACAAAGCTACATTAGGCACTTTTATTTTATGGAACAGTTTACAGTTTACAACCCACGTTCTGTGTATTTATTCTCATGTGTATTTATTGTCCTGTTCTGTGTATTTATTGTCTTGCACTTGTCTCATATGTTTGTGTATTTGCAGTTTATGTAGTCCTGCATAATGTTCTGTGTTGCACTATGGTGCTGAAGAAACTGCATTTCTTTCCAACGTACACAAGCTATACAGAGGAATGACAATAAAACTCACTTGACTTGACTTAATTTTAAGCATGGAATGACTTATGACAAACACAAATGATTATATCAGTGCCTGATCTCACTAATGCTCTTGTGGCTGAATGAGCACAGCCATGCTCCAAAATCTAGTAGAAAGCCTTCCAAGAAAAGTGGAGAGTATTATAACAGCAAAGGGGGACTAAACTTAATATAGGATGTTCAAAAAGCACATATAAGTGTTATCATCAGGTGTCCACAAACGTTAACCCGATAGTGGATGTGATAACATTTGGCGGATTAGGATGAATGGTCACTACAGTCCGTCAACTCCATCGACCCAGACCTTTCAGTTTCACACACTCTGACTCATGAACCTATTGATGATTGTGTCATTTATAGATGCTACAACTCGAAGCTGCTGTTTCCTATCAAAGGAAGCTAAGCCACCTTTCCCTTAATATGATCTCTCCTTTCTTCTGCCAATCAATACTGTCTACAAACAAGCCTCTGTTACTGCCACTTCCTCTCTAAACTCTGCTCTTTTACCATGTCTCAACTCCCTCTGTGCTCATGTCTTCAATCCACCTCAGTCTCTGAATTCTTGGGTGTTTCATGTTCTCAAATCAGAGTGAGCAACACTGCAAATATCTAAGGTGCTTTGCAAAAATACAACTTTTAGACACAGCTGGCTAAGTACTGTATCAGTCACTGTTTGCCTTGTTCTCTGCTGCCATTCCTACAGCAAACATTTCTTTTCTAAGATCATCAGCTGTATCTTTCTGCTGTATGTTTCTGCATACAAATTATTTTCCACATTGTCTTATATCCATAATCATCCCTAATAGATTTAGTTAGACTTCACATCTGCAAACATGTAAACATCTATAGACATCTTAACTATTCATACCTTTCTGTCTGCTGATGTTAAATGAAAATGAAATATATTGGAATATATTGTCAGCAAATTATAAAAAGAATATGACATTCACCTTTGAGCTCCTAAATTAAAATTTCTCTTGGCTTCTTATCACTATGTTTGCACCATTTTGCAAATTAATTAAGTATTAGATTATACACATTAATCCCAATGGGTGTTTAGACTTATCTAGTTATTAGGATTTTACTCTTGTTCACTTTGTGAAATTAAATACTTCTTTTGTTGTTGGAACTCAAACTAGAATTCGAGTGGCCTGCATAGAGCCCTGACCTCAACCCAACTGAGATGAACTGGAATGCTGATGACAGCCCAGGCCTCCTAAATAGAAATCAGTGCCTGATCTCACTAATACAGCCATGCTCCAAAATGTGGAAAAGTGGAATGCCTTCCTTGAAGAGTGGTGGTTAATATAACATCAAAGTGGGGACTAAATCTGGAATGGGATGTTTAAAAACCATGGCTGTGTTCGTCAGGTGTCCAAACTTTTAGCCATATTGTGTATTTAGATACTTAAACAAAATTATAAGTAAGATTAACAAACGGTGAATACACAGTATAGTTAAAATTAAAATGGCATTTTATGTTGCAGAAATACTGATAAAAAGAGGGGTACCAAAATACAACAAGGATATATTTTTCTTAATCATCATGCATCACGTCCACTTGTTTTGTTCTGCTTGAAAGGCCATTCAGTTCAGTTCAGTTTTGTGTTTCTAGTGGGAGTGAAGCAAAAGGTTTGGGCAATAAACGCTGAGCTGCTTAAGTTTAATTGCTTGCAGTGTCAGTCGAAGTCAATATCCTGGTCAATGGGCCATGGATCCCACAGGTTCATTTCCCTTTATTGCACTACATATGCCTGGCCAGTGCATAAGCGCTATCATTAAAATAATTAGCAAAAATAAAAATAATAAGCAAAAAAGAAGGCAACAATGCAATTAAATGAGAACACACAGGCAGAACTGCACCAATGATATAAACAGAATATTACTTATTAATATAGATTGTTATGATATTTGGTCATCTCTACTTCTGAATACAGTAACATCAAGCCAACCACATAATGGCACTATCTAACTCAAGTTATTTTTTGCAACCCGTTTTAGTTAAGCACTTTCCTGCTTTTAGATTATTTGAATCTGAATTGGTATAATGATATATTTTTTATTTATTTGTTTATTTATTTTAGAAATAAGAGAAATTCTGTATTTTAGAATTTGACTTGCATCTTCTTTTTTTACATGTTGATTTGTGGCAAATGAAGCAAAACAGCACAATAACTGCTAATAACCTTTGGGATTTAACAATCCTGTGGTCAAGCCAGGTTAGACACCAAATTGCTGTATATAAAAGACTAAGTCCCGGAACAAAAGATCCTGAAGTTGACAATATTGTTCTTTCACTCTATAAAGGTATGGGTTTTGTTAAATGAACAGTGTTCTGTATACAATGGTGACCTTCTTTCCCATTCAGTTTGTGTCTCTCAATTCCCAATTTTCCAATTTCCTTTTTTTTCCCCCTATTGTGCAGTTTTTGAGATATAGTTTGGCTGAAACCTGGCAAACCCATGTGCTGTATCGAAAAAGGTAGAGCTAAAACTGGTCAAAACTCTCAACTGCCTCTTACAGGGTTACTCTAAAAATCCATTAGATAGTAGCCTATAGCATAAATGAAGTGTGATCAAGTTAAGCCACTTCACTTAATTTTGTTTGAGGCTATGTTATTATTAATGTAGTCCCTTCAACCTCACCAATGTCTATGGTCATGTGCTGCTGCTGTTCCTATGTTTAATCGAATGCGCCTGCCATAGGTAAAACAAAGCAAAGTAGAATGTGCATTAGAGTTGCATTAAATACTCATCTATTGAGGTTTATGATCTTTTCTCTCCAGTGAGAATAACTCTGGGACTCATGCATATCCCTTTACGAAAAGTAATTGCATGAATATATAATACAGCATGATCTTTCACTTTACAAGTGTTAGATATATTTTGCATTAATTCAATTCAGGTCAAGTCAAGTGAGTTTTATTGTCATTCCTCTATATAGCTTGTATACATTGGAATGGAATGTTGTTTCTCCAGGACCATGGTGCAACAGAGAACAGTATGCAAAACTACATAAAATGCAATACACAACAGTGTGAGATGAGTGCAGGACAATAGATACACAGAACAGAAAAATAGGTACAAAAGACAAATACACAGTACAATGAATACACAGAACATGGGTTGTAAACTCTGTTGTAGTGTAGTAGCACAAGTATAGCAGCAATATCGGCAGCAAAAATGAGTTCCATAATATTAAAGTGTCTAATGCAGCTTTGTAAAGTGCAGGTGTGCAATGTTTTTGAGTCATACTGGGTTAGGTGTTTGACTAGCCCAGGTGAGCACTGAGAAGCAGCACTTGTTGGGTAATCTGACTGCCTCAGGGAAGAAACTGTTGTGGAGTCTGAGTGTGGAGTGTCACACTCTGTAGGGTCTTGCAGTTCCCATGACACATAGTGAGACAGCTGGTCAGGATGCTCTCTATTGTCCTTCTGCAGAAGATCTCCCATAGAGTGTGTTGTATATGTCACAGAAAATATGAATTAATATTGGTTACAGCTAGGGATGCACTGAAATGAAAATTTATGGCCGAAGCCGAAACCGGATATAATGAAAAACTTGGCCGAAGGCCAAATACCGAACACGTTTTTTCATGTTTTTTCCCATTTATTTTGCCATTTTTTTCACCACTGCATAAATTAAATAGTCAAAATGTGCTTTTTACTATTTTGTCTTGCTTTTCAAAGAAAAAAATCAGTTATAAATACTACAATTTCAAAACATTTTCTTTCATTCCAGCAGGCATAAGCTACCAACAAGGCACAAAATAACTTTAAATAAATAAATTAGTAAAATAAAAATATTTTTATGTGGTCATCTTTGAGCCCCCCTTGAATAGCCTATGTTAGGCCTATAACTGACTGCTGAAAGAATGTAACACTCTGTAGCCTACAACTAAAAAGTGCATTAAAAAGTGCATTGACAAGAGTGGAAAAAATGCTTCTATTCGGTTCTATACGGCTGATTATATTGGGGATATATACCGCTCGCCTCCCTGTACACCTCACAGAGTATTATAGTAGATATACTATAGTTAGATACATTGTTAATGTTATGTTCCCTCAAATAAATACGTCTTTACCTGCTTTCATACCCTACTCCCTTACATCTCGCGACGTGACAGAATACTCCGGAACAGAAACAAAACAAACACACGTGTCCACAGTAAACAATGTCATGGTTGTCAACATCCGAAGAGCATACGTTCGTGCACGTTGCTCGTGCATGCGCGCGCCCCCTCATCTCTCCAAGCGCACTGCCGGAAGTGGAGGTCGTGAAATTCGCGCATCTCACTCTGGTTGCTAGGCTATTTGGCACGTCATCAAACATGTCATTGTTTGTTAATATTTATTCAGCCTTTTCACTTACATAATAATTTCAGTTGCCGAACATTCGGTGCATCCCTAGTTACAGCCTGTTGAAGAAAACAACTGGACTTGAGTCTCCTTAAACAGCTAACGCTGAACATATCAAGGCATTCATTCATTCATTCCTTAGCTGCTTTATCCTAGTCAGGGTGGATCCAGAGTCTATCCCAGGAACACTAGGCACAAGACAGGAATCAGCCCTGAACTGGATGGCAGTTCACTGTAGGCCAATTTCTCAGGTTATGCTAAGTTAAAATATTTTTCTGGGCAAAGTGCTTTAATGGTCAGCTTTGGCTAACAGCCATTTTAGGCAAACTAATGCAGACCTTCAGATAGCTGAGCACTGGAGGAACACTCTCAAGCTGTTGTTTTGGCCACTTCTATGAACCGTGGTAGATGGAACCACACATCATTAACTACAGACCCAGTACAGCGGGGTCAGGGACAACTTAGGTAAACATGCCTGACAATGTTTCAGCAAAAAAAGCTCTGGATACACTCTTAGCTGATCTAATGAAAAAGTCCTGGCAATTTGGGTAAACTGGGTGTCATTTTTTTGGAAGAAATTCAAAAGTGTACAAAAACAAGTTGTTCTAAAAAAACTTGGAAGTAGTCTGTAATTACGAGAGTGACTCTAAAATGTTTGTCATATTCTGCTAGAAACAAAATGTGTGTGTGTGTGTGTGTGTGTGTGTGTGTGTGTGTGTGTGTGTGTGTGTGTGTGTGTGTGTGTGTGTGTGTGTGTGTGTGTGTGAGCGCGCAGAACAGATTGCAAAAGACGTATTATTCATAGAGCAACAGTGCAGTGCAACTTGAGGCCAAAGACCCAGCCAACTGTTCACTAGCATCTTTCTCTAAGATTAATAGGTTTCCCTCAAGAATATTAAAATGTATTGTAGAGCTGTTTGAATCATTTTTCTTTAATGCTACAAAATCAATATACTACGATAATTAATTAAACAAAATACAGTACACCAGAAATTCCTATATCCAAAAACAATTTTATTCAAAGCATATTTAATCATGAATAGTTGCTGGATGTTGACAATGAAACCCACGTCTAATTTCAGTTCTTCATTAAGACGAGATGTGTTTATTTGAGATGCACCAATGTATCGGCCAATTATCGGTATTGGCCGATAAAGTCAATTTTTCATGTTATTGGCCTTCGGCTGATGTTTAAAAACATCCGATGATCAGGGCCGATTATATCCTGTCAGTCAAAAGAGGGCAGGAAAATACACAGAATTCGTCCTGTGTGTAAAGATTATGTGTGTCATCTCTTGTGTGGAATGATGACAAAACTGCAGTTTTGAAGCTCTGTAATCTCTGCACTGCTAAAATTTTACACGGGAAGTGAGCAGCAGTGAGTTTCAGCCTCAAGTCTAAATAGTTTTTTTGCCGCGCTGCTCGTGCTGAATTAAAGCGCCAGTACACTGTTGAAACATTTAAATGAAGATATATATATATATATATATATATATATATATATATATATATATATATAAAATGCAATATTATACATAAAACATGTTATAATTATTATGTAACCATGTCACAGAGAATATGCAAGCCTGAAGAGATGAGTTTTTACAAGAACTTTTGAATCTAGAAATGGATTCACAGTTACGGATGTGATGGGGAAGTGAATTCCAGAGCTTAGGGGCAGTGTGACTAAAGGCTCTTCCACTCATGGTGGTAAAGTTCATGTCCGGTATTGCTAGTAGACTTGCTGAGGAGGATCACAGTAAGTGGGGAGGGGTGTAGTTCTCCAAGATGTTAGTGAGGTAAGTGGGAGGATGACTATGTAGGGCCTTAAATGTGAAAAGGAGAATTTTTAATTTAATTTGATAGGCAACAGGAAGCCAGTGAAGCTGGATGAGCAGAGGTGTTACATGGCTGGTTGATTTGGAGCATATCATGATCCAAGAATGATCCAAATGGAGGTTAAAATCACCCATCAGGATCACATGCGGAGACACTGTATTCAGAGTCATTAGTATAGTTGAAAGTTCAGATATGAACACATTTGATGGTTTAGGTGGTCTGTATAGTACCGCAATAACAGTGGATGTAGGTCCATGGAGATTGACAGCCAGCGGTTCAAAGGAGGATTAGGCAGCTGTGGCTCAGGTCGTAGAGCAGGTTGCCCACTAAGCATAGGGTTGGTGGTTAGATTCCCAGCCCACATGCTGAAGTGTCCTTGGGCGAGACACTGAACCCCAAGTTGCTCCCGATGGCAAGCTAGCGCCTTGCATGGCAGCTCTGCTACCATTGGTGTGTGTGAATGTGTGTGAATGGGTGAATGAGAACCAGTGTAAAGCGCTTTGGAACCGCTAAGGTTAAAAAAGTGCTATATAAGTGCAGACCATTTACCATTTATCATGATCAGATGAGTGGAATCAGTTTTACATTTTCGCGATATAGCAGTGCAAGACCTCCTCCTCTCCCAGATGGATGGGATTTACAGATGTAAACAAATCCCGGTGGGACTGGTTGATTAAGATGTAGAAAATTATTGCTTTGCTGCCAGGTTTCCGTGAGGCCTAGAAAATCCAGTTTATGGTCAGTAATAAAGTCACTGACCAGAGTAGCTTTGTTGGTGAGAGACCAAATATTATATAAATCAAATTTCAGGCAGTTAGTGTGCGTGGGCACATCTGACCTAGGCAGAGAGGCTATAGTACACTACAGTCAACACCGTCTCGGTCAAAGATCATTGAGTGAAGGCGGTTTACAGACCAGACGGAGGGAATAGCATTGAAATCACTCTTGTTGATCACGTTATCCGCCTTTCGATGAAATCCTCGATGGATGTATTTTGGACGCCAAAGAATGTCATGTTGGTAGAGGAGCTCTTCAGGAGGCTCATAGTTCCCCCACAGCTGGTAAAGTTCGCCTGCTGAGTATTTCCGAATCTTTAATAATCAGATGGAGTGTTTTCAGAGGGGACAGCAGCCAACTTCAGCCAGACTTCACTGTAATCCACTTCAAGCAGTTTGATGTTTATCAGCAAAGAAATCGCAAAGATATCTCTGTGATTTGAATCGCAGTGGCTCCAGGCAGAACACAGTAAAACACGACAGAAAACAAATAAAAATGTCATTAACTTACAACGATCGAACTTAACTAAAATACTAAATAAAAAACCAAGCAATATTTACATTGAATTTGCAATTCATTTCCAAAATACCAAATAAAAACAAGCCAGCTGGAGCAACATTAAACTCGCCAGTGTCCCCGTTACTAGGCAACCTTTAATAATGTATCTGTACCTGATTGCTGCTCTGTCCTGACAAGCACAGTGAAAAATTGTAGAAAAAAAGAAGATTGATGATCTAGGGTCGCTGGTTTGATCCTGAGTCTCTAGGTGTTACCCATTGTTATGAATGACTAAGGGAATTTGGCCTATGTGTTACCATATAATCATACCCCTGTGAAACAGGAGGTTATAGTTGAACAATTTCCTGTTCGTAGTCACCCAGGTATGCTAAAGAAAATGTAAATATCAATGAGAATATACTTCAAATATATTTTTCTCATATGAATTCATAGTGGTGCCAATAATTGTTGAACACCTATATTTACAAAGATTTTTTTTTTGTAAACCTGTGTTGTGTTTGCAATTGTTTGATATCCATGAGAGCAGAGTATTTTTGTGAATTTTTTTTAACAAAAGATCAAAAGATTAAACAATAATGACTATTTTTCACAGCCTTTTTCACTCATACTTACCAAGGGTGCCAATATTAGTGGAGGGCACTATATGTGTGTGTTCATGGTGCTATGTGATGGACTGGTGACCCATCCAGGGTGAATTATCTCATCTTGCATCCAGCATTCCCAGGATAGACTCCAGGTCCACCATGATTCTGAGCAGGATAAAGTGAAAATAAATTAATCTTGATTCAACATGTTCCATTTCAGGGCTGCATTCCCAACCAAGTGCACTGGGTTCCACATCATAAACCTAATTTGGGTCATGTCAACTCAACTACCTTACCCAACAAGCTAAACCCAGCAACTGGTTGTAAAAATAACCTGGCCTTTTCTACAGTGTGATACGTACTGAATTCTTGTGTGACGTCTTGTTAGTTAAAAACCTGCACTCTTGACTGCTCTTCTTTTGTTTTTAATGCAGGTTTGAAAGGTTCGAGTGTTCCACTTTTCATTTCATGTCACTTCCAAAGAAAGAAAAAAGTTATTTTGAAGCACTGCAAGTGATCAAGCTAATGATATAGTTATTTATGAGAATTTTACTTCAATATTTATGGGATGTCTGAAATGAAACGCAGGTGCTATTTTTCAGCTCAGAGGGATTGCCATGGGTTTAAGAAAATGTCGACTTTGTAGCTGCGTTTAATCTTTGCTGCATTCCATGTGTACACACTCAGTGCCCTAAGGTTCCTCTTGGCTGCCTGATCAGTTCTTTTTAGCATTTATCCTCTCCTGTGCATTTCAGTCATGCTGTTAGACAGTTTTGCCCTTAGTGTGAGTGATAACCTAAGTCAGGCAGGGTTATTAGCTGTTGTGGTTTTAGGCTTAGAGACATTGTTCAGAATCTGGACTGATCATTGGATCACTGAGATTTCTAGCCTCTTTACTTTTCTGCTTGATGTAGCTGATCCAGTTTTTCTTTACACAGTGTGCAGAGATTAGACCTATGTATATCTCATGATTAAACATATTACAGAATAAGCTGAAGACGATGGGAGTGCAGCTTTAAAAATACAGTATATTCATAAGTGAGTATTCCGATAATAAATTAAGTTATGAGTCAGATGACAATATAATAACCCTATTGTTGCTTGAATACTTGACAAGAAGACAGATGTTAAGTTAATAGCCAAAATGACAAGCTTTCAGCAATATTTGAGGGCTATTATACACTAGAGAAAGAATGTAAATCTTACAGCAGACTGAATTGGGAACATCACTGATCTGTTTCTAACTGTCTCTGATTGAGTCATTTTCCTTAATTATTGGCCATTTATTGACTCTCCGTCTTTGTCTTTGCCTGGAGCCTCCAAAGACGTCCATTTACAGCTCTGATATGTGTGCTCATTTAGTCCAACTAAAAGTATTTAAGCAGTTACAACTATCTAAAGATCTAAAATTGAGAACATATTAAACACTTTATAGCAAAATACACCTCCAAAAAAAGTTATGCAGATTTGTGTTATTAACTAATATTTATCAAGGTATTACTAATCCAAATATCTTCTGTCCACCATGAAAGATAAAATGTTGACTTTTGGTAGATACTGTATATGGCTGTGCACTTTTATTATATGTTTCCAATCCCATGATTGCACATGGCAATAATTGATATGGCACAATGTAATCATAGTATCATTTGCGGAGCGAATTCAGTTGCAAAAATGTACTTCTATTTAAAAGAGCAGAATGTCAAACAGTTTGAAAATGTCAGGCTAGGTTCAGGAATTTAGCAAACAGATTGCAGTAGGCAAAAGTAGAATCACATAACAGAAGGACAAGATCGAAGTCAAAACCAGAATAGCAGTAACAATGAAAGGTATATCAGGAAAAAGATTCACTGAATGACACTGCAATTTGAGTGAGGTTGGAGTCTGTTTTCATAGCACTGATGGTGATAGGAATCAGGTGTTCAGTGAGAAGTCAGGGGAGCTGGAAGCTGAAAATTGGGAGCTGTAGTCTGGAGAGGCCATGTTTGTAGGTCATGTTGCCATATGGGAAGTGGAGTCTGTTGCTGATTCTGGCACAGACATAACACATACATACAGTTGCTCATGATAATTTGAGCCTAATAGAGCAGGTTATTACTATGAATTCATTTTTAATTCACTGGCTTCTTGAAAATAAAGAAGTACAATTTTACAATAGCCAACCTAACACAAAAATAACTTTATAAAAAAGATTATTTATTCAGTCTATCTGGCTCTAATAAGATAAGATAATAATAGAAGATAATATCAGAACACTTTCTAATCCATAATGCACAAGCTTCATCATCATTATCATCGTCATCATCATCATCATATTCAGTTTATCTTGGTCAAGCTCACAGTGGATTCAGAGCCTATACTGGGAACACTGGACGGACGGCAGGATTCCACCCTGAATGGGACACCAATCCATCACAAGGCATCATGTACACACACATTTACACACTCATTCACACTTAGGAGCATTTTAGCATGGCCAATCCACCTGGAAAATGGATAACCCAGAGGAGAACATCTGCAAAGTAACCTGAGTGCAGCACTGAAAAAGGGACCCTGGAGCTGTGAGGTGGTAATGCTACAGTACCTGCTGCACCACCATGACGCCCACAAGCATAACCTTCTTCCCAACATCTGTTTAAAAAATCTGGATTTGGCAATGTGGAGACAAAATTGCATTATGCTCTGTATGAGATCCTTTAAAACCCACAGCAAGGATATGCAATCATTTACATAGACTCTAATGGGATCTTATTAATTTATTTTTATTGTAATTAAATTGTACACGATTAATTAATTAAATTAATTAATGAATACATGATTAATTAAACATTTTGAGATTCTGATCTTGATGGATTAAATAATTTATATGCAGTTTTATGTTTAATAAATTATTCTTTGATTAATTAATTATGAATGAATTCTTCTTCTTTCTTCTTATTGTCATTGTTTTATTCAAGAAATCACAAAGTTGACCTTGATATTGAGATTCATTAGAAAAAGGATTAGAGTAATTAGTATTATATTATATTATATTAGCCATTTAAGCAACGCAGTTCTATACAGCTGTGTCTGATAAAGTATGGGGGAAATGTACCATAACCCAATATTTATAATATTACAATATTCACTTTCTGCCAGCACTCCACTGGTGAATGCTGTTCTCCACTTACTGTATATTGTCAGTTTACTCCTTTACAAGAGTTCGCCAGACACCCCTGAGTATTAGTCTGTCTAATAAATGGAGCTTTGGCAGTCTAGACTCTGTGGATGATGACTGCAGGAAAATCACGTAATACCCTGTTAGCTGTCTTACATATTGTGGAAAAACCTGTGGTATGATTGCAGTCTAAAAGGGACACTAAAAAAAAAATAATAAATAAAAAAATAAAAATGTCTTTGGGACAGACAGAAAAATCTGTTCAGACAGCCAAAGGAAAATCTGCAAACTAAATCTCAGTCTTGATGATTTCCCTTTAAAGGTGATACCTAAAATAAGTAAATAATTAAAGATTGAAAAAGTCTGTTATTGGTGTTGATTGCACAAGGTAAGCTTATAGTGAGTGAGTGCTGGAGTAATCTCCTTCATTTATATTTATGTGTATTTTGAAGAATAAACCTGTAGCCAAAGCTTTTGTTCCTATTTGTTTTTCTATGACTCATGTGGATTTGTTTTTTTACATTCACTAATCTTTAACAACAAATTTTAATTGCCCTAAACAAAAGCCAAACTATTTCCACTGGGCCACATGAAAGTGATGTGCATTTACACAGACGATCATTTAGACATTAAAGGCACAATATGCATTTCAGAGAAAAGGTCAGCTTCACCAGACAAGAGCGTCGTCATGGAGATTGCAGAGAGATGACAAATGAATGTCTCTTCCATAGCTCACTCGCTGTCATGACACTGACCTAACAAGTCATCATAGCCAGAGGCCATGAAGTCTTCTCTCCACAGCTAGGAGGTGTAATTATGCACAAGATAAGATTAAATATAATCAGCATGTTAGCTCAGAAGGTTTAGCGGTGGAGGTAGTGCTTTACAAAATGAAGGTCAACATTAGTCATCTACGCATGAATGGGTACATTATTCTTATTAGTACTATCAGCTATGGTTTACTGTATTCCTTTTTATTTTTTTCGAATATAATTTTGGAAAATAAAAGAATTTTGTCTTCATAAAAACAAAGTGCCACTAACTTGCATCATATGTTGATTGACCCCCCCCCCAAATTGCACTTTGTTACCATCTAAAGTAATACGTATAATGCTCCATAAGTTCAAAACATATAAAACTGCAATAGTAAATAAGAAAGTGCAACAAATTCAGAAACATGGCAGCAAATCCAAAAACACAAAAAGGGTAAGAAAACAGAAAGGGTAAGTCCTTATTGAACATTCCATGCTCTTTGCTGATTGGCTACAGTGTGCATTGGTCTTACGAGTCAGTGGAAAGCTGGAGAATGTTTACAGTAAGAGGAAGTACTGACGCTTTTATTAATTTATAATATATATATACATTCATTTGATGTTAAATATGCTTTTGCACTGCATTATCAGTGTTGCACTGCATTAAAATGATTAAGTGAACACTGAAAACATACTTAAAAGACGCCAAGTTTTTCAGAAGAAAATAATTACTCTTCACTAAAATAACCTAACAAACTTCACATAAAATAATATTTGATACACTAAATAGATAACAAAATTAATTCTATTTTCCTTGTGATACTCATATGCTGTGTCCAATTAACAATGAGCATGTGATTTGCTTTTGTTTTTTTAAAATTTGTTGTGTTGTGTTTTTACTAGAATAGTCTTCTTTCATCTCAGAAATAATGCTAAAATAAGAAATATAATGTCACTACGTGATGCAGAAAAAGTAGTTTATGCTTTTGTCACCTCTACATTGGATTATTGTAAAGAGTCCAGTCCTTACTAGAACCAGAAGATATGACCACATCACCCCATCTTATCCACCCTGCATTGGCTCCCAGTCAAATTTTGCATCGATTATAAAATACTACTATTGACCTATAAAGCACTGAATGGTCTCACGCCACAGTACCTGAGCAGACTTTTGGTCTTTTATGATCTGCCATGCCTACTTTGATCAAAAGGTGCAGGCTATTTGTTGGTACCTCCAATAGTGAATTGAATTGAATTTTTGAATATGCTGCTGTTTTTTTTTAATTTGCTGTTATGTTTTCTGGTTTTGCTATTGCATTTTTGATTTTGCAGTTGTGTTTCTGAATTTGCTCTTGCGTTATTGGTTTGTTAATGTGCTTTGCACTTGCCCACCATAAATAAGAAATAACATGGGCTAAGTTTTTTTTGTCATACTCCCTACTATCTAACATTAATCAGTGTAGCATGAGAGATACTCTAAATTCTGTTTTACATTGCTTTCACTGGTATTCATCTATAGCATGTTCTAATCTTGTCCATTTATCTGGCCTCTCCATTTTAAGGCATTTACACTCAGCACTAGGTGCATTGTTGTGCCTCTTCCCCTGTTTAGCTAACAAGTTCTATGTTCCATAATTACTAAAGTGCTCTCCTGAAATGAGCAATTTATGTCTCCTTAATGTGCCCATGCCAAGCCCATGAAGCAGAGAAATTCTTCAGCACTGGTTGTCTGTAGTTCAGCTCTCACAGAGGAGATCAATCTCTATGCTCCTCTCATTAAATGTGCTGTGTGTACCACACTCTAATTAAGTTGATGAATGTTACTGCCTCTCATTGCACCTCCAATAATTTATGTTTGAGGTGACCCAAGTTACTGCCATACACATAGAGCATCAAAAAAAATTAACACAACACTGGTAACACGATGCATCTTCTGTCTACTTGTGTTCATATATAAATTTGGTTGATGTCTCTGTGCTCAGACAGGATTTAGAACAGATAAAGAACATCTCAATATCGAAGCAAGTACATATGTCTAGTGTCATTTTTACAAACTAGCATGAAGATTAGGGCTGATAAAATGATACAGGGTAAGTGTGTTTGCTAATATTTGTCTTCAAACTGCAGACAGTGTCTGAACACATGAAGTGCAGCGAGCTGATGGTATTTTCTTTATTTATACAGGCTAAACAGCTCTGAAGAAAATTAATTTTACTTAAACAACATAACTAATAGTCATGTGTAAAGACCAAATCATTGATTCATCATCATTTACTGTTTTTCAACAGGTCAAGGTTGCGGTGGATTCCAAACCTATCCCAGGAATACTGTGTGAGGAGGGAAAATACACTAAATGGGACCATGCGCACACATATTCGTACACTCTAATTCACCTACTAGCATGGATTTAAAAACATTTTTAACCACAATAAAATGTTTTCTTATGTAATGTTATGTTTATTCTTTGCAAAACATTTTTTATTGGCAACAGTGACTGTCCTTCTATAATATCTTTGGTTGGAGAACACTAAAAACTGGAACTTAAACCGTTCTGAAATGCAGAACATTTAAAGTTTCTTTATTTTTCTATGTTTATGTACTATCCACTTCAAGTCAGACCACAGCTTTGTAGTAGGGTTTAAATCCAGAGATTGATGCCTGGGCCAAATTACTAATACAATACTAACTAATGGAATAAATATGAGAGAACCTAGAAATAACAGATTTCACAGATTTTTGTCCTGGATCATCCTTCAGTCATCAAGCCAAGGATTTGGGCTTTCAGTCCACCACCATTTAGTAGTGTTGGGTCCGAGTCCACCTTTGTTGAGTTCAAGTCAAGACCAAGTCCTTAACTATTCAAGTCTGAGTCTGAGTCCAAAAGGGGCCGAGTTGGACTCGAGTCCTCCATGGCCGAGTCCAAGTCAAGTCCGCCGAGTCCAGAAAATAAATTGAAAAAAGATTTGAAATTGCAATTGTAAACTCAACACTGAGCTGTTAAATTAATCTTTTAACCTTCACAAACCAATGGCCACATAAATGTAACAAAAAATACCACTACTACATCTTGCCATTGCCATTTAATATTTTTTATTTCATGTCATCAGCACCTCAACTAGTTTCCTATCAAAAAAGGTTTCAATGAATAAAAGGGATACAGAAGTATATGTAGAACTTTTATTATATTACAAGTGTATGGAAATACAAATGAACCTGTTTTGCTATTGTATCACACTATATTGTGTCCTCCAGTACGAGTTGACACTTCAATTTACATTTACATGTATTCATTTAGCAGATGCTTTTATTCAAAGTGACTTACAAATTAGGCATTATTTGATGCCTCTCCCCAACAGTTATATAGGCTGAGAGAGAGAGAGAGAGCACAGAGTAGTTACATTTAGCAGCATGTCATAACAACAAGCTTCATGCTTTATTACTGCTTTTAATCTGTCTATGAATGACTAACTCATTTCTGAACACAGCTCTGTTCTTGTAACTTTTTTCATTTTAATTCCTAAAATGAAAAAAAAAAAATCACTATCAGCAGGGTTCATGATATTTACTTCATTAATTGCAATAATATTTATTTGACCATCCAAGCACAATAAATAAATATAAAAATATTTATTTGACCATCCAAGCACAAAGAGAACTCAATAGACTCTATGCACGAACACTGCTTACGTATTTCCAATATCTCAGCCAGTGACTTTACTTCCATATAGGGCATTCCTATAGCAAAGTCTACTAACAGCAAAGGTCCTTCACGTTTCATTTTACAACGATTAAACTATAATAGTATTATCATTATGATAATAGTGTTATACAGTGTCCTCCACTAATATTGGCACCCTTGGTAAATATGAGCAAAGAAGGCACTGGAATACAAACTCAACAAAAAAAGAAGTGTCCTTTCAGATTCAACTGCTTTTATTTCCAGCAAAAAATATTTGTATTAACACAAACTGAACAAGTTTCACAGACATTTGATGAACAGAAATGTAATAATGAGTCCCTGAACAAGACGGTGGTGGGTGGGGGTTGAGGGGGGGGGGGGGGGGGGGTGGTCAATATTAAAAGTAACAGTCAGTATCTGGTGTGGCCACTGTCTGCTTTAGGTACTACAGTGCATCTCATCTTCATGAACTGCAAAGGGGGCGGCTAATAAGGAATAAATGTAATGTTTTGGAATGGCCAAGTCAAAGTCCTGACCATAATCCAATGGAAATGTTGTGGAAGGGCCTGAAGCAAGCAGTTCATGTGAGGAAACCCATAAACATAGCAGAGTTGAAGCTGTTCTGTACTGAAGAATGGGTGAAAATTCCTCCAAGCCGATGTGCAGGACTGACCAACAGTTACCGGAAACATTTAGTTTCAGTTACTGCTGCACAAGGGGTCACACCAGATACTGAAAGCAAAGGTATACTATTGGATCATTTCCCTCAATAAATAAATGAGCAAGTATAATATTTTTGTCTCATTTATGTAACTGGTTTCTCTGTATCTACTTTTAGGACTTGTGTGAAACTCTGCTGATGTTTTAGGTCATATTTATGCAGATAAATATAACATTTTTAAGGGTTCACAAACTTTCAAGCACCACTGTATATAATGTTTTATATATAAAAGAAAAAAACTCAAGTAAAAGTACTATGATTTAACTATAGCCTACTCAAAAGGTACCATTACAGTGAATCATGTACTCAAGTTGACATGGACTGGTGATGCAAGTGCAGATAATTTATCGTATAAAGTACATAGATACGTACGTAGATAAATAAATACAAATAATGCAAAGACAGGTATGAACTGTCAGAAATGGAGACTTATCTAGATTCGCTAGTCGGATATAGCATGAGAATACTCACTCACAAAGTTGTCGATGTAACTCAAAATATATCATTTGAAGCCCTTCTCCCTCTTACTGATGGTGTAACAGCTGACTGCCTCGCAATACAATTAACATCATTCACGGTAATCTAGGGAAGCTCAGCGAATGTAATATGTCCTACACCCTTGCGCCATCTTCACACAGTTATTGCCAATAGTGAAAACGGCTTCCGGTGCAGCACCAGATGTAATTGAGCTGGCTGAGACAAAGCACGGAAGCGACCGTGCATAGAGTCCATTCGGTATTCGGCTTTGTGTGCATGCGTTTCAAGTGTCATTAATTTCTTGTTTTTTAATTTTATGTTGTTATTTTATTTTTTAATCTTTCTTTTCATGTTAGACATGACGCTGACTCGACAGTACTCAGAAAAATTTCCAAAATCCAAAATGTCTGGGCCCATGTCAAGTTCAAGTACAAATTTATCTTAGTGTTTGACAAGTCCGAGTTTGTTCATAATTGGACTTGGTGATAGAGTCGGGCTACTCGATCCCGTACTCGGACTCGAGTCGGTCTCGAGATCGAGTACCCCAAATCTACCATGTACAGTTCAAATCTAGAGACTGATGCCTAGGCCATATTAACCACTTTTGAAAATAAGTTAGAACCCAAATATAGTAACAGATTTTAGTCCTTCAGTCACCAAGCCCATACAAGATTTGTCCAGAATAAAACCACACACTTTTAGGTCATTTTCAGAAATATGTGAAGCAATGATCCTGACTTTCTGAACCTACAATCTGTCAAATAGTTGTTGTTTTTTTAAACAAACACAACAGAATGAGTTAACATTGGATTTTGCACACCCTACAAAACTAGAAAATATGGGAAGATAATTGTGCAAATTTACAGTATAAGGTCTAATCTAATCTAATAAAAAAGCTCTACAGATCAAACAAATAGCCAACATATTATCTGACACTTTCAATATATAGCCTTCTTATAGCCTTCAATATATAGCCTTCATTTTTACTGAGGGGGTCTGCATTGTTCATTTTACATCTAAAGGTGTCCCTGGCTTACAAAGGTAAATAATAATAATAATAATAATAATAATAATAATAATAATAATAATAATAATGTTGTTGGTGTTAGCTTTAAGTAATGGTAATATTAATATGAATTACACTCATGTAAGACTTCATAACCTCTTATTGATACAAATAATATGATTTGTCCTTGTGTACTTGTGGTAATACAACTTTGAACTATCAAGATTACTCAAATAATACCAACCCAAGTTGATGCTATAGGGCTGCAAAAAGGCATATTTTGTTTTTTTAGACAGGGAACATCCATTCTGCCTTGACTGTCAGTACCACCCACAACTTTCCCACTCTGCTGGTGAATAGGTCAGACATTATCTGACAAGATAAAGCGATCCAGATACAATTGATATCTTGAGCCCCTCTGTGTACAACACAGCATCCCCTTTTCAAACAGGATCATGCTGAAATTGAGTCCTGAGGTGCCATTGTCAATGCTAAAAAATGAGGCAAACAGCAAACTCATTAAGTAGGAGATAAAAAGCGTGATCACGTCATTTCACACATCTACAGGAGAACACACCATTTCTGCATTGCTGCAGCTCACACCTCCATGCTAGCTCACTCCAGTCGAGCCTGTTGCTAGGCAACAATCATTGTATCAATGATTAAAAAAGTTTGATTTGTGAAGTGTCACCCAAGAGTGAAATATGCGTTTGAAAATGATTCATGACTGCCAGTGACAATGACAAGTTCAAAAAGTCAAAGAAAAATCATAAACATGATAATATAGATAGGATAGGTTTAACATATTTTGATAAACACATTATTGTTTTTTTATGTAATGGATCTTAAACTTTTTCCTCCTGAATATGCACACTGTGATATGACAGGTAGCTGATCATGAATCTGCAGGGAACCAGAAAATTAGGAATAACCATTGCCTTTTTAAAATGTCCAATTTTGAAAAAAAATCTATGAAACAGCTGGCAGAAGTGAGGAAAGTGCCTGAGATTCTGCTTCTTGGATTTCCATCATCAGTTATAATGAAGATAAAGCACGTAGAGGTCAGTGCACAAATCAGATTTCAACAAAGAAAAATTCATATATACATCCATACTAGATGGGATATTGCTCTGCACACTCTATATGCTCTCTACTGAGATATATACCCTTGTGCACTCTCACACTCTATTTTGTAAAATGGCCATTATTGGAAAGTTCCAGTTTATATTGAGTCTGTCTGCTCTATGCAGTGACAGAGGGTGAGAGTGCATAAGAACAATACAGTTGTGTCAGGGTCTCAGAGACTGCGAAAGATTGCTGCCTCGGTGTGTGTGTGTTAGTGATATTTATGCAACTATCACAACCAACTGAAACAATAGCAAAGAGTAATGATGATTCCATGGCTTATGGTGTAAAATGTCAGTATAAAATGCCTTGAGGTCTGATGGAAATCGGTGGGACTGATAGATTTAGCAAATAGACTCTAAAATAAATTACTTTGTTCATTCAGTGGTGAAATTACAAATTTGCATTTTTCCTGTGAATTGATAACTAGTTTGTGTATATTGTCTTTGGTTGTAATAATAACCTGTGCATTGATATGTTTTAATATAACTTCTTAAAATTTAACATTTGTGGAAATACTACACACTGCATTGTTACAGAATTGACTCCAAGATTATCCAATGCTGTTGTTTATTATTATTATTATTATTATTATTATTATTATTAGTAGTAGTAGTAGTAGTAGTATGCAAGTCCTTCACAGGGCCCCATGCACCCAGACATTCACACCTAATGTTACTTGAGAACCCAGAGGACAACATGCAAAATTCCACACAAAGAGTAACCTGAGCTCAGAATAGAACCAGAGACCCTGGAGCTGTACCACCATGCTGCGCAAGAAATTAGGCCTATATATAACTGAATTTATAATGTATGTATAGCATTCAATTTAGAATGACAATAATTTCTAGATCAGTTCTGTGACAGTAAATTCTTAGAGAAGATGCATTGTATGTACTTTGAATGAAAAGATGGTTCTTAAAGGAATCATGTGTAAGCCCTTTCTGACTTAGGAATCGGCAGGACTAAATTGGGAGAAAAATGAGTAAACATATTTTATTAGTGTTCATGCCTGCTGCATAAAATCATACAGCTCTTAGAACAGTAATCACCATCCCTTCCTTGGAAATCTAATGTCCTATATGCATTTCAGTTCCACTCCTAATAAAACACACCTGCTCCAGGTAATCCATATGCTTGATTAGCCAGATTAGATCTGCTGAATTAGGAACTGAATTCTGTGGCAAAAGTTAAATTTACAGGAACAGGGTTAATGATTACTGCCTTAGAATAGCATTAGCTTCTGAAGATAAATCTCAAGGCATATGGGCTTCAATTTACAAAACCTTGCATGACATCTATCCAATTAAGATATATTTAATATGTTCCTTCTTTGTAAATTAGGGAATTATCATACATTCTTAGGAAAAACACTCTTCAAAAACTCTACAATGGGTTCTTTGTATGGATAAAGTTTCTTGGTCTCCTAAACATATTCTAGTTCGGAATGCTTTCTAATAGGAAAATACCCTATTCTAGGTTTCTACAAAGAACCACTCAGGGTTTCCTTAGAGGGACAATTAAAGGACCCATAAGGTTTCTAGATTTGAATTTTTTCCTATCTTTGCTGGGATGAGTGAGACACAATCTGCACAATGAATTAAATATAACACAACAAAACAGTAAAGGAATAACATTTAAACAAGTGCTGTCCAACTGTCCTGGCATCATGTGCTGCTGGTTGCCATGGTATTACATTTTAGCTGCATCTTCCATGGAAATATTAAATTCACTAGCAAACAAAGTAAATAAGTGTCTCTGGCAGTCTATCAGTTACCCTACTTATAGAATATATCTTATATTATAGAGGAGCAAAGTTTGGCAGTCCGGGTCCCAGCCAGTCTGGGTCAGCCAAACCTTAATGACCTCTGACTTAATGAGATTGGAGAAAAAAAAGAACAAAAGTCTATATAAAAGTAATGAGTGCTGGTAGCAATATATCACTTGAACATTAGATGAGAATAAAGTTATTGCTGTTATTACACAGTGCCCTCTAAAAATATTGGGTCCACAGACTTACAGTACATACTATATTAGTTATATAAAAGATGAAGTACTGTGGTTGGAAACCTTGACTTTCTTTCCATCACTGTTGTGGAGAATTAACTTTACTGACTCCATTGTAGGTCATTTTATGAAAAGGCATTTTTGTTTTTGGCTTTGATGAAGGGGTAAGTATGCATTTCAAGACTGTCCCTAAACTCCAGAAGATGCCCAAGATGCCCAGCACTAAGAATTTCTTCACATTTGGTCCTATTTTTGTTTCATTATTGAGCAAATGTTTACTTATGACTATAGACTGTAAATTCTGCCACAAGCATGGATACTTGGATAAAATGGTTTTAAAAAAAATATCCACAATAATAGCCAAGCATAGGCAAAATGCCCCAAACATCCTTTTAGTACTGTATGTGTCATGGAATGAAGGCTGAGATGGATATAATTGCAGTTAAGATTTTTAATAAAATGCAGGCAAAACAAATGGAAATCATGAAGCAGAAACAGGGTCAAATAACAGGCATAAACAGGACAATATCAAAGAGATAGAAACCAGGAAACGAGCAAAAGTCAAAAACCAGAATCGTTGCGTTATGTGCAACATAAACTCAGTGTTTACTTCGCAAAGTCCTTGTGGGTGAAAGTCTCTTAAATAGGCTGTGTGTGTGTGATTGTGAACAGGTGAGTGTGATCAGAAGTCCGCTGATTGGGAACAGGTGGATTCTGGGGTGTGTAGCCGCTCGACCAATCAAATAGTGGACTGGAGCTAACTGTTATATAACAGAGAATGAGGCTTGGTACCTCATGGACTTTGCACAGAATTACACACAGAAGCATATAAATAGACACCCCAATTAAGGAAACTAGCCTCAGGTGAACACAATCAGAAAATTAGTCAACAGCAGTATGAGGACAGAGACTTGAAATGGAACTTAGAACTAAAGCAAAAGCAGATGGTGTTGTCAGCATATACTGTATGTTGGGAAGGGAGGGATTGTAAGGGCACCAAAACTATATAGCTCAAATGCTAAGCGTCTTAAAAATTAAAAATAAAGTAACTGCTATGTATCATAAACTCAGTTTAGTAGGTACATCACTGTATCTACACCCATTGGATATTTTATCAGGTAAACTAACATTACTGTATATAGCCAAAAGTATGTGGACACCTGAGTATTTAACATCCCATTCCAAAACCATCGGCATTAATATTAAAATGTTGTCACTTTATTGTTATAATGGCCTCCACTCTTCTGCGAAGGCTTTTCATTAGAGTCTGGAATGTGGCTGTGGAGATTTTTGCCCATTCAGCCACAAGAGCACAAGAGCTAGGGCACTGATGTCAAATGAGGAGGCCTGGTGCAAAGTTGGCAAGCCAATTCATACCAAAGGTGTTCAGAGGGTTTAGGTCACTGCAGTTCATTCAGTTTCTTCCATAACAACTTTGGTAAACCATGTCTTTATGGGTCTCACTTTGTGAACAGAGACATTGTCATGCTGGAACACATTTGGGCCCCTTAGTTCCAGTTAAGGAAATTCTTAATGCTAAAGCATACAAAGACATTCTTGATAATTGTGCATTTCTAACTTTGTGGCAACAGTTTCGGGAAGAGTGTCATATACAATAGGTGTTATGGTCAGGTGTCCACTTACTTTTGGCCATATAACGTACCATATAGCTGCACAGTTGCTGAATTCAGCCCATTTGTAGCTATGCATAACTTTTTAGAACCATCACTGCTGGGTTGAGTCTACAAGCCAAATATCCCCAACCAACAGTAGTGCTATGGTCTGAAACTGTCTGCAACATTAACAACAGTGTTCTGCTGTAAGAGAAAACCTGGAACACAAACCTGAAGTTCTATTAGTGAAACGCTAAGCATTTTGCTTATATGTATTGTTCTCTCTGACTTCACCCTAGGGGGCTTCAGCGTTGTGATACTGAATTCTATAGTATTTCAAATATTTAGATATTTTCTGTATGCTGCTTAGTCATCCATATAACTCCATGTAAATCTAGTAGTATTCTAGTTTATTCCCTGTTTGAGTAATTCATAAACAGCAAATTCATCTATTTGAGATGGACAACGTTCTTGGAAAAGAAAGATGTGAGTCATCTACAATGAGTATACATTTGGCATGATTTTTATTTTTTATATTTTGCATTTCTGTACTCTGCAGGTTAAGAATGGAGTGCAAGATGACAGAGGTCATCTTGTGAGATGATCTTATCTACCTATAATGACAGTCAGTACAGCATTGGGTTGTTTCCACATGTTGGACAAAGGCTTTTTGGCAGAGTAAGTACAAGCCTTGCTGACCTCAAAGAAAGGGAGAGAAAATAGACTTTCAGCAGTCTGTCCATTTTCAGTGTCCCTGCGTCTGAGAGACTAGTCAGAATTTCACGTTTCACAAAATCAACCTCAAAATGCTGAGAGCTCAGGTGGGAGGATATGCAATATCGTCCGGAAAATAATGCATGCCTTCATTTCAAGGTTGAATGAAAACACAATCACTTATATGTATTCATTTGACACAGTGAAATTAGAATTGTTGAAACATCAACCCAGCACAATCAGTTAGTTTGACAAAGCTGGCAAAATAAAGTTGAAAAAGAAGAGAAGAATAGTAGATATAGACGAGCCATAGCATTTCATATCATGGCATCAATTTACTGTAAGAAACTGTATATGATTCATGGCCTTTGACTCGAAAACAAGTATAAATCAAATGTGTGTATATGCGGGAAAGATTTTAACTTTGATGTAAGTGAGAATGTACATTATATTAAAACTTTGTAAAATGAAAACAAAACAAAAAAAATTTATTCAACAGTCCTGATATTTCTCATTAATTTGTTGGTGTGGAATCCAACTGCATTGTCTTACTTATAAATTCTGTCATATCAGGTTCTGCCAGTCTAATTATTGCAAATTTGTAGATATATCATAAGAACCAACTCATATAAAAAGTTGTTTTAGAGGAAATGTTTGGGTTATAGTATCAGAAAAAAGGTATGAGCAGAGAATAAAGATCAACCTATTTTTATCACATATGTTTCTGCAGATAATAATATCGCAGATGTAAAAACAAAATAAATCTGCAAATGACCTCCTTTTTTTGCAGGCTTTGAGTTACTTAATACATATGATGTTGCTTTAACGACAGAAGTTACTGCCTGCTTAGACTAGCTGCTGCTGTTAAAATGTTTAATTTGTTGGATATTGTAAGTAGTGGTGTTGGAAAAATTAATAGATCAACAACAGGTGGTAGCATTGAAAGGTTCTTTTAAAGAAAAAGAGAGACTATGCCAGTGGTTCCACAGATAACTGAAAATGTTGGCCATCCTTCCGAACAAGCAGAAGGATGAAAAGAAAAAGAAAAAGAAAAAAAAAAACATGGAGCTAATTTTTTTTTTCTGTGAAAATAATAAGCCAAGAAAATAATAATAATAATAAAAGAAAATTATAAATAAAAAAAATGTAAAAAAAAAAAAACAGAAATTGGGAACTAAGTTCTATAAAGATTACATTTTAAAGTTGGATTTGTTAAGCATTCCAATGCTAATCAAGATGCTAGGCCAATGTATGTTATTTGCATAAAAGAAAAAAAAAAACTGGCAAATGAAGTTTGAAACCAGTGAGGCTGCTGTGTTATTTACCAATGTGTCATGTGAACTGACAAATAACACTTTTCATATAAACTTGCATATCATATTATAAGACAAAACAGCTGCAGAAAAAAATTATCTGCAGCAGTCAATAATTGTCATTACAATCCTGGATGAAAAGGTTACTCAAAAGCTAAAACAGATTCCAGCAAATCGGCTTGAATAAGCTAATATCCAAATTTCAGTTAGGCAAAGATTTTGTTATTCAGTTGGATGAGAGCACTGCTACTGCTGCATTGATTAGATTGTGGTATGTTTAACAAAGAGCATCTGATTCTCATTTTTGCAGCTTGACATGGACCTCCAAGACAACAGGCAAACAGATATTTGAACAGATATTTTGTTGAGTGAAATTGATACCTTGGTTCATGTGCTATTTGATTTGGATTTTTTTTTCACTGCACACAACTTAAAGAAACCAAAAAGCATTAAAAAAAAAAAAAAAAAAAAAAAAAAGGGGGGCATGTAGGATTGAAAACATTCTTGTAAATCTCACTGTTCAGAAACATATAAAGTTAAAAATTATATAATTATTTAAATAACTGAAACAGTTTGAAACAGAACATTTCTACAGAAAAAATGTCACCATCATTCCAAAATACATAGCATGTCTGGTCCAGTTAATGCAGTTGGATTGATTCAGGTTTGAATCGTTTCCTCCTTGCAAATGAACCACACTGCTGTTCTATTGGAACCAGACTGAACCACAAAACGGTTATTTTTGTCTGGACCCGAGTGTGATTACTGTGTTCTCGCCTGCCTAACTGAACTGCACCAAAATATGCATAGCATATTTTGAGAAAACATAGCAAGGATTTATTCACATGGACTAAATGCTGCATGTGTGAAAGCACACCAACTCATGGGCTGAACTAGATTAACTGCATAGCCGTAATGAGCAATATCATGGCTTTCCATAATATGGGAAAACATCAGTTTTAAAAGCACTAAGGATACAACAACCCAAGACATTATTTGGGATAATTTCTGTATTTGTTATGAAGTACTGGCATCAAAAGTAATGCCACCTGAGATGGAATTGGTAATGAAAGGCGTTGTCAAAATTGTCAACTTCATCAAAGTCAGTGCTCTCAACAACTGTCTTTTTGAGACCCTGTGTGCACATCACACATGTCATCTTTTCATTCTGCTGTCAGATGGCTGTCAAAAGGTAAGGTGGTCAGCCACATGTAGAAGATGAGGAAAAAAAACACCTTTTTCTCCTGGAGAAGCAGTCACCACTTGCAAATGTGTTTCTTGAGAAGAGATTGCTGTTAATTGTCATGTCTTGCTGATGCTTTTTCTATTTCTAAAATCTGCTGCTTTTTCTTTTTCTTTAACTTCAAGGTCAGGATGGTCTTTACAGACATTGTGAACAAATGCAAGATTTCTAGCAGTTGTTAAAGCTGTGATTCAAGACTTATTCAAGAAATCTTCTCTTACTTCATGTTTCCATTAATAAACACATCAAAGCAACATGTCTATTAAAGAAAGGAGTTGTTGGTGTGACTTTCTTCATCAAGGCACATCTGGATAGACTACAACAGTTGCATAGGTACTAACTTTAGCGAGGGAAGTTTGATGTTTGACTCCAGCCACTTTAAACTCTGATAATCAATAACATCATTAAACCTCATGCAACCAAGCAGAACAAGTGTTTTATTGCTGCTGTGCTTCACAACAATAGTAAGTGTTAGTAAGTTCTTCTGATATGCCTGTAGCCCTGTTTACTTGTGAACCACAATGAAACCAGATTATCCAGAGCAAATAGGCCCTCATTTCTCATTAAGTAATTGCATTTCCTTTTGTGTGTTTTTGTAATTGTTCAGAGTTATATGCATTGCTCATACTGCCTAAGTCACAAATTGCTGACAAAAATAGGGGTTGCCTGAAAATTAAAATGTAGTACAGTTTATAGATTATATATTGAGTTATGTATGAGTTGCCTATACAAATGCTATAGACCCTATAGTTCCCTCCACTAATATTGGCATCCTTGGTAAATATGAGCAAATAAGGCTGTGATCATTGTCTTTATTGTTTGACCGTTTAATCTTTTGTTAAAAAAAAAAAAAATCACAAAAATACTCTCTCATGGATATCAAACAATTGCAAACATCTGACCATAGAACCCGATTCCATTTGAAGTTCCAGTAGTGTCTGGCAAACTGAAGATGCTTGAGTTTGTTTTTGGATGAGAGTAGAGGCTTTTTTCTTGAAACCCTTTCAGTCAAATGTGATGATATAGGTGACTTCAGATTGTAGTTTTGGAGACTTTCTGACTCCAAGACGCAAATAACTTCTGCAATTCTTAAACTATGATCCTTGGAGATGTCCAATTCCAGTTTGATTCATAAAATTTCCAGTTGACAAGAACTTCTTAATTATTACCCTGATGGTGGAAATGGGCATTTTCATTTACTTCCATAAACTTTATTTAACTTAAAGTTTCTTCTTTAAACAAACTAAACTCTGGAACAACTTTTAAAGGCTTGAATACATATTTTCAGTGCAGAGAATCTCCAGAAAAGTTTTTCCAACCATTTACACACCAAATAATGTCTTCATTTTGTAAGTTCATATATTTCATTTGCATCATCTGTCTGCACCTTCTTTTGAGCACCATAGTCAGCAATTATTCTATCCCTTATGCTGATGATCATGCAATAAGTTCAACCAGAGCTTCTCATAATTAGTTTACTTGCAATTAAACTTTTCACACCATTAGGGGTTTCTGCATACTCATAGTCAGGAGTTGTTTTAAATATACACACACCTTCACACACAGGAATAACTTGATAAATCATACTCTATGCATTGAAATGTGCATATTCACTGTTTATGCACAAAACTATGCATACACATGGTTGATAAATGAGACCCCTGGACTAGCACTCCTTCAATAGAACCAATCCTCACACAGTTTCAGATATAAATCATAGTGAAAAAACAATCAGCCTTGCCATGTTCTATTTCAAATAAGGAACTCATTATAGAACTCAATACCTGGGTTCATATGGTTTTTACATTCAGTGTGGAAGTGACTTCACCATCATGTTTTTGAACCAGATTTCATGGTCAAGAAATTTCTGATTGTGGTTTAAATGATTTGACTGCAAGCAAAAAAAGTATAAAGGAATGAAGAACAGTTGAGCTGTACATCAGAAGGATCCACAGTATCTTTTCAGATGTGGGTGAAACAAAGGTATTTTCAGAGTTGCTCTTTCTTTTGAAAATGCAAGAAGATAAAAGCTTTTTGTCAAAAGTGTGGGGGATATTTTAAATCATTTTTATTGTGGCTGTCACTACTGCAATGTCGTGCATATTTGGAAAGCAGAAGACTTTGATATGAACCTGATAAACAAAGATCATATATTGCATTTAAAGATTTGCAAAACATATCCATACCAAAATGTCCCAGATGCATAATTAGAACTAAGAAGCTTACAGCTTGTCCTGTAGGTCCATTCACTTGCGATGCAAAGCATCATTAATGCATCCATAAAAAGTGCATTGGTATTTTGTTCTTTTTATTTTAGCACAATGTCATTGAGTCTATGTGTTCTACTGTCCCCTTTTGGAACCAAATTTTGCATGACTTTCAAATTTTTTCAAGTCATGTGTTGTACCCATTTGTATCACTCTAGGTAAGTGTCGTCCTAGAAAATCTGTAAAGGTATTGAGAGAAATCCTGAAAAATGTCTAATTTGAAGAAGGAAGAATAGCAGCCACATTGCTTTGTTGTTTGTGTTTCGTGCTTGAGCCAGAGAGCCATTGGCATCTTGAACTCTAGCACCTCTATTATTTTCCCACTATCCCCACAGCGACTAAGGTAGAATCCAGAAGATATGAACAAGATGCTTTCCTAATGGTCTGTAGTTTGTTCTCCTATGTTTGAAGAGTTAAGGTCTTTAACTTACAGAATTAAACCTAGAGAAGCCAAACTGTGCATGAGTTGTGAGTCCAAAACAGTTAAATGACTCTGCTTTTAAGGCATTAAAGGTTTCATGTCACCATTAGTGAAATATTCATGACTTTTATCAAATCCACTGGAGAGAAGCCTTGCGTAACCCTAATAATCACTGCTATTGTGTGACATTTTCATTTCACGTTAGAGTGAGCAACAGAGTGGTCAGATGGTCAAAAAAAAAGTTTGAGACCTAGAAAGCTTGGTCTTGTTAAATAAAAGCAACATACATACAACTCTTAGTGCTACTGAAAACAATATTGGGTTGTGCTTGTCATTTATGATTGCTATTAAACCAAAGAAGAATGGTCGAGCATTTGATGATATTTTAAAGATGTCCACATAAGCTAACGTTGTAAAATAAAGAGTTTATTGTGCTCTGGCTGTACTGCTCCCATGTCCTGCAATGATTAGGCAGTGAAATTGTTGTCTTTGCAAAGGTATAATAGGTTAGAACTGAAGGCCACACAGTGAGTGTTGATGTCCAGATAAGAAAAATGGGATGGGCAATGTGACAGTATTGAAGGATGCAAATAATAATAATAAAAAAATTAACGTGTTACTTTATGTGTGAATGGGTGGAAAATTGTATACCACCAAAATATTGGATACCCGTACTGGATAGTCACTGGACTTTCAGCCATGGGTTCATTTCAAAGAGAAATTAGAGAGTCTGGCATTTCCCAACCAACTGTGATCAAAATAATAACACTTATTACATGCATTCATATCGCTTATGCCACAATAAATTACATTTCCAAGTATGGCATTGGAAAAGACAACAGTAACAAAGGATATTCATGCCATTGAAGCTTTTCAAATGGAATTGGGGCAACAGATTGCACATGCTGTATGTTGCCATAAAAATCACTTTAGAGGTTTGTTTATTATATATTGTGATTTGAGGCATTTCTTTATGTAATGTGTGTGTATGTGCATGTGTTGCATGAGTAGAGCAATTAAGAATGTGTAGGATATATCAAACATCCATTGTGTGCAGCTGTGTGTATGCATGTGTGACAAATTCCAATTGTCTCGTGCTCTTATGCACAGAATTATAACTTCGACTACTCATGTAGGTGATTTACTGTTCCTGCCTAAAAATCAGGGCTAATGATACAGAAAACCAAACATAAAAACTCAGAAGTGTTTGTTTGTATTGGTTTTGTTTACATTGATTTTTGAAATCTGTACTATTTTAACTTGGGTATGTAAAAGGTGATAATTACAGTTCTAATTAACGATAGCTGAAACTGTTACATCAAAATAATGGCAACAAATTTCCAGTTGTTTCACTGAATATCATGCTGTCTCAGTTAAACATTCATTTAAACATCTATACATATTATATTCAGATTAATTCATAGATTCAAGAATTAAAATTAGATCACATTGAAAATACAGAAATAACAGCAAAACAAGTGTTTTTATTATTTTTTTTATTCAAAAACCTTCAAAATATGTTTCAAGTTCAAGAAAGTAGAATAAGCTTAAACACAATGCAAAGCATCATATACAGACGGATAAAATACATTTTATATACTGCAGACGAGCCATGTCGGGGATTACATATGTACAATATGTAAACATGTATATACATTTCTTTTTTTACATTTACAAAAAAAAAGCTTTGTTCTATTTTCTCTTTGTATATAGATATTTTTTATATTCCCCACTAGCATTTGTACTACAATAATGAAAAACATTTACATATCTGTCAATCAATTTTTCTCTTTTTATATTACAAATGTGTTTCCATAAAAATATATCTCTGTACAAAATAATTTTTTTTTTTCATTTAATCGTTCTCCTTTTTCCTTGCATAATTCTCAGCAGGCTAGTCCTTTCAAGTCCATTCAGGTGTGTATATATATATATATATATATATATATATATATATATATATATATATATATATATATAAATTTTTACACTTGCTTTGCAACACAACCCTTTTGGTCAAAGAGCATAGAACTGCAGTCTGACTATTGTTCCTTGAGGCTTTGGCTAGACAAAGCAGGTCTGTAAGTCACTCAAGGCTGGGCACTTCTCTCTTGCAGAGCGGAGAGGAATGCATCGCTAGTTTGGGTTCTATTTTTTTTAATGAACACTTAAAACAAATTAGTATGTTGAAGGTGTGTACTGAACATTTCAACGTGTATCTCAATTATTTAATCCAGTGACTTTTTAAATGAAATAGTTTGAATACATACCTTGGGGATAAACACTATTCCATTATAGCTTATGTACAATTTCAAAGATTTTAATTGAAGCTATTATTTGATCTTTTTTTTTCTTTGACTTTGTGAAAAGTTTTTTTCTTTAGGTATTATGGGAAATATGAAGGGAATGATATTTAGATACATTACAGGCAATACAAAATTGAGTTACATTCAATTTAACATGGACATTTCCATATTAAAGTATACTTTTTGACTTACTTCATCCACATGAGGCATGAGACCATGCGATACACAAATGAGATGTGAAGTATATTCATAGCCGGAGTTGAAATATACATGGGATCAAAGGAACTGACTCATTAGTATGTGCTTTCCATTAATACTAATGCCATATTAAAACTGCCACATTAACAAAGAGATATATTTCACCAACCAAAACAAATTTAACAATAATGAGGGTTTGACTCAAACTCAAATGAGCGTCTCTTGGAAATTAAGCACATCCCTTCTCAGATCACAAGCAGAGCCAAGCAAACCTGCTTGTAAATTAAAAAGATGAGTCAGCTTCGTTACTGATGAAAAAGATGTGGCATGACCACAAAAAATCTTCAAAACCTTGCTTGCCTCCCTTTTATTTCTCCAGACCAAAGAACAGCTATAATAATTTCACAGAACCTAAACGTTCAGCAGGGAAGCTGTTAAAATGGCACAAGGCTTCAGTTAATTCATACTGGAATATTTGATGGATTTTTATTTGCTATCTGCGTTTAATAAGTCAAAGTAGTATAATATCTTGGCAAATGAGCACCATTAGTTTTTTATTTATTAAATTTTTTTTCCCAATTTAAAAAAAATAAAAAATACTACAACAGTGGGAAAGACTTACAAATACAGCAATTATACATGATGACTAACGATTTTTTTGTGTGAGAATCAATTCAAAGGTTTTTAAAACATGGAATTTGTCTCCTTTCTCTTTTATAATGTTTCAGATGTTCTTCTGGGCTAAGAATAACACAACAGCTTAACTCTTAGCCAAATACATCTGAAAGAGGAACCATTGGCTTTGAAATTCTTCCCAGCTGTTGTTTTTTTTTTTTTTTTTTTTTTTTTTTTAACACATTCATGTACAGTATCAAACAAATAGGGAACTAAGGAAAAACTAAACGTTCTGTGAGCGAAATAAATCATGGGTACCGTGAGGCACATAGTGCTACAACTGTATAAGAAAGACCTCAAGAAACATCAGAGGTTATCTGAATTGTTCTAAACTTTTTTAATATAGTTTCAGAAGTATAAAATAAAGAGATAACAAAAAAAAGAAGAAGGGATTTTGTTCAAAAACTAAATCTTTCTGCCTGGGGTTCTGTTATGAAAATAATCAATGATACAGTGAATGTGTTTTCATGGGATTTCATAGGAGTAATTTTGTTCAAATTCTAATGCTAATGTAAGAGCATTTTTTTTCATTTGCTATCCTTTTATAAAAATGCCATTGCATGACTATCAGTAAGTGCCTGCACATTAGGATTGTAAATTAATTATTGGGGACACTGAGTAATAACTGATATATGATGTGCAGGAAGCAGAGTATCAGCATATAAGTGAGGGGCCATCTGCTCTAATAAAACAATTTGGAATGAAATCGTGTAAGCAGAAAAAGGAAAAAAAAAAAAACTATATAAAATATTCTGCAATAAGAAGTGAATGCCAATTGGTTCAGTACAGTGTGCCTAGCAACCCTTTTGCCTGTGAAATCACAAGGGAAATACAATCTTTGTTTTTTCCCCAACAACTCACAATTGGAACAGGCACTAGGTGAGATATTCATGTAGCTGAGATAAGGTACAGATTTAAAAAGTAATAAAACTGTAAAACCAATTACCGAAAGATGGAATAGAGTGAAGAGACAATATATAGCAGGAGCAATTTTTTTTTTTTTTTTTTTTTTTAGCAAATAATAGCAGGGGTTTTAAACACTCATTGAAAATGTGGGCCAAATAAAGTAAGCAATAGATAAATTCAGGGCTTTATGTAGAAGAAGAAGAAAAAAAGAATGTACAAAAAGAAAGTTATGATTAAAGCAAAGAGACATGATGGTCAGAAATTCATATCTTTGTATACCCTAATATTTATCTTTGTAGGCAGGTATCAATGTGTCAGAAGTATTTGAAAAAACTAAAGCTTGATGAAAGGATGACAATAAAATGGAGTCAAACTGATCTGATTTCTGTTCAGGTCTCAAGTGCAACCTTGATGACTCACCAACCCCACTGAATATTTAAGCATACCCACAACACATTGTAGTGTTCTAACCATCCACCCGATAAGAAAAAAAAAAAATCACTTGATTTTTTTATAATTGTATTACTTCTTTCACTGACTCGCCCAGACAATGCAATTAAAAACTGTGTCATGTTTCTGTCACTGGCCTAAATTCTTTCATTTATTCATCTTCAGTAAGTGCTTTATACTGGTCAGGTCACAGTGGATCCGGAGCCTATCCTGGGAACACTGGACATGAGGCAAGAATATATTCTGGAATAGACGTCAGTATATTGCAGGGTTCCATGCACACACATTCACATTTTGGAGTAATTTCACAGAGCCAATTCAATAACAAGCATGTTTTTGGGAGGTCGGAGGAATCTGGAGGAAAATCACAAGGACACATGACCATGTGTCCGTACCACAGAGACCGTGCCACATAGACAGTAACCCAAGCTCATTATCGAACCAGGTACCTTGTTTATGATAATTATTTAAACTGAAACGGACTCAGAAATGTTCTATTATCATCCAGTAATTAGCTTTTGGGAATCTGCCTGTACTATTTAAATATGTTGATATAATTTTTCCTGATGTTTAAATGGAGGAAAAAACAATATGTGTCATGACAATTTTTTTTTTTTTTTTTTTTTTTTTTAAATACAGTATGTTATAATGAGAATGTAACACTTTGCTGGGAACACTTCGCTGGAAAAGAATCCCAATTTCTTGCTTGCTCCATTGACTAAAACCAAAAGAAGAGCAGAACCTACATGACTGCGATCAAAGTTTGCCTTGACAATGCATACTTGCTACAGCGTATTCCTGTATTGAGACATACAGGAATCGACAGACTCTGCACTTTAGATAACCTTTCCGAAAAGAAAGTAAAGATATTTAAATAACAGATGTCACAGCCCTCTAAAGACTTCATCCCGTTGACACAGTTCCCACTAGCAGACTTCATCCCACTGTCCAAAATTCCCTAGACCTGAGCATCCAGAGCACGCTCGTTTTCAAAATATTAGTGAATGGAACTGCACTCTAATTACAGATGAGGGAATAATAAGGCTGTTGCCCCACATTGAGGAATGTAGATACCATCCAAGTCTTCAATGTGCCATTAAATTTCTGTCTGTAGATGTCGGTGCAACAAAAAAAGATGAATTGCCTAAAGCCAGCTTTCCTTTCATATTTTACCCCCAACATTCTTCCCCAGTGTTCTCCTTAGGGGCATATGCAGCGTGTCCAATCTCAGCCAGGCTGGCGAAATGCTGCAGAGAGAACACTCATTCCTCTGGGTTGGAACAAGTAGAGAAGGGTGCTAATGATAGAATCCCTGTCTTCTAATAAGCCTCAAAATCTCATTCCAATTCAATTCAAGGCTCTGTGGCTTCAGGTGAAAATTTCACAGGAATCGATATTGAAAGTGTCAGCCAGAGCTATCCAGTAATGTGAACAAAGTCTGCACTTATCCGCAATCTTGCAGCTTCATTGTGTGCACGGAAGAAAAAACAACAACCAAAATGCATTCCATGGAGAAAAGCAAAATGAAGCTCTGACTGTCCAGGGTGTTCTTCTCACTAGTTCTGCCCATAGCAAGACTCTTCCCAAATCCCAGTTCACCCAGAAGAAACAGCGCATGTCAGCCTCTGGCTACTGAAACCCCATCAAATCGCCATGTCTCTTTCTCTTGTTTTTCTGTGAGTGACAGAATCGCAAGCGTCCTCTCTGCCATGCCAAAGTTTCATGAAATCTCTCCCCAGAAAAACAAAAGAGACACAGCCGACATATAAGAACAGAGAGAGAGTTTGCGATAACAGACACTGCTGTGTTTGTCACTAAGGAACAAGTGTGTTTTCTTGTTCAGAATTGTTCCTGCTTCTTCATCAGGGTGTGATCTCTTTTGACTATAATTGTTAGAATCTTTTCAGTAAATGAAAATAGGCTTCCATTCTTGTTTTTCAGCTCGCCCACACAGCCTGTTCCTGCTTGTGGGGGCACTTGAGTGGGCAGGGATGAAAATTCGATGTCAACCTGTCAAGAGAAAAAAAACTGCATATGTAAAGAAAAGAAAAGGGCAGAGGTGAAATAAAAAAGGAGAGAAGATCTAAATTTCAGACAGATAGTCAAAAAACCAGAATGTGATTAAGTAAGGAATAAAGCATGATGGGTAGTGGTGTTATGTAAGGAATAAAATATGACAGGACACAATGTTACAGGAAAAGGATCCATGATGTGGTGGTAAGATGAGACCTGATGAGAAGCAAAGTTACTTCCCCAAAGTTGATTATTTTCCTTATAACAGCACACCCTGAAGTGTTGTATTCCTTTTACACCACAGTGATTTGCCACCAATTACAATATTTAATTTATAAGACAATGGCATGGCATGCTTTTTAATTGTTTATTATTTATTATTTATCTATACTTTTGCACAAGGCAAATTAGTTCCTGTTATCACTTATATTATACCAACTACAGAGAGTCAGCCTCACAACAGCCTCTGTATTGATGTTAATAATGCAGCTTGTCATTTTACCAAGAAATCAGAAAGCTGAGGAGAACTTCCTGACCATTACGAAGCGTTGTCGAGATACATTCATCCATACATTTCACATAAACAATTCCTCACAGAAAGCATTACCATACCAACTATGTATATATAGTGTGTGTATATATATATATATATATATATATATATATATATATATATATATATATATATATATATATATATTTCTTTGTTAAAAAAAAACACATTTTAAAATTTCTTTATTATTAGCTTTAGATTATCTGGAGCGGCCTCCATCCAAATCCCTGTGAATGAGTTGTTACTGTAGAAATGGTAACTGTTCTATAGTTAGAATGAGCGCATTAATATAAAAGTGTGATTTGCTTCAGAGCTGGCACTACTGTCAGAGTTGCTGTATAGAAAATTAATCAACACCTTCTGACCAATCAGATTTTAGAATAAAATAGTGCTGTGGTGGAATAAGAGAACGATAAACATGAGAAACATATTTAGGGCAAAAAAATCAACCCCATTTAGTGGGCAGAAAATCTTTTTGTGATTTTTGTGTAGAAAACTCTTTTCAAAGACATTTTAATTCTAACAAATGCATTAAGGTTATTAATCTTTAAACAGAAGGATGTTCTAGACTGACAGTCACAGAATGGCTAGAGATGTACAAAATCCAGAAATAAAATTATAAACCACTTCAGATTCTTCTGTATTCTAAATCTTGTAGTTTTAAAAGCGCATTTTCTTTTCATTTTGTCCAAGGGGAAAACTATAGTTACAAATTTAGCCAATGCTTTTGAAATTCACTGGCTTTAACTTTTTACCTCTTATATTATACCATGTAAAGTAATACAGTACATAGTGAAGAGGCAGTTTGGGAAATGAAGGTAGGAATCTTCAGAAAACAAAACGACTGAATTACTACATACTGCAGCGTGTTGTTTTTGATGCCATGAAACTCAATGGCCTCCCTAAATGAAATCCACTGAATATGAAAAAGAGGCCACAGGTGTGTGCTCAGATGTTGATGCAAGACAAATAATTAACTCTTATAATGTGTGTCTATAACACTTTTAAACGCTTTATAAAAAAAAAAAAAACCTTGATACAGTATATCAGCAACTACGCTTAGTTTAAACCTATTAATTTTAGTATTTCAGATGCATTGCTACCAATTATTATTATTATTATTATTATTATTATTATTATTATTATTATTATTATTATTTTGGTACTCAATAGAGATACTGATTAGTAGTATTAAGCAATTAGGGCATCATGGAACATTATATTTAGCTCTGTTTATGTTTGCTGATACCATGTGCTGCTAGCAATGAACTCCACCTGCTGTGTTTTAGGTTTAAGATGTTATCTAAAAAGTGTCTGTAATAGAAAGCACAAGGGTGGCTGAACTGAGCACACAGAGCAATCGCAGTGATTTTGGCCATTAAAATGAATGCAATATGCTGGTGAGCACACATGTCTCAGTGCTCGCAGAAGTGAAGTACTCTATCATATGACATATTCTTGGCATGCTCAGCTCACTGTTTACTAAATAAGCTTGTGCTCATTTTCACAAAATGGCTGACCATGGTTATTAAGATACACCCACATCTGCCAACTTCATGCTCTGTATTAAAATGACTGTTTAACCTTCATAAAATGTTTTATCAGGATACTTGTATTGTAGGAATATGCTGTGTTAAATACCCAGGAAGTTATTAAAATGGCCACTGGTCCTTTAGCCTCCTTAAAATAAATATATAAAAGTTTAAAGTTTTTTAAAATCGTATAGTTTAGCATTTTTGTTTAACTGACCTCATTATAAATATTCCTAACCGTCTAACCAAGGAATAAGCAGAAGTGAATTTGGAAATGTTTATTAATAAAGGGTTAGTTAATTAAAGGCTTTATGTCAATTTAGTAGAATCAATCTCAATACAATTTAATTTGAAAAGACTGAAATCTGTATCACTCTGGTTTCTGATTAAGCACTTGTAACACAATTATACAACTTCCAAATAGTCCAAAAAATGAGATTTGCTTATCACAGTAATGATATATATGTAATTTGGAAAAGCTTGTATTTCTGATACTGAATTTCTGAATCATGGTATCTTGTAGCTCACAATAGTTTTCTTGTTTTCTATAGCTCCTACAGTATGTTGAGGTTTCCAAGTTTTAGGTTTATTGGGCTTATCAGTATCCCCCGGTGATTTTCTGTTTCTGAACATATATATTTTTTGTATGAATACTGACATGTTATTTGTAAGACCCTTAATAATATGACTCAGAGACTCCCAGATTTTTTAGTAAAAATGTAAAACAGGAACATAGTATGTGTTTTGTTAGTACTTGACCTCTTACCTGTGGAGAAAGCAGTGGCTATACAGCTGTGCAGACTGTGCTGACTGTAAATTCAGACTCGTTTGCCATGATGTCTGTGGGCTGGATATTACGGTCGTACATGGGGTTTTCAAACGTTGCTCTTCCATTGGTGTTTTCATGGCCGGCATAGCCATTGAAGGGTACTTTGGGTCTTTTTCTGGTGATGAGACAAGACATAATCTGAACACTGACAGTTTTCAGTTTTGACTGAAACACTGATGTTATTGAAAACACAAATACACTGTGTGGAACGAGACCACAGAAGCAGACTGCATGGATCTCAATAGTACTAACAACAAATGGACAGAAAATAGCACATAATGTGTTCTGTACTGTTTAGTTGAAAATTGTGCATGATGTTGCCTGGAACAGAGTGTGGATTTACCTGTGTTTGTAGAGGTACAGAGCAAATCCTGCTATAATCATGGCTATAAAAGGCACTAAGATGGCTGCTGCCACTGAACTGCTATTAGAGGCAAAATTGTAGCTGGGATTCTCCCCATTTGTGTCCAGCCCCTCTGCAAATGGACAAATAAAAAGCAACTTATAAACATGGTAAAGCACACAAATAATAATTTAAAAGACTCAGCTATAAAATAACAAAACATTTATTTTTCCTGGTAAGACTTCTGATAAACTGGGCTATGTCCAATTCCACTTTGCAGATCAATGGAGTAGCCATTATTTATGGCTGATATTATTTCACACTTCACACGTTTTAACACACAAGTGGAAAACAAAACCAAACAAATCTATCAATTAAGTGTTTTGTAGGAATTAGATCTAACGCAAGAGACAGGTGCACTTTTGGGAGGCATCATATTTCATCATCTGAAACAAGGCTTTTTAATTACTGCCATGAATTTGCTACAAAGATGAAGTCATTTGCCGATCATTTTTCAATTAAGACCACTGTGCGTCCCTAAACAACAAGAGTGCAACAATGCACCTGTTCATTAAGACAAATTCCTTGTACATGTAAACCCATGGTACTTGGCAATAAAGGTGATTCTGATTCTGATCAGCTAATGCCAAAATCCATGCCAGTAAGGTAAAAGGAACGAGTAGAGAATTGGATTATTTTATTCAATTACATAATAAGGTTGGCTTATCAAACCGATGCCTTATGCCACACCCCCACATAAACACACACACTCCATTTTCAAAAATAAATGTTTTGTTTGCTCAGTATGTTTAGCTTTTTGGTAATAGAATGCCAGAAAGTTGTTGATTAGAAATGAAACATGGTTTCATTATGGCAGCACTTTACAAAGTACTGTATGCTTTGCCCTTTACATGTCAAACCCTGCACTGATGAATAGGTCACAGTGTAGCCACACACATATTAGTGTAATTATCTTTGTCTGCTTTTGCCTCTGCCCATAGTGAATCACTTTAAATATTTATAACAAGGTCCTGTGAAGAAGCAGCACTAGCAGTATCTAATTAACTACTGCCACCAGGGGGGTTAGCTAGGGGGATAGGCTGAGTAGTTCCTTTTTTATTTAAAGAAGACTACAACTCATTCCTCACACACTAACTCACTAAAAAAAATTATTTACAACTTTATGCCTCAACAATCTAAGCCTAAAAACTGCATCACACTAAAGACTGAAAATCCCTTACTATCATTTACCTTTCATCTAAACACACATAAGTACTGGACAGCTATCTGGACAGGATGAAATTTCTGCATATACTGTATGTCTGCTAATTAATGTTGCCAGAGATCATCTGAAATTATTACGATTTATTCACATGGGATAAATGACCTGTGTATGAATCACAGGTCTAAGCATTGTTGTAACACTCAAAATTCCATGCATACTACGTACACCCCATTTAACTTTCATCATAGCCGCTTGTTGTAATGTGCGAAGTTGTGTGTGATCAAGTTGGTCATACTTGATCATTAGTAGGTCACATGACTGTAGGATTTGCCTGTGTTAGGACCTCAATTAAACCTCCGATGTTTAAACTTGTCAGACTTTATACTGAATAAAAAGTGCGAAACCTCTTTATTAGGATATAATTTAACTATAATTACAGGATATAATGGAATCTTTACCAACATGTTAGTTGGTCAGTTGAGACAGGATACATATTCCTTGGGGTTGTTTGTGCTGGTCATTTTAGAGAAGGTAAAATATGACATAATCTTTCCAGATGTGTGCACACACAGTCCATAAAAAATACTGACATGAGACATTTGGACGGTGTAATAATTACATTACCCAACCTCCCCAATCGGAACTAGTCCAAACTAATCCAATCGGAATAGCCCTATAGAAGATATAGGGCATAATATTTATAGAAATAGAAATAACAACAAAAAAAACCTCTCCAACAGAATGAGATCAAAACGAATAGAAGAGAATTACAAAATAAAATCAATTGCTACCTAGCCCCTGTACATATAAAAGAACAGTTCACGCTTGTGCAACAAACACATACCAAGCCTCTGAAGCCCAAACTGGCCAAATCCTTTTCCTCGAACAAATCCTTGATACACAAAGGAGTTAGATGAAGGAATATATGACACCTGTGACAAGAAAAGAACAAACAATTAAAGACCTCACATTATAAAGTCAATACATTTTCAAAATGTCAAGAATGACTTGTCGAAAGGTAAAAAGTGTCAGCCACACAGTGTACCTTTTACACTTGACATTTAGTTTTAAACCATTCCTCAATCTAGAGAAGAAAATGCTCATACAGTCAGGTGCATATACTGACTACACACACACACACACACACACACACACACACACACACACACACACACACACACACACACAGTGCTCATGACCAACGCTTTTAATTACATTTTCCCAGCTGCTTGTCTCCGGTGCATTTGTGGGGAGGAGGGTAAGGGGAGCTGAGAAGTCTGGTCCTGATTACTCTGCAATGATTTAACTGACATTTTAATTAAAAGAAAAAACTTTCTCAGCTTTCCTATCCCCAGGAGTAATAATGTGTATGTGTAGCCCTCAGTATGGCTTCAGATATGAGCTCCTGTGTGTGTGTGTGTGTGTGTGTGTGTGTGTATGTAGGTGGAAGAAGGATCCAGTAGGGAAAGGACTAGGGATAAAGACTTCTAACTTTCCAGGATATATAAAAGTCATAACGTTCTCACACTCTACAGTTGTAAGACTAAAATGATTCCCACTCCCACTGAAACTATTCTCACAAATGTCAAAATCAGGGTGGCTAAATCATTAGCCTGGGTTCCCGGGGCAAGCAAATTACACATCCAAGCTTTTAGGCGGAGAAGTAGGTTCAATAACCAGAGGGGGGGGGGGACTGTCTTCCTGTTAACTTTCACAAAACAAATACTTTCATTTGGCATGTATGTTTAAATGTAATTTGATCGAGACAAAATAAAGATGAAAGCCAGACTAGCATTCAATATATGTGCACTGCATCTCAGTTGAAACATTCATTAAAGACTTTGTAACTTTTTGTCCAGGGCACAAACATTATGCACTTCATTAGAAACACTAGTAAGAAACATTAGTAAGAAGGTGATAATGATCATACATACGTATGGTGTGTTCAAGTCATGTTGAAAAGATCAAATTTACGAGTTGAACGCACATGAACGCCATCACAAAGTTGTAATTATGAGTGGGAAACTTGGGATTTTCTTTGAGCTTCGAGTTTCAAGTAGGGGGCGTGTCAGTAAGAAAACATGGTGGAATCAATGGATGCAACGTCTATAGTTGATGGTAAATTTGTTGTAATTGAATGTTTACTCATCTCAGAAGCTGATTTCAGTTATTTTGTATATTATTATTATTATTATTATTATTATTATTATTATTATTATTATTATTAAGCTAATTGCCTGCACAAAATATGATTGCATTGTACAATTGCGATATAAGATGTAACGAAAAAGTTTACAGTGGCTTCATAAATTGATTAAAACATAAAAAAAGCAAAACACACCTGATGCACATTCTTTGTTGTTCATTTTCTAGAAGTAGAGTTTAAAAACCTTTCTGTATTTTTTTATAGTTAATTAAGAGATGGTACACCACCATCTTGCTGCGACCAAAGTGACTTGAACTCACCTGACTTCGTAATTACGACTTCTCAACACGTAAATATGAACTTCCCAGGAGGAGTTGAACGCAAATGCTATCAAGTAGCTCGCCACATTATTACATTAAATTAGCTACCAGTTTTTAGCCTAGTAACTTAGGCTACTGGCCAACCAACAATATGAGCAAATCGACATGTGAATCTGGAACGACTGACAGTTGCACAGGTGTTTTTAACTCTTTGAAAAACTGATACCCTGAAGGCTCCACCCCTTCCCTGTCTCACATTAATAATCTCTTGCCTCAACGTGATTTTCTCGCTTGAAAGATATGCCCTCATTTTCTTTCAAGGTAAATGGAGAATGTTTGAGTTCATTCATGTGAAATAAAATCTGTCGACTTTAGACAATGTTAACATTAGACTAGTATATAGTTAGCATCAGTGAACTATATTTATGAAGAATGGCACCAATGGCACTTTTTCAGTCTAGAGAGGCACTTTTTTGGTAAAAAGAGAGATAAAACAAACAAACAAAAAACATTATGTGTAATCTAAGAGCAAAATTTTATGTTACAAATTATTTTAATGGTAATGATAATTAGAAAGCAAATAAAAACACTGCTCGTTCTCTTGCTCTCTAGGGTTGAGGTAGAAACTGGAGTGTGCCACCCCCTGCCCCCAAAAATACATGGTAATTAACATAAAACTCAGTTTACAATATACAGTTTTTACCATATGCAGCTGGTTTGTGAAAGCACTATATCAAGAATCTATTGAGTTGTTATACACACATCCCCTATGCTCATCTCTGCAACATTATTAAACATATCTTGTCAGTCCTACTCTGCTCCCGATTCCATCCGTTGCCCGCGTCGCCGGCTGCCTAGATTGTTGCAATTCCATTGCAATAGATATCCAACTACAGATCCATTCACAAGCCTTACATTGTAGTAAATTTGCCTGACTTTTTACCAGCACCTGATCCTGACCCAATATTACACCTGTACTGCAAAATCTTCACTGCTTTACCATCAAAGAACATTTTCACTTCAAAATCTTTTTTCACTTACCTTATAAAGCCTTCAGCAACCTTACTTCTTTTATCTTTCTGACCTTCCCTATCCCTGCCACCCTCTTTACACCCTTTCTTTGACCTGCTTTTGAGTCCAGATGATAAGGCCTTTTCTGTGGAAGCACTTCAACTTTAGAACTCCTTCCTTATAAAGTCAGACTGTGCTACACACTCTCCATCTTTAAAAGTCTTCTCTGACCTTTGACTTACAGAACCCATAACTCATTTTTCTGTCCATCTTGGCATTGGTTTAAAATTATCCTAATGTTGTTGTTGGTCCTTTGTCTGTATTCTGAAGCATTATGTGTTTTTAGATGTTAGTTAACCCCGTTGTAAGATCAGTAAGTAGCATTTTATATGAATTAAACTTTATGTAAAATCATATTTACACAACAAGAAAAACTCAGTTTTTAATTTTTTCTTCTTATTCTTCTTCTTTTTTTTTTTTTTTTTTTTTTTTTTACCACAAATCAAAACAGATAGTAGAATAAATTTGTTTGATCATGACCTGCAAAGTTCAGGGTAAATTATTAGCAGCAAGAGAACATGAATTCAGTTTTTAAAATTTTTATTTTATTTTACTTTATTAACTGGAGACTACCCTTCAAATCTCAGCTGAAAACTTTTCTCTTCTCACAATATTACTCTTTTTACTCCTTATAGCATGTTGTACTCGATTGCACTTCTCTTTCCACTCTTTAAAGCCTTTTTTACTCTATGTTTCTTCTCTTTCCACACCTTAAAGCATTTTTTTTGTAATGATGTTACTTTGTGTTATATACAGTACTTGGAAAGCAACCTTGAGTGTTAGGAAGGCGCTATATAAATCAAACACATTTGTTTTTTTGGGAAATTTATGGCTTGTCAAGGATTTCCTTGTGTGCCGGAGCATTTAGCTCGCATGAACTGCCCAAAGTGCGACAGCACGTGCTTCTGGATTGTCTTTGACTTTTGCTTACATTCACACACGTGTTTTTGTTTTGGTTTCTGTCCTGTCTCCGCCCGTGTATTGTTATTGGTTGTTTCCCTCATGTGTCCTCATCATTCACAGCTGTTCCCGTTTCACCCTTGATTAGTTTGTCTATTTATACCCTTGTGTTTCTATTTTGCGTCGCAAAGTACTGTTTAAATGTTCCCTTACGAAGGGAACTCAACACTGCGTGGGCTTCATGCTGTGGGAAGCGCCCTCATGTGTGACCGATATCTAAAGCTTGTGTAACATCATGCCTATTTATAGGCCTGCCATGAATAGGTGACATGGCAATTAAGTGGATTGCGTGATATAAAAATGGCACCTGTGAACCATGCCATTCAGGGAGACTGCATGCCGGTCATTTGTCTAATGCTCGCAAAAAGACCCTTCATTTCCTCTCTATCTTTTCAAAAAAAGAAAGAAAAATGTCTTTACTTTTCTATCCTTGTAAAAAAAAAAGAGAGAAAAGTATCAGTGAGAGAATTCAGGAAGTGTGTCACGCGTTGCTCCCATTTCATTATGGGAGGGGACAGACACACTTCCTGTGTGAAGTGTCTAGGAAGGAGCATGCCAGGGCAGCCCTCGAGAGGTCTGACTGTGTGCATTGTGAATGCCTTACAATTAGGCAGCTCCGCTTTTGGCTCGCTCTCTTCTTGGCCGAGAGGAGTTTGGGTTTCAGAGCCTTGCGGATCTGGGCTAGCCACTACTGAGGCAGCCAGCCGGCTCAGGTCCTGGGGATCTCGTTTGGATGTGGAGAAGGAGCTCTCCCTTTTCTTGCTCTGTCTTCCGGGTCCGGCTTTCCGGATTTTGGAGCTCTTGTCACGACTCCTCCTTCCTCTATGGAAAGCCCAAAAAAGAGAAGCCCGAAGTGGGTGCCATTGCACCAAAAATGGAGAGCAGCTCTCAAACATTTAAAGAGCTGCTTGAAGTGATTGCTAAGGTAGTTGAAAAACTAAATTTAGACTAGCCCAGGGAAGAGGAAGTGACTCGTAGCAGGCTGGATGAGCGCTTTCTCCCAAGTGAAAATTAATCTCCCTCACACTGCAGAAAACTCCCCTTTTTCCGTGCCCTTTTTTCAAACTCCGTGATGAAATATCATGCTTCTGGGGAAAACCATACACTAGCCGTATTTATAACCCCTCGCTTGTGGGTCACTGCATATAATAGCAGTGATGCAGGCCTACCAAGCAGACCTGCTGAGGGAGCTTGACATACAGCGGAGTTCAGCCACTTCCTTCCCTGTCGTGCTGAGTTTGCCAACGCTAGTGCGAGGGAGGCACAGAAGGCGAGTGTGGCTCCACACCTCCCCCCACGGAGAGCCAGGGGACCGGGCGGCCACAGTCGTAGCCTGTTAATAGGCCTGAACTGAGAATGATCATAAAGGCCAAGCAGACAAAGAAGGAGCGGTTCTGAGGGGCCACGAAGGGATGTATCAGGGGACTTGAGGTTGTTAGGGCAGTTAGCCCCCAGTACTACTGTAGGGCCTCCCCTAACCAAAGCTGTCCCAAGTTTTCAGTCTTCTCTGGTCAGTGAGCTGTCACAGGGCAATGAAAATCTGATGCTTTCCCTCCAACAGAATGTGAAAGAGTTAATGTCACTAAAAGACCATCTGACAGCATGGAAACCACTGCCAAATGTGTCTTCATGGGTTCTGTCTACCGTAGAAAAGGGTTACCAAGTCCAATTCAGAGCTCGACCCCCCAGGTTCAGAGGTGTGCTCACCACAGTAGTCAGCACAGAGCAGAGCCTGACGTTAGTGCAAGTAGTAAGATCCCTCTTGGACAAAGGGGCCACAGAACATGTACCCCGTTCCGAGGTTTTTACAGCCATTATTACCTGTTCCGCAAAAAAGATGGGAGTATGAGGCCAATTTTAGATCTGCATCATCTGAACCCTACTCTTCAGACATACAGGTTCAAGATGCTTATGCGCAAACTTATCGTTCCACAGATTCCAAATGATCACTTTACCCACTTCATTTGATGCATTTTCTTAAGGTAATTTTAGGACCGATTATCGGTTTACCTACTGTATACGGCTATTGTATGATTCACAGTTGAAGCACTTTTTAACAAAACTCAAAAAGGTATATTTCAACTCTTCCAATGGGATTAATGTACTTTACAAGTTTACATCATTTACTGTGGTAGACATAGCTCGGTCCTATTATGTTCAAAACAAATATTATTATTATTATTATTATTATTATTATTATTATTATTATTATTATTACAGAAACAGAGACACAAAATAGTGACAAACATGCTAAAGATGTGGAGAGAGAGACAAGCAAAGTCATAGTCACTATTGCTATGCTACTTTATTAATACATTTAATTAATCCATCTGTGGAGATGTGCAAGTGATTTGAAAGTCTGCTGTGTTTCTTTTGAATCCCCATGGATCATGAGTAAAGTAGAACAGGTGCACACCAATGATGAAATGGTCAAAATCATCCTTGACGTTTCAGTACAAAATCAATAGTAACTGTTCACAGTCTCTCAGGAACTCTTCCCACTCTCTCTGAACATCAACCTTGAGAAGGTATGGTTTCATCTGTTTAAAGCAGACAGCGGTTATGAAAAAAGTGGATAGCTGTTGCTGAGGTGCTCTTTTCCTGCACTGACTTGACTGAGCACTGAGCTCATCAAAGTGTGGTTAAAATCTACAGAAAAAAAATGAGCACAAAGTTACTTAAGCTTACTAAAAGCTAGTAGCTTACTAATATATATATGGAACTCATTTAAAGTTAAATAATATAGTGTTCTAAAGGGTTCATGAATCTTTAAATGTTTCCCCAGAATACTATTAGGGGCTTTAGATTTAACCAAGTGTTGATAGAAAAGCCTTTGTTTTGTCTCAAATGACACATGTGCACAAATCTAACACTATTGTGCAGCAATAAAACCCCTGCATGTACATAGAAAACAAATGCTGATGATCTGAATATGCCATGAGAACAATGATGTTTCCTTAATGTGTTCATGGCTTTTGCAAACTCCCCTGCCAAACTGTAGCACAGTGTACAGTAGATGAAGCAGAGTTAGTGTGCCATAGTAAGATCAAGACTGTCCTCTTTTCTCTATAATACAAATAATCGGTCCTGCTATAATGAGTGAGATCACTGAAATAACTTTTCTGGTCAGGTATAAGACAGATCCTGCTATTCATTTTTAGTTTAGTCTCACTTAAAAGGCCTCATCATAAATCTCACATATACCTATTATCTGCCTATGGGTACCTATGGGTAGCTTCTGCTTTTTACTTTTTGAGAGGTGAGGGAGGTGGTGAGTGTGAAAACCTCATCACTAGTGGGGAAAAAGAGAGATGGGTATTTATAGGAAGTTAACTATGGAAAAAGGTGGAGCTTCAGGCATGGTAAATGGTAAATTACAAGCTGTAATATGAAAATAATCAATGATGGTGTGGGGTGGTTAATTATTTTCCAAGAACAGCGCTTCCTAAAGTATCTTATTCCTTTCATACCACAGCAAATATTAATGAATGACATGTCATATACTTTTAACCATTACATTTAATGGTGTGTCGTGTTAGAAGACAAATTAGTTCCTGTTATTACTTACATTCCCTCATTCGGCCCTGTTTTTTTTGTTTCTCTTGAAACTAATAAGATGAAAAAACACAACTTTTCATGTTGCTAAGCAACCCGAAAGTAGAAAGTCCTCTGTCCTGAAGATTTTCCTGTGGCAGAAAACTTCCTGGCCATTACAAAGCACTGTCACATACGACTCCTTCCATAAATGCTAAATAAATCTCCTTACAGAAAGCTCCACCATATTAATGAATATATGGTTTGCTTTGTTAAATAACAACACTTTTTTTTAATCTGATTATTATTAGACTTGAATTATGAGGAGCATCTGACATGCAGTACAAGTCCCAATGAATGAACTGTTACTATAGAAAGGACCATATCATGTGTTAACAACTGCATTAATGAGATTTTAATTACAGAGTTGTTTTAGAAAAGTCACTGACACCTCCTGACCAATCAGATTCAACAGAGCTGTGGTATAATTTCACATATTTCACTTCTGCTCAGTACAGTGTGAGCTGGCAATGGGATCTACTTTATTTTCTATCTGTAGTTCATCTTTTTAAGTACCACCTATTCATGTCTCAGCAACTGATTTAATTCTCTCCATGCTAGCATCAGCTGAAGGCTTTGTTGTTCTTTTTCCCGAATGATATTCTCTAAACTTATGTTTGGAGCTGCTGTTTGGCTGAAAATGAATGAAGGGCCCTGGTGGGTGGCTCGTACTTCGATGTAATTTCCTATATTTTGTGGTCTTGGTTCTGGTTTTTGTCGTTATGTTCCATAAAAGAGTCTGTGCTCGGTTTCCTATGGCAATTGATGCTTTTCACTACTATAGACTCAGGACATATCAGACACACTTGATTTGTATCTGTTACAGAGAGAGAAAAAACATTTCTTAGTCCACTCTTGTCTGAAATTTGTCATTTTGTCTGATTTTTTTGTAAATGTCACTTATTATATTTGATCATTTTCACTGCATGTTTAGACAACAGGCAACATCTGGATGATCATAACAGCTAAGAGAAAACCCCCCAAACATTTCTATATGGTTCCTAATGGTGTGTATACTGTAGGCGGGATCTGAACCAGAATATGCTAATTGGTGAATGCTGTGATTAGCCTTTTTTTTCTCCTCAGCACTAGACCTTTTTTTACCTTTTACTTTGCAGGCTTTGAGCATATACCAAGTGAACCAAGTGGTGCACCAGATAAAGAAATATAAATATTGATTGTTTAATAGAAATGCAGTAAGGACAGCTGTTGGAGGGAACTGTGAAAGGTCACGGGTGTGTATCTTGATATATCCTGTTACTGATGTTCTGCCCTTCATCAATGCTACTGAATAAAGAACTTAAGTGAAGCTCCTCTGTAAGTAACACTCATAAGCATCCATACACGAGTGTGTCTGCTGAAGGACATAATTTCTTTAAAAAAACCTGACAATATGTTTAGACAATTTTTAATTAACTTGCCAGTGATGTTTTTAAAGTGACATTACTGGCAGCTTCAGGAATTATGCTTAGACTGCCTATGGACTTGCTGTTAACACTATGACTAATCCTTCCTCAAGGCCACCTTCTTAAAAAGAAAGTGTTACGTACATGTCCATCCAGGGCCCAGTTGTCGATTTTGAATTTGTTGACAAAGATTTCCACTGGCCCTCGGATCTGATAGACCTGGAGCAACAAATGGGCCTCTTCTCTCTTATAGGTTCCTGAATGGGATAAAATAGCAGTTGATTAGTGCTGCTTCAGATCCATTATTAGAGATGTTAAAAAGAGAAGCCTGATAAACCTTAATAAAGATTTGCATGTACAGACGTGAAAAAAAAAACCAACAACAACAAAAAAAAAAAAACATGCAAACTTATTTTTTCAAATTTCCCAAAATTATGTAATAATCCCACAGTAAATTTAGTTTGACATTAGATATTCATCATATGTTAGATGCCAGCACTGAAAGATAGTCCATAAAAAAACATTTTTATTCACATGAACAGAACACACACTCACATGTACACTCTTATTCTGCATTCATATTTTCTGTCTTTCAATGCATCTCGTCACCTTTAAATGGCATTATATACTGTATGACATATTTCATATATTGGTTTCTGTTTTCACTTGATATTCTGTATAATCTTATTTGCTGAAATGAGAATGTAGGCATAATAAAACATTTTTAAAACATTTGCTTATTAGCTTATTCTGTAAATATTCATTTTATTCAAAGGGCATACTAGCTTATTATTTACTGCTGTGCATGCCTTTATTTAATAACTTAACCCATTATCATCAATGCTGAACTTGCATTTCATTTTTATTCCTAAGCTTTTGTATAGCTCTGTGGTTGTCCATTTGTAACATATTTAACATCTGCTCTTAAATCACAATTTGAGCTTCGCACAGCATTTAGTAGGTGGTTCCAGGCTGATTTGGCATGATGAGCCACAGCTTTAATAAATTGAATGTTAATTTCAGATGCACCGTGAGCGCATTTTTGTGGTTAAATCAGGATCTGTTTTGCTCTATGCCTCCTGACCTACAGTGGATATAAAAAGTCTACACACCCTTGTTAAAAACTGTTTTAAAATGTAAACTAAGATAAATTATGTCACAACTTTTTCCACTCTCAATATTAAATCACAATGTATAAAAATTAAGTGAAAAACAATCAGAAACATTTTAGGGAAAATTATGGGGGAAAAAACCAAAAAACTTAATAACATTAAAACAATAACCTGGTTGCATTAGTGTGCATACCCTTTTATAACTGGGGATTTGGCTGTGTCCAGAATGAACCAATCACATTCATTCTAATGTTAAAATGTAAGTATCATACAGCTGTCATCAATTAAATTATTCTGATTAACTCCAAATAAAGACCAGCTGTTTCCGTAGAATTTTCTTCACATCTTCTTGGTTTCATCTGACTGTTGAAGCCATGGTCCGCAAAGAGCTTACAAAGCATGCATGGTATTTCACTGTTGACAGGAATCAATCAGGAGATGGGTATAAAATAATTTCCAAAACATAAAATGTACCATGGAACACTGTGAAGCAATCATCAACAAATAGAGAAAATGGAGCACCACAGTGACATCACCAAGAACAGGACATCCCTTCAAAATTTACAAAGGAAGAAGACAAAATCTTACGAGGGAGGCTGCCGAGAGACATACAGCAACAGTAAGGAGCTGCAGGAATATCTGACAAGTACTAATTACTATCTGCATGTGACAACAATCTCTCATATTCTTTTAATGTCTGGGATAAATCACCCCAAACCATGTGGCAAAATGTGTTATGGTCTGTTGAGACTAATTCCAAAAGGTATAGTAATCCATAATTCCAAAAGCACATCGCCAAAAGAACACCATACCCAGGGTGAAGCACGGTGGTGGCAGCATCATGCTTTAGTGCTGCCTTTCTTCAGCCAGAACTGGGGCTTTCATCAAGGTGGAGGAATAGCTACAAATACCAATCAATTTGAATGCAATCCTGTGACAATCCTAGACAATGTGTCTGCTAGTAAACTTAAGAAATTTCACCTTTAAGCATGTCAATGGCCCAAAGTATACATCCAAATCAACAAAGGAATGGCTTAACCAAGAGAATGTTTTTGAATGGCCTAGCTAGAGCCTAGATCTGAATCCAACAAAAAATCTGTGGGGTGACTTGAAGCAGGTTGTGCAAAGGAGACGCTCTTACAGTTTGATGGATTTAGAATGTTTTTTTTCAAGAAAGAGTAGGAAAATATTGCCAAATCAAGATGTGTCATACTGATAGACTCTTACCCCAAAAGACTTAATTTTTTATTTAAAATTTTTTTAAACTAAAGTATTTCACTTAATTTTTATACGTTGTAATTTCAAATTGAGGGTTGAAAAAGTTCTGACATGATTTATCTTTATTTCAACTTTTTACTTCACAAAAACATGCCATTTTAACAGAGGTGTGTAGACTTTTTATATCCACTTTACGTACACCTGGCCCTCAGTATGTGAAGCTTATACGCATTAACTTCCGTTTGAGCTATCATATTCAAGCATCAGGCAATAGTACACACTTTGGGAGAGTGATGTTTAGGAGGAGGAGATACATACCAGCCAGATTGAGCTGCACTCCACTATGGTCCATTAGGGTGCCATTGACCCGGTTACTGAACGGTTCGAAAGCAGTAATGCTAAGCATTGCTGGCTGCTTCTTCCCAAGGTACTCATATGAGCCCCTCCACAGTGAGTTCCGAGCAAACACTCCACTAGGCACTGGAAGAAAGAGAAAGAGAGAGAAAATGGTTAAGGCATCACTTTATTAATTTCCAATTCTATTTGCTGTTAAATTAACACCCACCCTGAAGTTTTGTGTTGGGTGGCTCTTGCACTGTTCCAACTGTTTTCCCACTTGGTCTGTTATCAGCTATGAGAGGAAAAGAAAGAGAGAAAGAGGAATAGAGATAGAGAGAGAGGACATTACTATGATAAATTTAATGTTAACTACATATTTTAATGATCAGACTGTTCATTGTTGTACACAAAATAATGGTAAAGTTTATTTCTGTGGAAACCGTCATTAGGTGGATGAACACACAAAGAAGAAGAATGAGTCATAAGTCCCAAAACATTATGGTAAGTGGACTGGCTATGCTAAACTGTCCATAGGTGTGAATGCGAGTGTGGGTGCATCTCAATCAATTCCCTAGTTCAGTTGTCAGAACACTGATCAGGGAATCTGCCATTTTAAGGCCTGTCTTAATTGCAAAATCCTTCCAGTGCAGTGAAATGTGCGGTCCCAAAAAAATCTGACAATGCATCGATGGTCACTATGTTCCCTTACTGGGAAAGACATCATATTTTCTGAAGTCTCTCAACTCGGAAAAAAAACGGACGAACTCTCAGCCAACTTCGTCTACAAATGTAAGTAGCTTGTTATTATGTCTCTCAAATTATTACTTATGTTAGTGATTTTTAACTTTATTTGATGTTCTGTATAAAGTTTGTTTGAGTCTAATGACTAGCCTATGATCCTGCTTGGACTACCATGAAACAAACGTGTGATTAAGCTAACAAGGATAGCCTGTTCCCGGGTTACACTCTGGATCCACCATGTTCCTGACAAAATTAAAACAGTTACTAAAGATGAATGAATGAATGAATGGTCATCGGGTAGAAAGAATACACTGCAATCAAGCATTTTAGCATCCAATATGGTTGCAAACTTCAGTGGTCACAGGACTGAACCTGAAATAACTACTTAATTTTCATCATTACAAATCTAATGATTAAGTTTCTATTTCCAGTGACTACATTTCAAAGTGATTGTTTTTCCCTCTTGATGCAAGATTGTTAACATCATTAATGAACATGCATTGTGGCAGTCTAGCTTGTAGAACTGTTAGAACTGAGTGTTGGTTTTATTAATGCAAAATTATTTTCTCAGAGTAGAATAAAATTAACAGTAAAGAAAAGTAGAATAGTATAGTAAAGTAATAAAACTGCTACACACATTCAGTGAAGACAGAGCTTTATTAGGTGCCAGAAGCCTGAACACACTCTCTGTCAGCTTTCCCACAGGTACTGTTAATATTCCTCCACTGTGAAAAGCCAGCAGCACAGTCCTCTCCTCCTCATCTTTATGGCTTGGCGTTAAAAACTATCAGTGCCATATTTCATCCACTTATGTCTCAAGATCCATCAACGCCATTATTTGCAAGAACTACTCCCACTTCTAGGCACACTGAAAAAGACAACTGTCTAAAAGTTTCTAAAAAGCTTCTTTTGTTCTAATTAACCACCTTGCAGGCTGAATGGTATCCATTTATGTGTCAAAGGAGGTGTAGCGCAATCTGTGTGTTCCAAAACCACATTTGCTCCTAACCAAATCAGCACCTTTCACTGGGCTAATCAGAGCTCCTAAAGTATGAAATTCCAAAGATAGTATGATGAATTGAGTTCCCAGATAGTGCCAGCCTTTTGAGATGAAACAGGTGCACACAGCAATTCATCATTCAACATTAGCAAGAATGAGAGAAGTACAAAGTGCAGTAAATCTGAGCAATTAGCTTTTAATAGTAAGGCAGATGTACAGGTGATATGCATATGTACTGAGAGAAGACAAAAAAACAGGGTTTATAAACAGGGAAAAGACTGACCAAACTTTTGTTTTGTGTGATACCTGCACATAGTGGTGGCTTGCCAGTCCAGCTGCCATCAGGTCTGCATGTGCGGTGTTCAGAGCCTCCAGCTAAATAAAAGCCAGGCTGACAGGTGTAGATGAGAGTGTAACCCAGAGACGGCAGTTCTATGGCTCTAGCATCTGCCTGTGCTGGAAGTTCAGGCTGACTACAGTGATGAGCTGAGGGAAAGAATAATCAAACTTAAACGCTGTGTATGGTTTAAAGAAAATGATACATCTTAAATGCAAAGTTCTAGTTCCTCTTCTTCATTAATATTGTTTAACCATGTTTATACCACATAAGGTGTTGATTAATGTTCTGTAACTGCACAGCTCTGATAGTGTCTGCTGAAATTCAAATCACAGGGTTACATTAATGCACTCATTCTAATATATAATCATTTCTATACTAGCAGTTAATTTACAGGGACTGTAAGGTCTGGAGGTCATTATGGGGGACACATCACATAATCTAATCCTAATAATTACAGTTAGAGGTCAAGCGTTACATTTATGTTTTGTGCTTCGAAAAAGTTTTGCAGTTTCTTGGTAACAGGACAAGCTTGTATTATTAACTTCCAAAGAGAGTAAAAAATGAGAGGCTGGTGAGGGAACAACTATTTATAGCTGTTATAACATAAGGAAAATAATAAATTTTAGGGTGGTAACAGTAACTCCACTTCACATCGGACCTCATCACACTACCCTATCATTGATTAGTTTTCAATAACAGCACATTCCATTATGTTTATTCATTATGTTTATTATGCATTATTTCCTTACTCAATGCATAAAAACAAAATTAATAGTGGACTGAGGTATTGTATATAAAATGAAGGAAATTTTATTGCTGTGAAAAAGTTATTTACCAATACACTCTGGTGACATGCCACTCCAAGTGAGGTTGGGCAGGCAGGTACGAGAGATGGAGCCAAGGAGCAGGTAACCCTTTCTGCAGCTATAGAAAACTGTACTCCCAATCTGTTTTGGAGCAAACCCCAAGGTTTTAATGAATAACAGTTTATTACAAAGAGCAGGCATATTAGATTAAGAGAAACATACACTCACCAACCACTTTAACAGGAACACCTGTAAACCTGCTCAATTTTGCAGCCAAGAACAAGAATCTGAGGCTCACTGAAACTGGACAGTTGAAGACTGAAAAAAAGACCAGGTGATTTTTTCCCTAATCTTCAACTGTCCAGTTTGGCTGAGCCGGTACCCATGATTGCCTCAGATTCCTGTTCTTGGCTGACAAGAGTGGAACCCAAAGTGTCTTCTGCTGTTGTAGCCCATCCACCTCAAGGGTTGATGTTTTGTGCATTCTGAAATGCTTTTCTGATCACCACAGTTGTTAAGAGTGATTATATGAGTTACTATATCCTTCTTGGCAACTCAAACCAATCTGGAGATCAGAAGTTTATGAAATACTCAAACAAACCCATCTGGTACCAACATCCATGCCACGCTTAAAGTTACAGAGATCACACGTATTCCCCATTCTGATGTTTGATGTGAACATTAACTGAAGCTCTTGACCTGTATCTGCATGATTTTATGCATTGTGCTGCTGCCACATGATCAGCTGATTGGATAACTGCATAAATTAGTAGGTGTAGAGGTGTTCCTATTACAGTGAACTGGAGTGTATTTTTCTGTTTTACGGTACCTGGTATCCTTGAGTGTTGTTCTGAGATCCAAACAGGGGTGTTCCAGGATCCACACAGCTGGTGTGACTCGGATCTTGAAATATATCATTCCAACAAATTTTAGTATCATTAACTCAATGACAAACTTACTCATACATAAACCCTCATACCCAATGCATTCAGTACATAAGAATTTTCACAAACCAGATTTGAGTGTTGTAGTCTGTCCGAGATTATGACAGGGCTTGACTAAGTTATTTTTAATTGTGAGTCCCCGTTAAAAGGTAATCAAAGTCTGACTGAAGTTTTGCTGGTAGTTTCAGATGTAGCATTATAATGCATTCCTCCAACCTTGTCCAACCCCATACCTATACAAGACGGCTGGGTCCCACTCCAGGTACCATCATACTGGCAGTATCTCCGTGTGGAGCCAACCAGTACCAGAGGTGGAAAGCAGGAGAAGAACACAGAGGAAAGGTAAGTGAATCCTCGGTCCTCACGCCGGCCCTGAGCTGGGATTCCTGGATCCCCACAGAAAACAGCTGCAAAGGACATACGGCAGTGTTACATAATATTATAAAACAGCAAATGTCTTTCAGCAGTCTTTCATATGTTAATACTGCAATTATGACTTTAGTTTCTGTTGTACATGTACTCTTGTAATCAGTCTTATGTTCTTAATTTCAGTTCCAAGTCCTGGTCATTTCTCTGTTTGATTTAAATCTCCCCATCTCACCATGGTCTTCTGTACTCTGACTGCTGCTGAGGATTTAGAGAATAATTTCTGGAAAAGATTATAACTAGATAATTATCACCTACTGTTTCTGATTCCCATGTGATACAGGAACACAATTTTAAGTGAGACTTACGGAAACACTGTGGCCTTTCACCACTCCAGTTGCCAGAGCCCTGGCAGGTGAGTACAGTGGGCAGAGAGAGTTGATAGCCTTGGTTGCAGGTGTAACTGATGCTGGAGCCCCACTGGAAGTCAGTTCCTACCACTTGGCCATTAGGAATACTGGGTGGAGCTCCACAAACAATTGCTGCAAAAGAACACAGACATATTTTGCCAAAAATAAATAAATAAATAAACAAAACCTGGCTGGACTGTGAATTACTTTTTTTTATTATTATTTATTTATTTATTTATTTAAGTATAGAAAAATGCAATTCAGCATTTACTCACAGTATCAGTACTAAGGAACTTTTTTAAAAAGTTAGCATATAAGAATTGAGTTGAGTAACAGTAACTGGTTAAATCTATTTAATTACTGACAGCCTTTATTCTCATTACAACCAAATGTACCTAGTCGATACTCATTATTAGAAATGATAACTAAAACTATATCATTTAAAATGAAAAACTGCATCTTTTTGAACTGTTGCTCATGTTGCATCATAGGGCAACATACCACAGTCAGAGTAAAGAGCCATGTTCCCTCTTCTGTGTATATGAGCTCACAGATGCTAATAATTGTCCAGTGTCACTATGATTGACTGGGGCGAGAGAATATAAAATCCCTCCCACCCAGAGAGCACGATCAATTTTGCTACATTGGCTGCTGGACATGTATAGCTGTGGCAATGTCAGGAATCAAACTCATGATCTCCTGACAATAGAGCAAACTATTTTCAATTACTTTTCTGCCACTTAGGAGCCACTAGGTTTAGTTGTTTCTTACCTCCTTTGTCAGGTAGTAAAGGATATTTTTAGATATTTACAGAAAATATCAGAGCAGCACATACACCAATTAGCCTTAACATTAAAACTACTGACAGGTGAAGTTAATAACGTTGATTATCTCATTAAAGTGGCACCTGTCAAGAGGTGCAATATATTAGGCAGCAAGTGAACAACCAGTTCTTGAAGTTGATGTGTTGGAAGCAGGAAAAACGAGCAAGCGTAAGGATCTGAATGACTGTGACAAGGACCAGACTATGATGACTAGACGACTGGGTCAGAGCATCTCCAAAACAGCAGGCTTTGTGGGATGTTCCCAGTATGCAGTGGTTAGTACTTGCTAAAAGTGTTCCAAGGAAGGACAACCAGTGGACCAGCGACAGGTTCATGGGTGCCCAAGGTTCATTGATGCATGTCGGGAGTAAAGGCTAGCCTGTCTGGTTCGATCCCAAAGAAGAGCTGTATCAATAAATTGTTGAAAAGGTCAATGCTGGTTATGATAGAAAGGTGTTACAATACACAGTGCATCACAGCTTCTGGGCACAGGGCTGCATAGTCACAGACTGGTCAGAGTGCCCATTCTGACCCCTGTCACCCAGCGAAAGTGCATGTGAGCATCAGAACTGGACCACGAAGTGTTACTTACTTGGGGAAGAGATGGCACCAGGATGCACTATGGGAAGAAGGCAAGCCAGTGTGGCAGTGTGATGCTTAGGGTAATGTTCATGTGGATGTTACTTTGACACAAATCACCTACTTAAACACTGCTGCAGACCAAGTACTCCCCTTCATGGTAACGGTATTCCCTAATGGCAGTGGCCTCTTACAGCAGGATAATGCGCCCTGCCATACTACAAAAAATTGCTCAGGAATAGTTTGAGGAACCTAACAACATGTTGACTTGGCCTCCAAATTCCCCAGATCTAAATCTGACCGAGCATCTGTGGGATGTGCTGGACAAACAAGTCTGATCCATGGAGGCCCCACCTCACAACTTACAGGACTTGAAGGATCTGCTGCTAATGTCTTGGTGCCAGATACCACAGCACACCTTCAGAGGTCTTATGGAGTCCACAAGGAGGACCTACACAATATCAGGCAGTTGGTTTTAATGTTATGGCTGCTCGGGGTAGCTACTAACTTATCACAGGAACAATACAATTACAGCACTAATCAACAAAAAAGTACGTCAACATTTCAATATGAACATTGAATGAGCTTCAGGGTGAACTTTGTCTTTAATTAATACAGTCAGTGTTATTATTCATCATCATGACTGCTTTCAGATTGTGAGAGAACTGTAACTTGCCAAAACTCCTTTTCTGACTGATGAAAAAATTACAGTTCTTACAGCTATTGATAGTGAACTGAGACTTTAGATCTTGCATTGTTCATCTATATCACCTATAATGCACAAATTTCCCCCTAAGACAAAAGAAGCCATGGAAGGTTTTCAGCACAGTACAATAATCTCCAGCCTCCAATCTGAACTGTACCTCTACACACAGGCTTGGTGCCATTCCAAGTGCGATCCTTTGTGCATACGAGTGTGGAGGCACGGTCAGCATCCATGGTGAAGCCTGGGGAACACTGGAAGCTAACAGTGCTACCATATGTGAAGTCATTGCCTAGTCGCAGACCATTTGCAGGCACCCCTGGGTCTCCGCAGTTAATAACTGGATATGAAGAGGCAGAAAATGATGGTGTTACAACAAAGAGTACAATTAGAGACTTACACAATTACATTCACATATTTCTCCATTTTGTGTTTAGGATAAAAATTAACTCTTTCTACTGAGTAGATTTCTACCTATTGTATGAATAAGTAGTCATATAATAGAATAGACCTGATTTTTCTTGTAATCAATTATATCAATATAAAACAGACATCTGCATTACCTCTTAATTAATGAATTTCTTTAGAAATACGTTTCATTTGACATTATCTCAAGCAAAGGCTCCTTTGTTTTGTGAAGTGTCGGCGATTTAGACAGTATTTGCTTTAGTCAGCAGCCACCTCTGAAAAAAGTGAAAGCATAGTGCCAGCAGACATAATGGCTGCATGTGACCTCCATTAGCTTTGTCTCCATTGTGTTTCATAAGCAAGCCTACTGGATGCATGTAAGCTAATGCTAAGAGGATGGACAGGGCTATACTCGGTCCCTTCAACACAGTCAATGTAGGTTAATCTGAGTGGCTCAAGTCCAGGGCTGGCACAATACAGAACAATGTCTTGTGCTCAAACATGTCTAAGTAGCAATGAAATCTCCTATTGATTGTTACCTGAACATATTAACATTTAATATAATTTTTTAAAAATGAGACCTTAGAATGATGAGGTTCCATCTGACAAGTATGACAGTTTTGTGATTTAAAGATACCGAGTATTCAGATTTAACCTTCAGTAGGTTAAATAAGGATATGACTTTTTAACTTTAACCAATAATTTGGTGTAACATATCTATAACATTAACTAATTCATCATCTTTCATCTTCAGTAACTACTTTATCCTGGTCAGGGTTGATGAAATTGGAGAACACAGAGGAACCCCAAACAGAAAACCTGCACAGAAGGTCTTCACAGACAAATTTTTGGAGACCCTGGAGCTGTGAGGCAGCAACCCTATCCACATTAACTCATTTATTTATTTATAGAAAAAAAGTCAGATAGAACCTTTCAGGATACAAGGGTATTTTTTAAAACGTTCTTTAGTTAAACCAAGCCAAGCACACATGCTAAAAAAATAATTTAGGATTGCTCCAGTTTTAATATACAAATGAAAATGGGTTATTTGGACTCCAGGGGAACATAAGGTTTACAGGTGGTTGTGATGGAGATAGAGGTCGTTAGCGTGGTGTTACTGTTACGGAGATGGTACCTGTACACTCAGGCATGTCTCCAGTCCATGTTCCGTTGACGGTGCAGTGGCGTGTGAGCAGGCCAGTGGAATAGTAACCCTCTCTGCATGCATATGTAATGGAGCGGGAGAAGATCAGCCCATCATGGAACTGGATCAAAGCGTTCCGAGGAGTGCCGGGATTACCACAAGACACAACTGAGACAGAGAGTGAGAGAGAGAGTGAGAGAGAGAGAGAGAGAGTGAGAGAGAGAGAGAGAGAGAGAGAGAGAGAGAGAGAGAGAGAGAGAGAGAGAGAGAGAGAGAGAGATCTTTTCTAGGCTGTTGGACTAGAAGAATAAGGATGGCAAATAAGGTGGCCATGTTGGGTTTAAAAGCCTTGCTCAAGGGCACAGTGGCATAGGTGAAAGAAAGGGCACAGACTCCGGTAATGAGTTAACACCCCTAGTGCCCTAACTGTGATTAAAACTGGCAGATCTTCTGTAGGGTCCTAACCTGCTAAACCTGTGCAGCAACCTCTGCCCTGTCTTAATAGCTCTTCATTCATTTGGATTTTAAACCATAGAAAGTTTTACTATAAAATCAAGGAACAAGCAGGACCCCCTCCTGTCTGAGGTTGACTTGTTTCAGTGGCCATACATTCATGGTAATGGAAAATTATTGAGCACATAACAGAAAGAGAGCTCTCTATTTCAGTGATACAGTCAACTCCGGAATTATTCGCACGTTTATGAAAACAAGCACCCAAGAATAGGTAATATGAAATTTATATCATACTATGGGTGATTTTTGAACTGTGGACTGTATAGTTTTATATAAACACAATATAATAACAAAATAAAATTCTTAACAAGTGCACATGTTTCATAAAAAAATCCTGATTTAAAAAATATTGGCACCCAAATTTATAAATACATTTTTGGCCACATAACAGAAAGCATTATCCTTTTAAAATGAAGCGTTAATGATTTTCAAAACAGTTTGGTCATTCTTTAAAGGGGTGCCAATAATTATGGAGTTGGCTGAATATCAAATGCAATTTCAGGCCAATTTAAACTCAAATTATTTTTCACATCTGCAATCTAGTTCCATAATAAGTAGTCATCTTTCACATGGCACTTCGCAAGATGACCGCATCTCATTGAACTCAGTGTGGTCTTTAAAGAGCTATATTAATTTGTGTCAAATTCCTGTGTAAAGGTATGAATGAAAGCTTAGGCTGTTAGTAATTGGTCCTTTTAAACGTGATCATGATGCAAATCCATTCCTGAACTGCCATTATTGTTAGACTTTCACACATTGCTGAGGATTAAATGGCCTGAGAGTCAAATCAAACTATGCTTGAGCACATTTGTGTGTACACACAGGCCTATAAACATACCTTTAAAAAAAGAGGCAGTGAAGCATACAGTTTGTAAGATATTTTTAAAAATAATGAATTTTCAAGAGATGCTCTTTGCCATTCTTTTGAATAAAGGACATAGTTAAAGCAGACAGAGGTGAGAGAAATGGTAGGCAATGCAGCAAGAGAATGAACTGGGGAGAAAGAAATAATCACAGATGGAGAAGAGAGAGAGAGAGAGAGAAGGAGTGGGATATACAGGGAACAAGGGCTTCTATGACACACACTGGGATTCACACTGCAGCATGCACAGTTTGCTGAGGGAAAAGGGCATAAATACGTAAAGCAAATAGCAGGAGTGTGAAACGTGTACACCTGAGTGATGCTTCTCCAGTAAAAGACTATATTAAACCTTCTGAGGTTTAGTGAATAATATGGGGGAATAAAAGATCCTCTCCTGTTCCATCCATTCCTCCTTCCTTTTTTAGGGTGTGATGGAAAACATCCCTGCATCTGCATAGCATGTTTAATGTCAGATAAATTTTCAATATACTTACCCTGGCACTCAGGCTGCGTGCCCAGCCAGGTGCCATTGGCCAGGCAGGTCCGCTCTAAAGAACCACGAAGCACATAACCTGGCTCACAGCTGAAGCGCACCACACTTTCCACAGAGAACTGCTCTCCCAGACGAATACCATGCACTGGCACGCCAGGGTCACCACATCTGCCTCCAGAATCACCTGCAAAGAGACACAATTTAACATAAATTTACTTATGTCATTACACTTTAAATGAACACACACACACACACACACACACACACACACACACACACACACACACACACACACACACACACGAATACTATACCATCTTTATATGAACAAGATAATTAGCCAAAAATGTTGTCTTATTTTGGTAGATATTTCAAAGCCATTCATAATGGTGTTGTTTTTATGATGTTATTTCACAGCTACAACAACAAATTCAGCTTGAAGCCAGCAGATGTGCAAAAAAAACAATCAGCAATCATAAGTATACCAAGAATAACTATGGAAGAGGATTGGTCAGAATGTCTTTGGGAGTGGGAAACTCTCTCTCTCTCTCTCTCTCACTCACACACACACACACACACACACACACACACACACACACACACACACACATACACACACACACACACACACACACACACACACACTCACTATGGCTTCAATTTGAGATAGTCCTTCCTGCAGAACCAAAAGTCCAGGGGGTGGAGCTGGATCTGATCCAACACTTCCTATACCCTTAACCCCTAACTGTAACCCACAAAACACTCACCCACACAGAACAACACACTTATACAGCCTGAAACACACTGAGATTTTTGGTTCGACTCAACCCGGGTAGGAGGAGCTGGATCAGGTCTGACCCCTCTCCTTGAACTATATGTTCTGCAGTGAGGGGTTCAATTTTCTGAGGCATGCTGATGTGATGAGAATTAAGAAGAATATAAGATACATCTGGCATGATAACAGACTTTGTACAAGAACCTGATGTGGAAAGGAAATTAGCTTCCACTCATCTGTTCATCATATAAACTGCTCTCTGCTGAGGCATTTACAAATGATCATGAGTCCCTCATCTGTCCACCTGGTTCTGCTTCACAAACAGCCACAAATGCTATTGAGAAAATTGAGTAAATATTTTCTGGACATGTGTATTTCTCATTTCCTTAGTGCTGAAATTCTGTAGTAAAACGGCCAATGCGATCCCTGGGAGCAGAAAGTGGCAAAGTCGCAATTTTTGAGAAATATGAATGTCATGAATTGTGACATTAACCTGTCAGGCTGGTTTTACTGCATAGGATGAGACTACTCTTAAAGCTGTGTGGGGACCATGGCGTTATAGTGAAGAAGGACAGCTCATAAGCTGACAGGCGTGTGGGGGGGGGTTCATGTAGCAGAGGCTGATAGGAGGAGATTAAAATAGGTTATAGAGGGATGGTGTGCTCAGCCACTGGAGCACCATGGCCACTGATTCATGCTCGATCTCACACAGACAATTTTCTGGACTTATAATACTACTGAAGTTTAAATCATCTTAGGAAATAAGTTGTTGAAATCCTAAGAAAATGGTCCCCTGTGACCCTGTGTAGGATAAGTGGTTGGAAAATAGATGGATGGATGGATGGTTAAAAAGCATAATAAGCTACCAGTACAGTGTGGCGGAGAGCCACTCCACTGGCCATTCAGCTGGCACACACGGGTGGTGTTGCCTACAATGGCACGCTGGCCCATGCAGCTGTAGCGGATCACTGAGCCCACCGTTCTCCTTTCCCCTGAGATCTGTGCATAAGGAGGCATGCTGGGATGATCACACAGCACCACTGGAGCAGAGGCATGAGGAAGAGAAACAGAGAACAAGGCAAAAGGATGAATTTAGACAATTGTCATAGCTGGTACATACTGCTCTCACATAATAGCATTAAACAAATCCTGGTATATTTGTACCATCAGCTTGATCTCATGAGAAATTCTGATGAATGCAAGTGAGGGAGGACAATCTGGCACAATCCCTGCCCCTAAAGCTAACTGTAACTTTGGTATTTGTTCAGTCATGCAAATTTCTAAGTGCTGTCACCATTAACATAATAGTGCTTCTTGCATATACATACATACATACATATATATTTTTTTGATATATAAGATTTTTTAAAACAGGAATACATCGAGAACTGTGACGCACTGTTACCCTATCATGAAGAACTGTGCAGACCTTACAGATTTATAGCTAGAAAACATACTGATAACATGTTGCCATATCTCATGCTGCCTCTTTAATGATGTTTGAGCTGGTTCGGAATGTAGCAGCATGCATCCTTACCAAGAAAAGAAAGTTAGATCACATTATGTCCTTATTCATGCTCTTCAATGGCTTTCTTTTAGGTTCTACATTGACTACAAAGTCCTGCTCATGACATTTAAAACTCTGAATGATTTAGGTACAAAATATCTTCCTCATCTCCTGAAGCAGCATAGCCTGTCCCAAGCACTGCGCTTAGCTTATGCATGTGTATTGTTACTCCAAGGGGTCACTCAGACAGTGTAAGGTCTTCTTATGCGTCCTCTATATCTTTCAGAGAGCTTGCTTCAGATAGCTGTTTTTAAAAACCATAGACCAACTTTGGTCTTTTTTGTTGTTAAGTACACTTTTCATGAATTATAGTAATTGTCACACATTTACAGACAATTCTTTAATGATTGTAGATTGATTCTTTAATGTGCCTTAGTACAAATACTTTGTTTTAATATTTTAAGATAATTAAAACTTTTCTTGAAATATTTAAAAATAAAGATTACTATTTCATTCTTTTGCTAAAACTAATAATAGGTTCAATTAAATTCAGTTTTACTTGTATGCACTTTTAACAATGGACATTGTCCCAAAGCAAATTTACAGAAATATGTATATATAAATTCAGAATATAGATTTTAAATGTATGAATTTATCCTTAATGAACATCCCAGAGGCAACGGAGGCAAGGAAAAACTCCCTGAGACGATATGATGAAGAAACCTTGAGAAGAACCAGACCCAAAAGAGAACCCATCTTCATCTGGGCGACACCAGATGTTAGCGCATAGTTAGTGCAATTATAAATAAATCCCTTCTATAAATCTGCTAATATTACATGATCAAGTAGTGCTGTTGTGTAACCAGGAAATTCAGTATAGTTTTTACATGAGGTCTCTTTTGTTTAACTTATCCACTGTTCACTGGTAGAGACTTGAGTGCAAAATGGTTTGCGGCAATTGCAGTCCTAAAGCTGTCATAGCATTGGTTAACGCAGTCAAAAAACAAATATTGCAAAAAGACAAGCAAGAAGCTCACAGAGACACTTGGGTAGTGATCGATCCCAGGTGCCATCGCCCTGGCATGTCAGAGTGCTGGTGCCCAGCAGGTAGTATCCTGGATTGCATGTGTAAGAGGCTGTAGTCTGGAAGCTGTAGCGATGAGGCCCGCTGGGCAGGACCTGTCTCACACTGTTCTCCACATGCCCAGGCTCTGTGCAGTTCACAACTAAGGAGAAAAATAGGAATATGAGAAAAAAGAAAATTATTTTTTAATAACAGCATGTACTGAGAGGATATAGATAGAAATAAGAATTAGTGTAAGATAATATATGATGAAATAAAACCCTAAAGCATGTACGCGCATATGCTAGGACAAAAATACACAAATTATGGGTTCACAAGTGGCACAACTGAAAAAAGCATTTGCTCTGACATCACAAGATCACAAATCCTGATGATGTGACAGCCATCTGTGGCCAGGAGTCCAAGAGAGAAAATTGGCCATGTTTTCTGGGTGTGAGGAATGGCATCACTCTCTTTCCTGTCAATCAGAGCAACACTAACCAATCGTGGACTTCTCTGAGCTCATGTATGTGGAAGAAAGGAGTTATTGCTTTTCTCCGGACATGCTCAGCTGCGCTGTGATACAGCATGAGCAAAAGATGCCATGTCTTGCTTCATGTGTGGCTTCATGTGCACATGCTAGCTTTCATCCTCTCTAGTTCCTGTAGCTGTCATATGATAGAGGAGAACTAGCTAAAGGTTGGAATTGCAAAATGATCCAATTGGGAGAAAAAAGTAATTAAATAAAGACCTTGACTAATATCTTAATTTACCTTGACTTCCTTTATACACATATGCAAACACATATTTTGTTTTCAGTATATCTAATATGGCTTCAATAAACTGATTCAATAAATAAAACAGCAAAGACAGAGTAGCAAACAGAAATGCAAACCTACATCCACATGTGCACAAATAACTGCTTCAGCAAAGTTTTCCTGAAAATTTGTCACTACATTCTAAAAAGTGAAAATTTTAAATCCATATGCAGGATAGAGAGAGTGATAGATAGAGTCCTGGTTAAATGGAGGAGAGGCAAACCATGAGAGATTAGCATCTGCTAGCTCTGAGTCAAGCGAGGAGAGATAGTGAGCAAGAGGAGTGCACTTGAGTGAAATAGAGAACTAGAGGAAGGAATTAGCTGTGTGCTTCTCCCTAATTAATCCGTGCCCTGTGCACCCATCCGTCCCAAGAGCCCCCACTTTCTGATACCAACTGTGCCACATCAGATGGCATTGGATCCCATGTCATAATCAATCTGGCATAAGAAGCTGACACCGCGGAGGATGAGGAAGAGCAGGGAGAAAAACAAGCCGCGGCAGTGCAGCTGCCATTAAAATGCATGACAGATATTGTCAACAAGCCATTCGTCCTGCAGTTGCACATGGGTGAGGGGGCACTCGCGTCATTTCTACCGCATTGACATGATGATGGAGACGTGAGAGAATAGAGACAGATGGGGCCCTTTTATAGGAATATGCCCTTCTGCTGAGCAGGTAACCAGCTTACTGGGGTTTTTCAGGCTAGCACCTGCGCCGCTCAACCTCATCCCACAACCGGGTGATTTGTTCACTACTTTTAGCTACTTTCACAAGTTCACCCACAAATCATGAGATGCATAGCAGGAGTAGGGATATTTATTTCCATTAAGTCACTCGGTGTGTAATTCAGAAGGCAAATGACAGGTTGTGCCATGAACATACACAATGAAATAAATGTAGGACGTCTAAGTGAATTTGCACGTATTTCAATATACCCGACTCATATATTTGTAGGCTCATACAGCTGACTGGAATATTTCTACCTACTATGCATCCCTCTGTGATAATGCATTTCCACTACATTGCTTAATCAGGCCAACTCCTCAAGACCCAATGAACTTTCTTTTTTTCTTCTTCTTTCTTTCTTTTTTTTTTTTTAAGTTTCCATAAACATAGTGGCTTGTTTACTACTATAATTTACAGTATGCTCCATTAGTTTGGCTCTAGACTCTTGAACCTGTGTGATGTGATAACTAAAACCATATGATTAACATATAAACAAGAATATTAATGAGTTATGTTTGACAGATGTTCTTTTATTATTATGAAAAAAAGATAACTGCTGTAATACATAGGCCGTCATGTAAACCACAATTAAACAGACTGGGAATTCTGTTTTATAGATAAACTGTAAAATAGAGACACATTTTTCATTTTTATAACACGGAATGAAAGGGAACACACACATTCGCATTAATTCAATTTAATTAATTTCACTTTTATTTGTTTTGTGAAATCCGGATCTAGATTAAGATCCATAATGACCAAGCCAGAGGCAACGAAAGGATAGTGGCAAGGAAAAACTCCCCTCCAGGTGATGGATATTCTGTATGAGCTTACAGTGACTAAGAATACTGGATGAGTGCTGGACAGTCTTTATGATTACAGCAGCATTTCCTAGATACAATTCTCATAGGGTTGGGGGAAATCCTGGATAATCCTATATAATCCTTAAACTACTTACAGGATTGCTACTGTAGGCCTCAAAAAATGATACACCTGGTCACCCTACCTACTAGTATTCGTTTATGATAATGCTTTGGCTAGACACAATGCTAACGTACAGTTAGCTTCATATATGCCATAAGTCTATAAAACACTGTAGCACAAACAGTCTGCTATGACTGAGTCATCCCTCCAAACCTCAGTAGCTAGTAGGGTCCAAACCCTCTAAAACCCACCCACTCAAGATCGTTTCAAAAAGTGTAATCTCCAGCAAAATAAAGAAAATAAAACCTGTCCGTGAACAGTAAATCTGGCAGCTCACAAGCAATTCCTTTTCAACAAGACTAATATAGTGAATAGTGTAAACAAAAGGAAGCTCATTGTAATCATAAGGTCACCTTCCCATTTCAAATCATCCTTTTCTCTGTTTGACACACATCTAATCCTGTTTTCATGAGTCAATTACTGAAGAAGAAACAGAATTCTGAAAATCATCATCAATTTTAAAAGAATGTTCTTTACCTAGTGCATGGTCACTTGCAATTTAAAATATGATCATAATGCACAAATGGAAATCTGTTCACATTTTCCATTAGCTTATGCTGATCAAGGTCTATGATGCCAATAGAGACAGAATTAGACAGAGAGGGAAAGAGAGAATGACAATTAAGTGTTAAAAGACATCCAATTTATCTGTTCCTGAGCACAATTGGATATTAGAATCGTTTCAGCCCCTGGCCACTGGCCATTTGGTGAGAGAAATGGATCATTTTTCCGGGGTGGCTGTAGACTTATCAGTGTGGATTTAAGAGGCCATTTTGAAGATGGCAGTGGCTTGGGCTGACACAAATTGGTGCTGATTAGCAGGGCTATGAGGGGCTCTCTGAATTATTGATGCAGCTTGTGCCATTCCATGCAAGCTTCTCTTCGCCCATTAGCTGTGATTCTACTGCTCTCAATGCTAATGACAGGACATGACAGAAGAGAGAAGGGTTCAGAACACCAAACCACTTTAAGTTCCCTCAGCCAGAGTAAACACACATACACATTCACACTTAATGCGATGAAGGGGATAGAGGAAAAACAACTTTAAAGCTTTTAATTAATAGGATAAATCTGATGAAACAAACAACAAAGGTGCTAATCCTCTTATACATCTGTATTTTTTTATTAGCATCTCTCAACAGCTCCCCAATCCATCATACAGGCTCAAACAGTGATGTTATGACAGTGTAGGTATTATAACAAGGGCAATAGTTTTGAACTTAGTTATGTAGCATTCACCCTAACATGCATAAAAGCATCAAAAAATTCTAAATCCTCAACACTCAACGGAAAAAGCCTGGATGACAACCTCTTTTTTTAAATTAAATCTTCAGATTTCTAAAGTTGCTTCAATGATAGCACTGCTCCTCATTTTTGATAGGTCAAGTCATTTAATATGTCAGGAGCCATCAGTGTCTGTGGCTCAGTGTCTCTCAATCAGCATTAGGACACGTCTCTGAGCTGTACTGAGATTCAGCCTGTTGCTTTAATACAACAGGTACAGACCGACAGATGGACAGACAGACAGAGAGACAGTCTGGTTATTTACCTCATAGGCGGGTGGACCAAAAATTGAGGAGGTACCTCCACTTAAGTCAACATAATCTCAAACAAAATTAGTTGCATCTTAAATTGATTACTATTAATTTATTCTGTACTATTCTATACTACTATTATACTATGAATATATTATGTACTTGTATGGAAGTGATATAAGATAAAACCCAGATGATTTAGCTGTCTCTCTAAACCCCAGTAGCCAGTAGGGTCCAATTGCTGTAAAACCCACCCACTCAAGATAATGTCAGAAAATTAGGGAACTCTCCAGCAGTGCACAAGTAATTCCTTATCAACAAGACTAAAATAGCTCTTAAGGTCATCTTCATTTTCCATTAAAATTTTTTTCTTTTCTTTTTTTTTTCTAGCCCCTTCCACAACACAACTCAGACTGTGAATGCAAGCGACAACAGTACCATCATCCAGACATAACCATAATGAACACTGAAAGTATGTGCGGTATGCCCTTTGAGATGCAGCTATTGTCTCAAAGATGATACCATTTTAGTAAGTACACAGAGACAGAATCATATGCAAATCCAAAATAGGTACAGGTCCAGCTGTGAACTAACCCAGCTCAGACTGGCTCAGCTTAGGCCACCACATCATACACTAAATCACAAACCTTGACTTTGCTTTTAGTTTTCTACATTAGTTTCTGCTGGATATACCTGTTACTTTTATTTCATGTCAAGTTTTCTAGACTTTTTTCAAGTTACACAATCCTCAGTGGAGCTCATTTAAAGTAACAAACTGAATTGCAGTTGTCACAGTGATAGCAAGCATGTACACACCACACACACACACACAAACGCGCACACGCACGCACGCATGCACGCACACCTTACTGCCTATTCTGGGCAACAAGTAAAAAAAAAAACATCTGTATCCTTTTTTAATCTTATGGAAACAGCTATGACTGTTGACTTATGCTCATGCCGTACCACAACGACAAGTCAGGTCATTTTTGAGCATGATTTTGTCAATTCATGCCCTTTATATTCTCTGAAGAGTCCTTCTCTTTTATAAGCGAAACATAAAATCTATTTAACGTTTATATATATATATATATATATATATATATATATATATATATATATATATATATATATATATATATATATATACATATGTGTGTGTGTGTGTGTGTATATATATATATATATATATATATATATATATATATATATAAATTTTAAACAATTTCTAAATAAACACCTTGATCTTTTCAGTTGGTATGACACCTAAACTGCAAATTAGTGATACTAAAAGTGTTCTGTATATGCAAAAAAGTTCCAGAAAGCATAGAAGCATAGTTCTTCTTATAACCATTAGAAATGAAGTTGATTAAAATATGAAACCCAATATAAGGTGGTATTTTCATTCATTCATTGTCAGTAACCACTTTATTGTGGTCAGGGTCGAAGTGGATCCAGAGCCTATCCCAGGAATACTGGGTGTGAGGTGGGAGAACACCAATTCTTTGCAAGGTACCAGGTACCATTCACACACACACACATACACACACACACACACACACACACACACTCATTTGCATCTAGGGATAATATTAGCACCACCAAACCACTTATCCGCATTTTTTTTGGACAGTGGGAGGAAACTGGAGAACCCAGAGGAAACCCAAACAAATGCATTGAGAACATGCAAAATTCCACACAGAGAGTAACCTGAGCTCAGGACTGGGGGCCCTGGAGTTATGAGGTGGCAACACTACATGATGCAAGACAGTTTTCTTCTAGCAGCCTAAAGGTCTTATGGAGTACCTATGGAGGACCTATAACAGAAGGTATTCTTTTCAGCAAAGATTCAAAGTAGGCTATTTTTAGAAAGCTAGAATCCTTAACCATCCAAAGAATCCATTTTACTAAGAGTGTAATGCCGAAAAGAAACCCATTAAACTCCCAGGAGCCACCGTCCGATCCAGACTTTCCTCACTATTGTAAATACATACCTTTTCTATTAGTTTACTATAGTTGAATGATTCATAGTAGTTACTAAATAATGTTTTAAGATGAATGAGTAAATAATAAGATTAGACTTTATGAGGTTAAATATATTTTTAGTACTCACTTCTACATCTGGGCAGGGAGTTGCTCCACTGCCCATTGGATTGGCAATGAGAATTAACGGCCCCCTGTAAGACATAGCCAGTACTGCAGGCAAAGCGAACTATGTCATTAAGGTTGAAGTGTGTTCCCTGGGTCACACCATTGGCAGGATTTCCTGGATGTCCACATGTGATAGCTACAAAATACCAGAATAAAAACTGTGGGTTAATAATAATAATAATAATAATAATAATAATAATAATAATAATAATAATAAATATTTTCATAACAACTTAATGGTTTCTACAAATCTTTTTCCTTTGTTTGTAATAAAAGATGTGAAGTTTTGCATCAGTGCTAAGTCTTGTGTCTTTGTTACTGTTACTACTGTGTCCTGTGTGTTAACATTTGGTATGGACAAGTCACACTGTTGATCAATCATATTATTAAACCTGTGATACATTTATTACATTTGTATTATTAAAGCAGCACTTACGGACACAAACAGGTGGTTTTCCAGACCAGCGGTGATCTTGCTCACATATCCGAACTGAAACGCCAATGAGTCTGAACCCAGGGTTACACTGGTAAACCACGCTGCCCCTGTAATTATAGTTCTCACCAATTATCTGCCCATTAACTATGGGGTCAGGAGAGCCACAGTGCCCAGCTGAGGAGAGAAACAAGTGAATATAAAAAAAAGAGATGACTTTGAAAGCCACATAATTTGGCAATACAACCTAGTTTCAAAGTATGAAAATGGTTGCTTGATAAAACATCATTGCCTTACCAAGACATTGGACCTCGGATCCACTCCACAAGCCATTGGCCATGCATTCTCTCACCCTGGAGCCCACTAGAGTGTAGCCTGTGTTACAGGAGAAAATGGCTGTTGCTCCAAATACAGTCAGAGTACCAATCTTATTTCCATTGGGTGGAGTTCCAAGGTCTCCACAAGAGATAACTAGACGAAAAAGAGCAAATGTGTTAGTGTGTGCAAGCAATACATCATTACCACATTCAAGGACGCATGATCGTTAACAAAGTAATCCTACCTGTTTCTAAGTTATTCGGTTGTAGTAGGCCTACAATGTGGCAAAATTGAAAATATTCATGTATTCGGTATAATGCTATCTAAGATATATCTGAGATTTTTTTTAGATAGGTGAAGTTTTGATCTTTTATCATTACCATCACAGAATCTTTGAGACACACACTTCACTCAACTACAAACCCAGGAGAATAAAAGCACTCACTTTCACATGCAGGTCTGGGTTCAGGGTAATCCCAGGTGCTGTTGGCCTGGCAACGAATGACCCTTTGACCCTTGTAGAAGTACCCAGGGTCACAGGTGAGCATCATCAATGCCTCATACTGATTCTGCATGCCATATATAAGCCTCCATCTCCCATGCTCTACTGCTGAGTGGCCGATGTCAGGGCAGGTGACAGCTGGAGGGCACACATCAAACTTTACTTTAAACATCTGTCACTGGAACCACTAGCTAGTAACATATAAAGGCCTGCTTTGTAATTCTGGCTTTAAGACATTAAATGAGACTTTGATATTTATAATAGATGGATTACAGACATTTCATCAGTCAATTTTATGCTTACGTATGCAGCGGGGTGGTGTTTCCATAGGACTCCACCTCCCTGACTCTTGACAAACAGTTGATACAGGTAAGGTGTTGGCTAGTCGGAAACCTGGGTTACATCTGAATGTGACCCTTAAACCAAGAGTAAAATCCTGACCAACCACACTGCCATTCACTGGAGCCATGGGCATTCCACATGATACCACTGAGAGAGAGAGAGAGAGAGAGAGAGAGAGAGAGAGAGAGAGAGAGAGAGAGAGAGAGAGAGAGAGACGGATACATATTGATACAGTCCCCACTAGCAATCATGGTTCTCCTGCACACTGCATGTGATCTAAGATGACAAAGTGAGCAGCCAACTCTAATAGTATAAGAATGTAGACAACTGAGTTTATAATAGGCTGTGTGATGTTTTTCGGAAAAGAGTAAAGTACTCTGCACTGTTCGGGCGAGAAGTTTTGATCACAGTGTATTGAGTTTTACAAAACCTCTATAATAATGGTTTACTCATCACAGTTATTGTATGTATATACTTACCAAAGTTAGATTTTAGATCACCTATAGATATAATTTAGACCATTCATTACTAATTAATTAATTAAAATGAATTAATCTTCAGTAAGCACTTAATCATGGTCAGGGCTGTGGTGGATCTATAGCCTATCCTGCGAAAACTAGGTGCTAAGCGGGAATACATTCTGGATGGGACAGCAGTTTATTACAATGGAACACATACAGACCCAGTCACACTCATTCACACCTAGGAAAATTTAGAGCAGCCAATGCACCTACTGGCAGGTTCTTGGGAGGAAGGAGGAAATTGGAGAACCCATATGGACATGGGGCAGACATGCACAAAACTCCACACAGACAGTGATCCGGGCTCAGAATTGAACTGAGTATTAAATAAATAATAATTCTGTTATTCTATAAACATGTTCATTATACCGTGAGAAAATTTAAATAAAAAAATAAAATAACTGTTTATCTCTCTGGGGGATTTAGCTCTAATGTTATACATAGAGCTTTACAAATAAAGGTTACAAACTCTGAGGAGCATCAGGCTAAATTATTTTTTACTTTTCCTATTATACTGAGTACATTTCTGGGTATTGGTTGGCATATTTGTTGTCTTTTGCTTATGTTGAGTGTTTGATTTTAGAATAAGATGGAATAATCTAGTTATGGGAGAAATATAGTTATTAATATTGTTGTTAATATTGTGTTGAACTGTACTGAATTGTATCTGGGTTTGTTTGTCACATGCAGACACTCACTCACACAGTACACACACAGGTTATAAAGCATCTTGTCAGTACAAGCAGGCGTTTGAAGCAGTTGGAGAGTGATGAGTTTAATCCAAAAGTGAGATTACACCTGTATATAGATTTGAAGCACCTGCTGTTCCTAGTTGCTGTTGTAAAGCAGAAAAAAGAAGAATTATGCCTGCCTATTTTTGCCTGCCTCTCTCTGTATTTCTCTCAGAGAAAGACAGGTGTGTGCTCTAAATCTAATTCAAAATCACTACAGAGGCAATCTAAGGTGAAATATCTTTTGATTGCTTCTTCATGCATAGGCAGGTGAGTGTGAGTCACAAATGTGGGAAACAGAACTACACTTTGGATACATTTAAACACTAAATGAACATCAAGGGAGTTAAGACAGATAGTTAATAAGTCTAAATAAATATAAATAAATAACTTGGGTATCAAGACTAAATGGTTCTAGGTGAGTAGTTTTAACCCACCTTGGCAGAGGGGTACAGGAGCATTCCACTGGTAGATGCCTTGTGGGGTGCGGGTGCAGGTGGCACTGCTCTGGCCAACCAAGCGGAAGCCTTGGTCACAGCTGAAGCGCAATGTACTGCCCAGTTTTGTGCCTGTCTGGCTGTGCACTGAGCCATTCACTGGAGAGTTAGGGGTACTGCAGTAGGCCGCTGTAACGAGCACAGATATACACACCAAAGTAAAATACATGAAGGTGTTTTTTTTTTTTTTTTTAAAGTGTACAGTTAACCATTTTTACATCCAGTACAGAAGCATCTTGGTGGTTCTAGGTGCTTGAACCCCTGACCTTCTGGTCGGTGACCCAGAATCTTAAACAGAGCTACCACTGCTCATATGAAATGAATCAATATTGGATGGAAGGAAGTACAGTACTGTGCAAAAGTCTTAGGCACCCTATTTTTTTAAACTTGGTTATAGATTTTTATTTTATGACTTCTACATCATCGAGTCAGAACAAAAACATTTTAAATTTCCAAACATTAGTTCCCTTTCATAGGGAACTCAACATTGCGTGAGCTTCATGCTGTGGGAAGCACCCTCATGCGTGACCATTATCTGAAGTCTTTGTGAAATCACACCTATTTATAGGCCTGCCCTGGTCAGGTAACATGGCAATTTCATGTATCGTGTGACTATAAAACGGCACCTATGAAAAACGTTATCAGCCTTAATATCTTCAGCAAAAAAAATAGTAAAATATGTATGTATATAGCTCACACAGTGTCTCATTCCCTTCTCAGGGAACAGGGTTACTTGTGTAACCCAGATATTTTCCAGCACAAAATTAAATGTTACAGAAAAATGTTTGTATGTCAGTAAAGAAAGCAGCATAGTAAGTGGTAAGAGACTCTTTTCAGACAAAAAACACAATGATGGCTGCTGGATTATGATGCAAAAATAAGATGCAAATATGACAGTCAAAGTCACCAGAAAAAATGTGGGTTCTGCAAGATGGTCAGTAAAATTTCAGCTCATTTCCTTATAAAAATGTACTAATTCTACCTAAGACTACTTTTTTTTTTTTTTTTTTTTTTTTTAAAGCAAAGGGTCATCACACCAAATATTGCCTTTGTTTCATTTATTACTGTTTACTGCTCTTTATAGTGTTTTGTAAAATGGAGACACATTTCATTTAATTGTTTTTGAAGGCATCTTTGCATCTTAGCATTTCTTTGCATGTGACTAAGACTTTTGCTCAGTGGGCAGAGAATGCCATTCCATCTAATACTTTTAATCTCTGCTACCATCTTAAAATTGCCATAAAAATGTTAATTCCATACAGGGAGCTATACCTGTAAGTTTTGGGGTTCAAGAACTCTCAAATCCCACAGACAATAAGATAAGATTTATCCACTCAAAGAAAAAGGCAAAAAAAAGTTGGCAGAAATGGAACAGTAGGCTTTATTTCAGGTTTTAGGAGTGGTATGGCTCTCTAAAAAAACTGCCCTGTTAAGATAGAAAATAGGAAGGTCTCAAGTATTCATCCATTAGCAGAAATGAGAAGGATCTTGAAAATGGGGCCAATTTGGGAAAATACAGCTGTAGTGTACAACGTTAAGTAAAACTCCCCATGAAGTGGTAAAATTGTAGGACTCTATATGCTGCTGGACTTAGAGAGGCAGCTGAGAGGGGCACTGGCTCTCAGCCTCCAACAGATGAGAAGTAGAAGAAGTAGAAGTAGATGCTTAAGATAGCCTTCAGCCTCTTAATTTGCTGTACATCCAGATATGGTTTATTCCTTCACCTAAGAGCTAATGCCCGAGACCTTATGGTCAATGAAATCAAAATGAAAACAAATCTCAATGTCACCTTAATGCCTTTCTTTCCCAGTTGGTAGAAAAATCTGTCTAGCTATCAATCTCCCCATTCCATTTTCACCTTTCCTCTCAACACCTTAGGAAAAAAAAGCTTGCACACTAATCACGGCCAGTCACTCACCACATAGAAAGTGTTAATGCACAAGAATGATTGGAAGTAAAGGTATGAGAAAAGAAAATAAAAGAAAAGGAAGTGTACTGAATTAGAACGAGTTTAGGAACTTGCTACAACTGGTGATGGAGAGCCAGCCTGTGGAGATAAAAGATGGATTATTAAAGCAAACAGTAGAATGTTTAGAATCTGGCTTGCCATCTGTTTTCTTCCCAAGGTACTCCAGCAGGGTGGGCCATATTGAGGATGCAAACCTGTATGCTGGTGCCACTAACTCAGCCTGCCACTGATCTGGCTATCAGAACTCCATCAAGCATGAAAAGAGAGCAGAAAACTAAAGACACTGCCAGCAGGAGAGAACAGGTCCCACTGTGCGAGAGCAGCAGATGATTAGTCATCCTTTTGAAACTGATAATCATTACCTTCTGAATCCTATATGATGTATTGTTGTGTAAATATTTAAAACGTTTCCGTATGCTCCTTATCATCAGAAGGATAAGAAGCATACGGAAACGTTTTAAATATTTACACAACAATACATCATACAGGATTCAGCAGGTGTTACCAGTACCAATCTGTAAATCTCTAGTCTGGGAGATTAGAAATGGATATGTACATTAGCAGTGAGCATCATCACTCTAAGTAGCTCACCTGAGTAGCGGATTCGAAAGCCTTTGTGGCTGGAGGTGTGATCAAAAGACCAGTGCAGGTAGACTTTATTGGAAGAGCTGGTGATGCCGAGTGGTGATGAGTAGTTCCCGCTTAGAGTGATGAGAAGAGGACTCTGTCTGGATGGACCTTAAAATAAAAATAAAAAATTTATTTGATTACAACACAAGAGAGCTGCACTTGTGAATTAATGGCAACCCTTGATAATTTTTTTCCACTGGTTTCTCGTGTCTTTGCACAACATAATTCTGAGATTATCTATCCAAAATATATTCACAATATAAATCTATACTAGATTTTTATATATGATATCATGTCCAATGAGATGCCCACAACACAAAGTAGACTTGTGTTTCCACCTTCAAATCCATTATATTTCAGACATTAGAACACATCAGCACACATTTAGTAAAGAATACAACATGATGAGGTGTGCTGCTACAGGAAATTAATCAGTGACTCGGTGAAGTCTTTTACATTAAGTACAACAGCAGGAAAATGTCATACTTTTTATCCAAGTTAGTTCCTGTCATGTTACGACAACATTTGTATCTCTCCTGAAGCAAAAAACCCAGAAAACAGAAAAAGCGCAGTCTGTCTTGTGTTACAGAGAAACCAGAAAGTCTTCTGTTCTGAACACCTACTGACTGTTAAAAAGCTCTGACACTGGAGGCTCGCTCCTTCCATAGATATTATACAGTAGAAACGTCTCCTTAAAGAAAGCTTACCCATATCAATGCTTAGGTTTTTTTTTGTTAAATAACGTTCAGATTTGAGAATTGGACAGCACTGTGGAATGCATTTGCTTAAAGCATGTTTTGTGTTTTACTTACTCACTTCAGAATGATATTAAAATAGTGAAGGTGATTGAATACCATAAATACAGCCTAGCTTAAACCGTTAATAAACATTTTTGTCGACGTGATTATATTTCAACATATTGATGTGCTGAGTTAAAATGTTGTTCTGTTCCTTGTGTTTCTGAGTACATTCCGAATGAAGAGCCTGATTTAGAACTGTGATTAAAACTGGATTTACTTCAGCGGTGTCTTGATATATTAATACACACCTGTCAGCTAATCTGAAAATGAGCATTTTTTTCTGGCTTTGGTATAAATGTGCACATTGGACATTTGCTATATCAAACTACAAGCATTTCCACTAACTACAACTCGACATTTTAATACACAAATAAATAATAGAAGTAAAAATATATACTCTTATACAGCTAGCATCATGGAACCTTTATCACACCATCTGCAGGGGCACTTTCAGATAAACAGAAGAGAAGTCCACAATCAACAGGTTTCTCTACATCACTGGATTTTCTACTATCCTTGTGCATGTAAAGTTTAGAATGGCAGGAACTAGACCTTTCTGTCAGGTTATATTTGGCACTATATGATGGAAGTCACTGACTCCTCAGCTCAGCGTAATATACAATGCGGTAATCACTGGTAAGCACCCCAGCTCCCCTAAGGTGCAGCTCACACTTTGCCCAAATGCCAAGCAAACACACACAGCAGTCAAGAGGCTTTGTCAGCCATTAAAATAGAGTGTGTTCCTGTTCAGACATAACTGTTCATTGAGCCTCACTTAACTCTTCTACCTTTACCCTTTCTTCACTTTCACTTCTGTATGAAATGCAGCCCATACATCATTCATGCTCTGTCAGGTTTTAAACAGCACATACGCACGCACGCACCACGCAAGCACACAGTGTGGCTTGAATACAAACACATCTGTGAGATGAATGTAAAACAGACAGCAGCGTAAAATCCTTCACTTAACAGCTATTTGATCCAAAGAGCATTTAAGTAGTAGATTGTTATAATCTGTAAACAGATGCAGTGTGCATTTTTTTTACAGCGTCCCTCCATTGTCACAGGTTCAAAAGTAATTGGACAATTGACTGCTAAGCAGTTTCATGGCCAGGTGTGGGCTGTTTCATTGTTATTTCATGACAAATTAAGAAGATAAACAGTCTTGAGTTCATTCAATGAGTTCAAATGTTGAATTTGCTCTCAATATGCAAAAAAGAGGTGTCAATGCAAGTGAAGGAGGCCATCATTAGGCTGAAACAAAATCCAAAACAGACCCATCAGAGAGATAGCAGAGTGGCCAAATCAACAATTTGGTACATTCTTAAAAAGAAGGAATGCACTGGTGAGCTCAGCAATACCAAAGGGGCTGGAAGACCACAGAAGACAGTGGATGATTGTAGAATTCTTTCCTTGTTGAAGAAAAAGCCCTTCACAACATCTAGCCATGTCAAGAACACTCTGGAAGAGGTAGGCGTATCATTAGTCAAAGTCTACGATCAAGAGACGCCTTCATGAATGAAAATACAGATGGTTTACCACAAGATGCAAACGACTGCAAATTTCTTCTTAAGGCAAAGAAATTAAATGTTGAATGACCTTGACCCAAATGAGCATGCTTTTCACTTACTGAAGAAAAAACTGAAGACAGAAAGCCCCACAAACAAGAAGCTACTGAAGGCAGCTGCAGTAAAGATCTGGCAAAGTGTAGACTAGGCTCAGGTATAGGCATAGCATTAAGTAGCTGCATTTATAATTTTATAAATGGATATAAGGATAGGATAGTTAGACAAATGTGTACACATGCCTGAGTATTATCACAGCTACAGCTTCAAAATCTCACACATTCTGATTCAGAGTATGAATACATTTACAACAGTGTTAACTACTAAAGCTATGTCTTCATTTTTTTTAAATGAACAGTTATGTTTTCAAGTCAGTTGACATTTATTATCCCCAACATGCTTTATCCTTTAACAAACCTAAGACAAATTAATTTTAGGTTGTATAAAACTGAAACATTTCTGTTCTCTGTTTATTAATGACACTCGGCATTAAAAAATTTAGTCTCAGCATTATTAGATGGACTGTCTAAAGACTGTCAGATATGTTTTGTACACTCTGATTTGTACAGATGCACAAACATTAAAAACAAGCCTCAGTGTTGGCACAGAGGGTAGAGATGCTACCTCAAAGCTCCAGCGTCTTTGGTTTTACCCTGAACTCTGATCACTGTTTGTTGGGTTTCCTCTGGTTTCCTCCCATTACCCCATAAAAACATGAAGTAGGTGGACTACCCACTCTAAATTTCCTTTAGGAGAGAATGACAGAATAATTGCATATATATATATATATATATATATATATATATATATATATATATATATATATATATATATAATAGCATTCAAATAGCATTCAAAACAGTGTTACTATGAATGCAGATTTTAATACACTGAAAAAAACACTATTAGCATCACATAAATATATATATATATATATATATATATATATATATATATATATATATATATATATATATATATATAAATAAAATTGGTTTCACTCTGCCCACGTTTTACATTTATTCCTACATTCTTTTGAATGTCCATGGAATATAATAAATATCAGATCCCACGAATGTACCTTCTGCCACCATTCACACATTTGAATGACAGAATACAAAGCATTGTGATAACATGATAACAACGTAATATGAACCAATGTGATAACAAGAAATTAAAATTTTCATTTTCTCAAATTTAGACCTTTTTTTAAGGTCCGAAAAAGAGGGAGTGTCCAGGAAAAAGAGGACGTATGGTCACCCTAACAAAGGTATTTCAGAGAACAATGTGTTAATTTCTATCAAATTAACTTTGAGCAAAATTTTAATTGCGCATGTACCATGAGGTTGCTCAAGTGAGTCACGAATGGCAAGAGAGAACCAGAACTATAAACAAGCAGCTGCCTATATTGTGTTATGTCAACAGATTCATTTCTTTGGTTTTAAATTAAAAAAAAAAAAGTAATCCTGATAGTATTCCCATTTTTTACAAAGTGTACCTGTAATCTGATTATTTTGTTTTTTGATGTAACTGCAATTTTATTTTCGGTTATGCTTTTTAGACCTTTGTTATTTTATAGCTTTGATGTCTAACTATCCATATAAAATGTGGAAACTAGTAACAGTAGAACAGAACAGAAAAGCAATGTATCAAATTCAATTTAATTAGCTTCAGAGGCAAGGTAAAAGCTATAGACACCAAGCATTACTGCAATAAGAGAGCTCATGCAGCACTAAATTGATAGAAATGTACTCATTTCATTTAAACATCTGATACAATCAAAGAAGACAGGAACAAAGAAAGAAGAAGGTTGATTGTGAATCTTTTCCTCTGTCACCACTAAACAGTAATCTTTTCTTGCGTTAATAGCGCCCACAATGTGCTGACACTCTGTGTATGTGCACTGACCTGTTGGCTCTCTAATCCAGTTTCTAAGCTCACCCTAAATGGGAGCATTTTGACCCACAGTGTGGGCCATGACCCACTAGATGCCCTTGTGCCATTCTTACAGACTAAAGCAATTTTCACTGCCTTTTCAAGTTTGGATGTCATTGTGTGACTGTGTGAAAAAGAATGAGTCTGTCCTACCTGTCGCTTTTGCATCACAGACACACTACTACTCCAAAATAAGCAACAATATGGCATATTCACCTAATACGTTTTGTTAATTTATTCAGTCATGACATACAGGTATACGTACAGGTATGTACAGGATGTACAGGTATATGATGCAAATTTAAATAAACCAGATAAAATACCAGTAACCTGGAATGCATTATTCAGTAGTGTTTTGAGAACAACATGAAACTAGTACATGTTATGTATTCACAGTACTAGTAACTACCATTAAATATGATGCTTGCTTCATATGATGAACTTTGGATGGTAATCATATTTTGTACAATAGTCCTGCTGAATTCTTGAATCTGAAGGTGTTGATTAATTTATGATAACAGCACAACTCCAACCATAGCACCAGGTGTAACTCAAGGCTTACAATATATTAATGTGCTTGTTGTAATAAAAATAAGCTATTATTTCTATAGTAACAGCTCAAATATAGGGACTGATGCTGCACATACTCTAAGTCTAACATTAAATAGATTACAAAATGGGTTTTATTTAAAAAAAGAAAACGTAATTATTGATATGATTGATGATTTATTTTTTAAGGAGCTGATTATTTAATATTTACAGGCGGGGTCCCTTTGTATCAGCCAGTTTCTGCCATGGAATCACAGGAAAGTTTTCAGGACAGAGGACTTTGTACTTTCTGGTTTCTTGTATACATGACAAGATGCATTTTATTTTGCGTTTTGTCTCATTAAACTCAAAACAGAAAAACAGACACTGGTGCAGGAACCCACCCCCCACCCCCACCCCCCACCCCCAAATTCAAAATGAATGACTTTTGGCTAATGAAGAAGAAAAAGATACCATTAGTGAGGATATCATAACTGTTGGGATTGAAACCCACTTAAAACACTCACCGTCAAAGATTTCAAGCTCATCAAACTGTCTGCTGGTTTGGAAGTGTTCAATAGTGAAGGTGATGTTGTAGCCTGGCTCCACCTTCACTATCCAGGAGCAGGACTCAAAGTGGGGGAAGCCACTGCCTGGGGATTGACTCAGAATCACTCCTGTAGAGGCTGTCAGCACCTCATTCATTGGACACATCACTGGGAGAAGCACAGAGAGAGAGAGGGGGGGGGGGGGGTCTCAGTTCATTTAATTTGAAAATAATCTGTAGTCCTGCAAAAGAGTTGCAGAGGCAGATCAACAGTGATGTCTATATCACTGAGGTTAGATACTGTAAGACATTCTAGTTTTTAGGTAGCAATAAAAAAAAAGCTTTTATTTAATGGGTTTGAAAGCACGAGGAACAGATTCATAAAACGGATCAATGCTGAATGATGACCTACTGTAGAGATCAATGCAACATTTGTTCTTTCTAAATGTTATATGAGAAAGCCAGCAGTCAAGCCTCTGTACAACTTAGGGTCAGAACAGTTCAAATTCTACCACCGCTAGCTCTCTAGCTCTAAAAGAATGAACCCTGATGTGGGGAAAAAAAAGCATATAATATTTGACAAATTCATGTCAGGCTCTATTCACATCAAGGTGTGTGTGTGTGTGTGTGTGTGTGTGTGTGTGTGTGTGTGTGTGTGTGTGTGTGTGTGTGTGTGTGTGTGTGTGTGTGTGTGTGTGTGGGAGAGAGAGAGAGTGAGAGAGAGAGACAGAGAGAGAGAGACAAAGAGAGAGAGACAGAGAGAGAGAAAGAGAGATAGAGGTCTCACTTCATTTTATTTGAAAATGGAATAAGCATTTGCAGGTGGTGAACTCGTCATTTCGGAAGTCAGTCACATGGATGTGTATGTGTTGCAGGAGCTGTGAAAAAATACTGCTCAATCTGTATAATATAAGTATCCTGTCTATGTGTTGAGACTTGATGCTTCAATTATCCATTAGCCTGTTTAGTTTTAAAAGTATGTAAGTATTTCCCCATACATATTTCCAGAATAGAGCTGCAATGTACCAAAGAGTGCAACTGACATGTCATATTTGGAGTTCATTACTGTGACGTTCTTATGAGTTTCTTTGGCCTGTGATGAGATGAGAGGCACACTGTACCACAGCGCTGTTGAATTCTCGATTTTGATTGGTCAGAATTTCTTGATTAATTGTCTGTAAGAAAACAGATCTGACAGAACTTTCAGCTGCAAGGATTATATTAATGCACTCGTTTTAATGTTATTATTTCTATAGCAACATTTTACAAAGGAGCTTGCATAGTAGATGCTCCATATAAACAGATAAAAACAAAAACAAACAAAACCATTGTTGATACGTAATTGTTGATATGTTGAAGTTTTGGGAAGGAGTCTCCAGTGTCAGTGCTTTGTAACAGTCAGAGAGTTTTACTTTATGTTTTCTGACAGGAGAAATGTTCAGGAAAGCTTTTCAGTTTCTCGGTAACATTACAAGCTGCATCTATCTATCTATCTATCTATCTATCTATCTATCTATCTATCTATCTATTTATTTATTTATTTATTTATTTATTGTCTTATACACTTTGAGAAAATAGAGAGAGCCTGGTGAGGGAATAACTGTTTATAGTTGCAATAACATAAGTGATAACAGTAACTAATTTGTTTCAATGTGTCATTCTTTAATATATACAGAAAAATGTAATTGTTGGCCAGTTGCTGTGTTATAGGAGTAATAACACACTTCAGAAAGTGTTGCTATAAATTTGGGGTGGTAATCACATCGTCCCATTATTGATTATTTTCCTACATGTTCTGTTATGCTTTATAACTCACATGCCATATAGCACCACAAACACAAACAGTGTACTTGTGAGGCCATGACACCTTCCCACATTTATCTTTGAATTATCAGGCTTTATGCAGAGCCTGATCTCATCACTTCACATCGGTATTAGCATCCCTATTATTTATGCTGTGGCTGTCTGAATAAATGACAACATGAAGGATAAAGCCTCACCTCTGACATGTTTCTAATATTCCATCTCATTTCTCTAGTCACAGAGGTTATAAACCTCTGGACAGAAAAAAAATGTTACCATTAAATATTCATGACACCTGGATTTGGAAATGAAATATGAATTTTCCATTTCTTTACTTTCTAAATGAATTTTACTGGAGCTGCAGCGTTCAGATGATGTGAGTGTGAGTGTGTATAGTTTCCACTATAATATACACATGTAGGTTTAGGATAGAATTGAGTAGAATGTTGGATTCTAAGTCCTCTCATCTATTTATGTAGGAAATCAAGTTATGCAAATATTCACCTAATATGTTTAGAAGAGAGAAGAGAGTAAATGCTTCAGTAAATCCAGTCACTGATTTGTGCATCTTCCTTTCAAAGAATCCTCATCCTTTGCATGTCAATTGCAGAACTTATTGCATTGATATTAGGAGAGCCTGTTTCAATGAATGGAACAGAATATATATATATATATATATATATATATATATATATATATATATATATATATATATATATATACCTCCTTATACCTGTATACCTCCTTACACTGTCACAAGAATCAAACCCCCAGCCCCAGAGTTGCGAGGCAAATGTGCCTCCAAGTCACCAAGCCATTTTAAAAATAACATTCAGTCAAGCCTATTAACTGAACACATTCACCCCAAAGAAATATTACAGATATCCCTTAAGTCATATGTTCTTCAATGTCTGAATTTCCAGAAGCTCAATGAAAGCCAGAAAAAGTAATCTTGTTCCCTTTTCTTTTCTTTCTCTCATGCTTTATTTCAGTGATATTATGTGACTGATGAAGTCACTTTGAAAGTACAATCCCGTTACCCAAACTTTAGATTGAAAATAAAATATTAATTTGAAATATTATTTTTAATAAATCATTAGATTGTCCCTAATATCCTCATGTCATTAGAATGGATCCCAATCAGCCATATTTTGCTGTGAGTACCGACGTTGTAAGCACAAATTGTAAGTATTGAATTGTAAGAACAATTCAGTTAGAAAAATGTTACATTAATTAACATTGTACAAACTGCACAGTCATTAAGGAGTAAGAATATTAACCTTTCATCTTTGAGCATATCCGAGCAGCTTTCATGTACTAGTGTGCTGAGCAAATATCGTGCCCAGGCAAGTGTACTGCACTATTTGCTTTGACACATCTCATTTATGAGAATAAAATACAGAGGCCTACGAACCTCTGTAGAGCTCAATGTTTCATTAAATCACAAAGATAGGCTAGCTCATCACTGCATAACGAAAGATATTTGCAGGTAAGTGTGTAGGAGTTTGTCTGTGCCGTATAAACTAATGTTGTGACTATGCATAACAATACCTAGTTGTAAACCAGGAATTACATAAGCAGTGGGCGCACTATGATATAAAATACATGGTAAGCGTGTACACTAATGACTACTCGAGGGATCTCATGTAAATGATTACAGCTGATTTTCATTTGGAAAACCTTATTATATTGTAATTTGTAAATCATAATTCAGCCATGACCTTGGGGATACAGTATATTAGAGATTTGATTTAGATTAGTCATTCAGTGTCAGTAAAATATCTGGAACATAAATTGGATAACATCATTTAGGCTTCACTATATGCACAACACATCCAGGATGACTGCTAACTAATGTTTTCCTCTGAGCCAGAGAGCATCAACTGGCAATTCAGATCAGCACCAGTATTTCAGTTTACCAAACCAAGCTCTTAAAATAATACAGTAGCAGAGCAGATCAATGTATTACAAACAAGCTTTTAGCTCTGTGGTACGCTCTCTATAAGTTTATGTGACTGTAATGGTGGTGTGAAGGGGAAACACTCTTATACATACAAACACACTTTCTGAAAAAAAAGCAATTACATAATAAATACTCATTATTCAAAGAGTAAAATTAAACCTATAAATACCATTATAAGTCAAAAACTTAATTAATATATATGGTTGTGGTTGTTAACTGGCAAAATTCAGAACTGAGGCTGAAAAACAAGTTCCAGTATTTATACTTAGAGACCAGAGTTCAGTAAATTATCAACATTTAGTAATTTAATTTGTTATATTGGCTTATTTTTAGCCAATATACAGTCTAATTAAGTTTAATTAAAACGACATTTAAAAAAAATATATGCTAAATTACATTTTTACTTGCGTAACATTAGTTAGGAGTGTAACAATGCCTAAGTTCAAGGCGTGTTAATGTTAATTAACATTATTAATTAAATAATGTGAGCATTAATTTAAAGCATTTCCCCCATTTTCTACCACAGTTTCTCTATGTAACCATCAGCAGTTCCAATTTGTCTTCAGAGGATTTGGCTTGAGTATTAGACATATTAACCTGGCAAGTCTAAAGCTTTCCACTTTCCTCAGTTGCCATGGCAGTGTGGCGGCTAGCACTGATTTACTACTTAGTTGAACACCAATCTATGAGTCTAGAGACATTGGGGGGTGTTTGCATGGGAAAACCTCAGTGTCACTATGACTGCAATGCTCATAGGTGACACTACTGAATGAAATGCAATGCAGAAATATTCAACTAATGTTAATTCGCAATCCCATCCTCTGGAATTCCCACAATGCTTTACCTTTAACATTACATTTCCAAGGCAGCTGGGTTTTTGTATGTGTACTGTATGTAAAAATGGAGGTCCTTTCTGTTAAGCAGAGATAGCAAACGGAAAGCATTGATGACCTGGAGGGAGATGAGAAAGCAGGGGAATGATGAGAGTGTACAGTGAGACACTGCGGAGCGTGATATGGGGGCAGCTGCAGCCTGGATATCTCTTGCATTTCAATGAGCTGTGCCTCTTTCTCTTCTCACCACCTTCATGTTCCTATTCTCCCACTCCATTTCTGTTTGTCTACTAGCCCTTTTATTCTTGTTTGCCTAGACTTTTCTAAACCATATGACTGAAACACTAAGCAGTCCTTTTTATATGTTCTTTTTTGTCAATGCCACTTTCCCGTTGTCTATCTCAAAAACAACCCTTTAATTCCAGCAACCAAACCATGAAACCACAGAGATAAAGAGCACCTGAAAACATCAGAACATTTATTCCTACTATATCCTCTCTCTGTGTGTGTCTCTCTCTGTCTGTCTTAAAATAAATATGTAGCAAAATTAATAACTAGACGCAACATCACATACATAAATGGTAACGCATGAACACAGGGATAAAGTGTTGAAGTGGGGTTAGTTTAGGTGAGTGGTTATGGTGGTAGGCGGGGTTAGGGTGGATGGTGATGGTGGAAGGGGGGGGGGGTCATTGGTTTACAGCTCTTCCCTAGCTCTGGTTGTCCTTCAGGCTCTGACAAGAAGCTACAAAATTTTCAGCGATGTTTGCACTAATGGCTCTGTTGCCAAGAATAAAGTGGAGTTTTTGAGTCAGGGTGTATGTATTGAATTCAGCAAATATATGCATCTCTACATTTTCCGTACCGCTCATCCTACACAGGGTCACGGGACGCCTCAAGCCTATTCCAGGAAACTCGGGGACAAGCCTGGTGTGTGGAATTTGCACAATTGCACACACAATTGCAGGGCACAATCGCACACACATTCACACACTATGAACAATTTGGAAATGCCAGTCAGCCTACAACGCATGTCTTTGGACTGGGGGAAACCAGAGTACCCTGAGGAAAGCATGGGGAGAACATGCAAACTCCGTGCATGCAGGATGGGATACGGGATTCAAACCCCCAACCCCGGAGGTGCTTACTGAGTCTGTACATCATCAGTGTCTTTCTTAATTTGTTATCAGTCACCGTGGTCATGTGTATTCGCAATTTATTGCCTAATAACATTCCAGTTTGTCTTGAATATTAATGGTCTTTGTCCAATAAATAATGCACATTTTCTTTTCTGTGTTTGTAATTTGGTTGGGCCGAATGGTTGTGAGTATGTGGTCTTGAGTCTCAGTGACCTCTGTAGGTAAGAGGTCAGTCAGGCACTAACTGCTATGTTCACCTCCTGGTATTTTAGGGCTATTTATTAAGTATAATTTATTTTAGGATTTCTTTTCTCTCTCTCTCTGCTCTGCTTGATGAAACATGGCCTTTATAATACAACTGAGAACTGAATAGAACGTGTGCTGCATGACCATGCTGCCCCTCAATATAGCCCTATTCATAGAGCTGGTGTGATTATCTGCCGCTAGCCCCTAAATAATGATAAGAAGAATTACTCCAGTTAAAACCCAGCACTCTTGAGTGCTGGGTCATGTTGGAGGCTGCACTAAAGAAGAGCAAATCAAGCACTCGTGCTTCCACTCTCGTTCTCCTGCTCTCTTCCAACCTTTGTTCCCTGTAATACTTGCCTATGCTAGAAGCACTAACGATTCCTGTGTATAATTAATCGCATTTATTAGGCCAGGTCTCTTCTGTAGGCTTTCATCAAGGTCTGAAAAATAGCTGCAATCTTTCCTATGATGCATTGCCAATAAACAGAAAAGACCAGTCACCATTTACACACATGCTGAGTGAGGACAAACACAGGAAGAGAAACTGTGTGTGTTTGTGTGTGTGCATATGTGTGTGTGTGTGTGTGTGTGTGTGTGTGTGTGTGTGTGTGTGTGTGTGTGTGTGTGCGTGCATGCGTGTATATTATTTATTTTAGGTTTTTTACAGAGTTCTTGACACAAAAGTACAACTGCTTCACAATTTATATGGCAAAAAAACATGTGCCTGGAATGCTAAGAAGGATTTATAAATCTATAAAAACAGCTTTCTAGTTCATCTCATAGAAATAAATTGATGCTGAATCACAAACAGTGATCCCATACATTTAAAAAATGGACTTCACAGCAATTCATCATTAATTAATCTGAATTATTCATGGATACTTCTTATAAATAATTCAAGTTTACTTGGTGCAAGAAGGAAAATGACTTTGGGGCTCTAAATACTGAACTACTCATTCCACTGAGTGTGCATGATCACAGGACTGAGTGCAAGTACACTTGTACATGAAAAAGTCATTTTAGTTCAATTAAGCAGGACCTTTTCTACTGAGATGCTGAACTGCTGTGCAGACGCAGTCTAAATTGGCATGTGAATGATAGCTCCATGGTGAGCACATCATTTTTCCTCTCATCATCTATTGAATGTTCAACCAGTGCTGTGGCTGATGCTCCTTCACTGAGATAGGAGAAAAGGGTATAATGAAAAGAGTATAATGATTAGGTAATTTAGGGCCAAATGAAATTGGTAAGAATGAAGAGACCTCAAGCATAGTGGAGTGTTCAAATTTGGCTAGTTAATGCTGAAAATGCCAAGGTCAGCCAGGAAACTCTGTCTGAGCGCTGATTGGCTCCCTTGATGCCGCGCAATAGCCTATCAGCCACGCTTTTCCGCACCTATTTAACCCTTTATAATCCCAACCAATTCACCACCTACGGCCTGTGCGTGCTACTAAATTTCATATCCTACACTCTTCCTCCCCATCATCACCATCTAGATCTGCTACAGGATCAGCTCCTTCCATGCAGTTTGCAGCAGCAGCATGCTTCTCTTCTTCTACATTTCTGTCCATGACTATCAGAGTAAGTATTTGTACTCGCTCAGCAGCAGCGTAACGGATCTAGTCCGCCAGACCAAACCTATTTACACTCCATCCACATCTATAAAAGCTCACAATTTCTCTCAGAGAGTTGTCATTGCCGAAATAGTACTGTTTCTTGTCTTCTTTAAATATGAATTGTGAAACACAATCCAGTCGTCTCACATTATCTGCATCAACAGGCAAATAAGTCATTTTCAGTTAAAGACAAGAATGCAATCATGTTTCAAATGTAGGTAACAGAGAACATAATCCTTCAATCCACCTATTTACTATACCACTTATCCTACGCAGGGTCACGGGGAGCCTGGAGCCTATGAAGGGGGACTTGGGGCACAAGGCCGGGGACACCCTGGACCGGGTGGCAACCCATCATGAGGCATAATAGCACACATTCACACACGACGCACAATTTAGAGATGCCAATTAGCCTACAGCACATGTCTTTGGATGGTGGGGAGGTGGAACCAGGGTACCTAGTGGAAACCCCCAAAGCATGGCTAGAACATGCAAACTCTGCACACACAGGTTCATATTCAGAGGTGGGACAAACATGCTAACCACTAAGCTACCATACCCCCCAGAGGAGGAGGAGGAAGAGAAGGAGAAGAAGAAGAAGCAGGAGCAGCTATAAAATGAGCATCAGAAGGACCTCTCTGGCAACTAGCTATCATACACCCCAGAGGATGAGGAGGAGGAGAAGGAGAAGAAGAAGCAGTAGCAGCTATAAAATGAGCATCAGAAGGACCTCACTGGCAACTAGAACTGCTGCCACATTTATTTCAAACAGATTTTCAGAGGATTTCTCTGAGATACCCTGCCATGCAGCTCAACTTGCTTAAGGTCATGTGACTGGGCAGGTCAGGCCATTAAAGATAGCAATGCATCCTTACTCTCTAAATAGTTCTTCAAAACCATTGCGGTGTGTTTGTAGTCAGTAAAAATCAAACACTACTCAGAAGACTAGACAGTCACTGTAAACTGTTCATACATGACATCAAGCCTTACCATCACACGAAGGTGGAGGTCCTTCAAACTCCAGGTGTGTGCCCAGACGGCAGGTTAAAATGCTGTTCCCATTGAGGTGGTACCCAGGTAAACATCTGTAGCGCACTATATCACCTGTATAAAAAAATTGTACAAATTAAATGCGTCAAACTTCTAACATAGACAATCAGCTCCACAAATAGATCAGACTGCACAGATCAACAGCAGCAATCACTGGTCATTTCTGTCTTTCCCAAGGCTTAATGAAGTGCATTGATCTTCACTGCCTGATATAATGACCGCAAGCATACTAGGAAGGATAAAAGGACAAAAGGAGACTTGACATGCCTGTGCTGCAGCGTAATTAGGGAAACAGCACAGTGCACTTTTCATTGTAACCTCTACGTGAAGCTGCAGAAAGTGATTATGCATGAATTCAATAACAGTGACAGAGCAAAAAGAGAAAATCATACACAGGGTCAGTCACACTATTTTAACTTAATGCATAAACATAACAACTGGATTTAGCAGCATATCTATGACATATCCATTAATTCAGGAACTGAATACAAACTAGCTAACAGAGGATAATTGTGCGTGTGTGTGTGTTTATTACTAAGACAACAGCCTTTGCTAAAATGGTGAATTAAGCTAATGTCATGCATAATCAATGATCACGACAGCAGAGAATCAGTATGAGTTAATGGCAGAGATAGAACACTGTTTACACCTCTGCGGAGTCTTGATAACATGATGAATTTGCAATGTGATAAATCTACATCAGCCCAAAACCAAGTCACTTACAGGAGCTGTTACTTTCAGAACAGAAAGACCAGTGAAAAAGTTAAGCCCTGGTATCAAACTCTTATGGACTTATTTTTTCTTTACTTAAAATAAAATCAGTTTGTTGATATGATTATTTTTGCATAGAACCATCTTAAAATATGCAAATAAGACAAAGGATCATTATACAGTATGTACTGTACGTTACAGTATATTGGTCGGCACATAGGTAACATTGTTGCCTCACAGCACCAGTGTCCCTGTTTTGATCCTGAGCTCGGGTTAGCACCTATGCTGTGTTTCACATTTTCTCCCCACATCTGTGTTGTTTCCGCCCAAAAACATGCCAGTAAGTGAATTGGCTACACTACATTTTCCCTAGGTGTGCATGAGCATGTGATTGTGTGTGTGCATGATGCCCTGTGATGGACTGTCTCCCCTTCAGTGTGTATGTATATGTCGTGCACGGTGTTGCCGGGATAGGCTCCGGATTCACCGTGATCCTGACCGGGATAAAGATGATAGTGAAAGATGAATGAATGAATCATGCTCATGTGAATTTTTTTTTTCCTCACAAATAAGTTTGAGATTTTTTTTGTTTTGTTTTTGATGATATTTTAAAAATTTATTGGTTAACTAATTTGATTTATTTGTTATAATACACACAACACAGTTTCAATCAATATGTTATTTCAATGTTATTTCATGGATTTTTTTTTTTTTTTTTTTTTTTTGCATAATGTAATGGATACATCTTCAATTAAGAAACTAAGAAAAACTCTTGTCTAGCATGGAAACACCTGTGAACCATTGTGCGAGTCAATTTTGAAAAAAATAAACACAGTGCCAGTAATCGATAAACTCCCAGGAAACAGTCATTCTTTTACACAAATAATTACGTAATCTAATGAAACATCTATACATAATGCTCCATTTTACAAAATGATTGTATTTTGTGCAACTGGGATAGCAAAATCAGCCTGATTACCAGAACCACAAAATAAAGAAAAAAAGAGAAAATATAAAGAAATATAGGATAATCATGCTGCTTTAAGCAATACAATGAGATCTCCTGCTTTGAATTCTGTATGAACCAATTTGCCAGCTCTGGCAGTGAATCAGCATATCAGCACAGCCCTCTGGGATTTGTTGTGTTGGCGGTGAAGCAGCTTTCCCTCCTCAAAGTGAGTTCTGGAGGAGGGAGTGTGTTACTGCTGTGTGTGTGTGTGTGTGTGTGTGTGTGTGTGTGTGTGTGTGTGTGTGTGTGTGTGTGTGTGTGTGGCTGCCTCTGCTATTCTGGGAACATTATTAATGAGAGGTGCTCAAGCCTGAAAATGAACTGGCAGCCTGCTTCTATGCTCAAATATTCTGCATACATTGGCAAAGGCCAGACACTCATACACCACACATGCTCAAGCCTGGCACCCTTGATATTATGGTCTGGATGAGAGAGATGGGACACATACCTATTTTGAACTCTTTGCTGGCCATCAGGATTTCTGCATTGGGGATGATGGGAGGGGGTAAGCAAAACTGGAGTCTGTAGGCTGGAGAAAGAAAGAGGGAGAGAAAACTGCAGTGTATATAAATGGAAGAAACCAACTTATTATATGAATGATGGTGGGAAGCCAGAAATACCTTGGTAGTTGATCTTGAAAAGTCCGCCTTTTTCTGAGTTGCTGCGGAACCGTATAAGGATCTGATTGGATGTGCTGCTGGGCGGGTCATTAGGCTCACTGTCTGTAAATACACCAAGCTTTCGTGCATTTTCCTGTGGTCCATCCCTGCAGAGAAAGAAGAGACACAATTCAGTTTCTCTAAGCTTCTCCTAAATTCCTACTCACACTGCTCAAATCAATCTGATCTGACATACAGCAATTTTATAAATGGAGTTTGAATCCAGCCCATGGATTCCTAGGCAAATTACAGTCTCCACGTAGAGGGAGTATGCTTTATAGCCTCCAAATTCTCAATCCTGGCTCCTGCTGGCTAGAACTGTGCGCCGAATTACTGTGGGAACTTACCCCTATCTTTCCCATCTCTCTGTGCAGCTATAGCAATTTGGCCATTTCCCGATCCCAAATTTGACTATAGTCAGTCAGTTTAAAAACAGTCTGTTGGTGTCTCTCTGAGTGGGCACTAGAGATTACACTCTCTACTGTGCATTCAGAAGAGCCTGTCTGGCTGGAGGAATGCTGCTTGGCTGTAATAGTCATGCTGCCAGGATGGAGCATTTCCCTGGCTGTCTTCACAAACATTTTCAACACTGAGAAAGGGATATTTAATTACATCACACCTTAGTTTTGTGTAAACATGATTAAATGCTGTACTGCAATGAGGTACTACAAGGGCATTGCATTGATAATCCATAAACCCATTTTCCATAACGTGTATCCTACACATGGTCGCGGGGGAGCCTGGAGCCTATCCCAGGGAACTCGTGGCGGAGGACACCCTGTATGGGGTGCCAACCACACAATCGCACACACATTCACACACTATACTGTGGACAATTTGAAAATGCCAATAAGCCTACAATGCATGTCTTTGTACTTGGGGACGAAAACCGGAGTACCTGGAGGAAACCGCACATCCAAACACCTTACACACAGGGCAGATTCAGGATTTGAGCCCCCAACCCCGGAGGTGAAAGGCAAATGTGCTAACCATTAAGCACCAAGCCCCCCTGCATTGATGATGTACTTTGTAAAACCAAGTTTAATCAAATGAGGGCCAATGCTCCCTCTGTTAATATACATACAAACAGATATTGTCCCTTGCTGTTATAGGAAAATGATCAATGACATCGTTTATTATTTCTCTACCACATCAATTTGCCAATGATTACACTGATTTAATAAACAGCCATCTGCAGTTTTGTGCAGTTTCAGTGAAGCAGCACACAGCTGTTCTTTACCATCTATAATTTAATGTTGTAGAATTTTTCTGAGACAAATTATGTTCTGTTATCACTTCCAGTATATGGCCAAAAGTATATGGGCACCTTATAATCATACCCATATGTGCTGCCAAAAGCTGGTCACCCGTTGTTTTTATAATAACCTCCACTCTTCTGGAAAACTTTCCACTAGATTTTGGAATGTGGCTGTGGTGATTTTTGCTCATTCAGGCATAAGAGCACTGGCGAGGTCGGGCACAGATGTTGAGCGAGACTGGGGTGCAGTTTTTGTTCCAATTCATCCCAAAGGTCTGGGCTTTTGTGCAGGACACTCAAGTTCTTCCACTCCCACTTTGTTTTCATGGCCTTCGTGCACAGGGGCATTGTAATGCAAGAACATGTTCATCTAGACCTCTTAATTCCAGGTGAAGGGAAAACTTGATGTTACAGCTCACAAATACATTCCAGACAACTGTGTGCTTCCAACTTTGTGGCAACAGTTTGGGAGAGACCCACATATGGGGTATGATGGTTTGGTGTCCACAAACTGTTGGCCATATAGTGCATAAACTGTCATTTCCTGAATAGCTGCTCTTTTTCTCTTTCTCTTGAATTTAACAATACAAGAAAAAATGCTCTCTCTCATCCCCCATAAATGTTTCCTTACAAAAGCTTCACCATGATTTGACCACTAATTTGACTGGTCGAGCGACGTTCCAAGAATGTTTAGTATTTTGTATTATAGCACTGGGACATTTCACAGTTTATATCACTCCCTTCATCTGTGCTCACCACACAAAATTCCACTTCCTAGTTCGAAACACTTACTACAGTAGTGTTAGCGACATGATCAGAGGTTATGGCAAAGAACACTTTTCAGGAATATTACTTTTGCCTTAAAATATGAAAGCTTGTCAGATTAAGATGGAAAGGAAGAAGGGAAGGCAAAAACAAAACAGAAAATTTGTGTCCATATTGTGTGCGAAATATCACTTACTCAATATTAATTTCTTGTTTATAGCAATGTTGTAAAAACCAGTTAAATTTGTGCCTAATATTTCAGCAGAATATTTCAGCTACTCCAATATTTAGTATAACCACACTCTAGGTTTTGCGATATTGCTTAGTACGATTTATTTTGTTAAATAATGACATGAATTTTAGTCTTTTATTATTAGGCTTAGATTTTATGGACTGTCTGCCATACAACTCCTTGTAAATGAGCTGTTACTATAAAAACAGTAGTGTGTTAAAACAAGCTCATTAATATAAGCCTGTCATTTGACTTACAGCCAGCACTACTGTCAGAGCAGATTTCATCCAAAAATCAACACCACCTGACCAAAAGGTTTGAGAATTCAGCAACAATGGTGTATAATGGATGGTAGATGATTTTGGATCATTTAATTGGTGTGCCATAAGACTGTAGATTTTGTTCAGCTTTCCTGGACTAACTAAAGCTGATCCAAGGCTGATCTTGACTAATGCTGTTAAGTGAACAACTAGACATATAGACATATGCTAGACCTCCATTAATAACCTTTCCCAGAGAAGCTGAGAGGTTAAAATGAAACAGACAGATGTCCTTGAAATGGTTACACTGTACTTTCCACAACACAAACAGAGAAGCTAGGAGGATGATGAATTACAGTATCCTGAACTAAAGCTTTGGCTGCTCACTTGTCCAGCAAGCCATTAAAATACAAAGGAAAGAAAAAGGCCATGGAAATTGTAGCACTGGAAGCAGCTATGGAAATAAATGTGGTACACAAAAATCCATTACCAGCCTTCCAAATCCAATTTATTCTTATGGAGAAATCTGTAGTTTGCAATGTTGACTGATTGATGTGGATGATGAGCATGCCACATGATACAGTCATTGTTTACACCAGAGAGGACATTTGTGGACACGACAGCACTAATAGATCTGAGCTGTGTGCTGTTAGGACAGTGTCCATTACCTGGTTCTATTACAAAGGGTTTTTAAAGCAAGCACAGAACCTGTCTGAGAGAGTAGCCGTTTCTTAGTTTTAGTCACTATCATCCAGCAGCTAGCTCACCACACAGTGATGAAGTCATGGGGCCCATGAACCTGCAGCAGGGTAAAATTAAGGCGCACGCCCAAGCCCGGGGCCACCGTGATTAGCCATGTGCAGTCCGCAGAGCTTGGGTACTCCTCCGGATAACCAGGAGAAAAGATGGTTCCGTTGTCTGATGCAATATTCCCTCCACATGGCACTATAAGGCAAGAGCAAAAAATAAAATAAACAAGACACCATGAATAAAAAATTCCACAAAAGCAAATTCCAAGGGGAATCAGAGAAAAATGGGAGTCTTTTCTTTTTTTGCCACTCTTCCCCTAATGTGACTCACCGTGGCCTAGGATTAAGTAAGAAAGCCTGTTAGCATGCAAGGTCTGGGTCGGTATGTTCCAGGGAGATAAGAGAATACCCTTATCCAGGGGACAGGAGAACCAAGAGAGAGGTGGGGTGACATAGATATCGACTTATACACAAACCCTTTGGGCAACAGAATATGGCCAAGACAGGGCTTGTTCCCTCTCTCTGCCCATGCCCCATTTCCACCTCCACTTTAAAAATCACTCTGCCTAAAGCCACACTGCACTTAGAGCCATTTCCAGGATTTGAATATTCCTGGCCTGTCTGAAATTACATCCTGATACTATGCCTCAGTCTTGTTGGAGTTGGAGGGAAACAACCAGTCTGATTTAGCACACATACTGAAAGCAGACCCGGACTCTGAAATTTTACCAGGTTTCTCTGAGACCTCTACCTCAATACATTGTTTCTTTTGTGACTTCCTTTTCATTTCTTTGTTAATTCCTAATGCAGCATGCTTGCTCCCTTAGTCTTGCCTATTAAATGAAGTATTGATCAGAACATTGATCAAAAATACATCATGCTACTGAGCAGAAACGTGCAGCCATTCTATTGATCAGTATGGGGCTGCGTAGAGGAGAGGGAAGAGGCCAAAGTTACAGGAAGCCAACTTTCTAACGTTGGTAACTGATCATTGGAGGAGGACAGAATAGAGGAAGAGCATACAGGAGGATCTAGGCAGGTGTAAACACAGTGAACATTGATCACACTTGTCATGCGCAGTAGAGGAAGTGTAGTACATGACAGCACACACAGAGCAAAGTCCTGAATCTAATCTGTTACGGAGAGTGTGTAAGGCGATGTGAGGGCCTGTCCATCAAACTAAGTCTGGCAGAGAGAGAGAGAGAGAGAGAGAGAGAGAGAGAGACTGAGAAAGGATGAGAGATGGCTTACGTTGACTTCTAGCAGCTATCAAATTTGTCACTTACTTCTTAAGTGCGCTCTAAGCATTTTCAGAATGTTTCTGATCAATACGCAAAGACCAAGGGTGAAATGCAGTAATGCTTGAACTGTGCCAATTGCTATTGATTTGTCCAATGATAAATACTGCAACCTTTTCTGGATAGTGCATCTAAGTTTAGATGTGCTGAGTGTCATACTACGTCTTTCAAGTTTCATTTTGAACACACAAGGGACGCCCAGGACTGACAAAGCAAGTACATAAACTACAGAAGTTCTAAAGCAAGCACCAACTTCCTTTCAAAACCTCAATGCAATGTAAGTCCTTCATACACAAAACCAATATTCTCTTGAATGTAATACGGAGTCTCAAAAGTTAAATGTGTCTTTTAAGATTATTACTTGTCACCCTGAATAAGATGATCTCAATCGTGTTTGAGTATATACTAAAATAGTGGTTGAGTTCTATAAAATACTGAAATAACATGTGCTCTCCATGTAAGATTATACAGTGAAGGTCTATTGATAGACCTGTGATTAAAGAAAATTACTATGCTCTTCTTATGTCATCAATCAGCACAATCCAAGCTATTATTTTCTCTCTGTCCATTAACATGTCTCATTTACATTTTTCCATCGTCATTATTGTATATAGAACTCTCAATTGTGTCTCACATTATCCTAGGTTGTTCTCCTATTGGTGTTATTTGTTTATTAATTTATTTTTTAATAACTATTTATTGGTGGCTTTTAGGCAAACATTGTAACAGCGGCCACAGCAGAGATTTTAATAAAAAATTTCAGACACTGCCAAAACTTCAACTGTCATTGGCTTCAATGGTACTAAATTAGGACCAGTGAGCATGTCACATTATGCATTTTAAAACTGCCTCACGACCAAAGAATTCCCTTATGATGTGTGATTATCATCTGTGACAGCAAAATAAACTTATAGTTAAGAGCTATGGTGGACATGTGCATGACCAGAAATATAATAAAAAACATGCATCTGCTTCTCACGTCATGTACAGTCAATCACATTGCTGATTAAAAGGGTTTTTTTCCTTGGTGTTAACAAATACTTTGTATCGTGTTTGTTATTGTGGCTGTATATACGCTATAGGGATCTAAAAAAAACTAAGGTGATGAAAAAAGGGTGTAGATATATATTTGTAAGCCTGGTGAATAAATTAAATAAATAACAAACAATAATAACAACAACAGAGTACAGTATTGGTATAACACTACTGGGAAAATGTGTCAAAAATATACCCGCTGGGGCAGAAAATGGTCGGACTGTGCACTTGACTCAGTGTTGACATGGAAAAGCATCCGTCTGGTCTTTGAAAACTTGTTTTTGCTATGTAAGCACTCAGCCAATCCAGCATGCCTTGAGGTCCTGCACCAGTATCTCAGTGCATGCAGCATCTTTCTGTTTCATCCAAAAAAAATCTGCTGATGTGACTGTAGCAAAATATGGTGGTTTTATATTTATGGATTCCCTGGAGTCCTGGGTGGAATTACTCAGTTATATACTCAGTTATATACTCAGTTATATACTCAGTTATATGCACCATAAGAACCATGATCACACTTTCCTTAAGAGCAGTGTTCATATGGCTGCATGGTACCTGACATAAATATGCATACAAATATATAAAGGCTTAATTAAACTTGCATAATGATTGTTTAGATTATTTTGGTATTGAATTAAAACATTTTTTTCTGTGATTTCTGTTGACAAAATACTGTGTTATGATGCTGTGAGCTGTTATAGAAACTGATTTTGTATCTTAGTGTACAAATGTTAAAACTCACTCTTATTGACAATAAACATAAATCTGATTACAGGATTCCAATGTAAGTTAGCCCACAAAGTGTCATAACACAATCTTATTTTACCATCTATCACACAGGTGTTATGTCAACATGGAAACAGTGACAAATGCAGTCTTTATGACAGACAATACTTGTTGGTATATGCTTTTAGAAATATTTACATATATAGGCTTATGCAATTTGTCATGAAAGTAAAGTGTTAACATAATCCCAAATCAATTGTTATGAGTTGCTAGACCATTAATTAAATTTTTGATGAAAACAAAGCTATGCTACCTACAGTTATATGCTGGATTGATAATCGAGGCAAGTTTCCTAACATTGTTGTATCACTTTCTGCCAAATCTCTTGCATGGTTTTTTTGTATGCATATGTTTTGTTTCTATGATTCTCTCGATGCTAACTAGAACAACAATGGAGATAGCACCGGTGGAGGAATGTAGAACAACCTGTAAGTAGCTTGGAATTGCATTTTTCTACAAAAAATATAGAATCTTACATCTTGAAGCTATAAATATGAATATATGCATAAAAATAGACCTTATAGCAATGTGGTACCTTGATTCCAACTTGCACAATTTTGAAAAATAAAGCACAAACAGTATTTACATTCATTTCTGAACATCAAGATTAAAATTTGAATCTACTGTACCTTCACACCGAGGAAAGGGATGATCCCAGGTGCGGGTTGTACCATGTTGGCAGGTGAGAATGGACTGACCCATTAGTTGATATCCAGGGTAACACTCGAAGGAGATGGACTGGCCTACATTGTACCCAGCACCCACCACCACTCCATGGTGAAAAGGCTCTGGGTCTGAACATTCTTGGAGCTCATATGCTAAGGAACAAAGGCAAGCAGAAATACAAGCAATCTTAAAAGTCCATCAAAAACACAGCTTGTCAGAGTCCAAGATTGGACTGGTGCGCCTATAATAATGTTTTTGTGATTGCAGTCAATATCAATATGGCTCTATACACAGTAGATGTCTATTTTTGATCAACTGAAGGGACTGACTATATAGGAAGTTTAATGCCTTTTCAGAAGTACAATTCAATCCAAAGTTTTTACAAAGCTGAGACGGAGACGGTGACCGAGGCTTTTAAATAACAATGCACGCTGGTAATGAACCATTTTGTCACTGACTCCTGGCTCAGAAAGGTCACAAACAGATCACATTAAAAAACAGCTGGAATTCTTATGGACTGCTCACAAATTGAACATTTTACATAACAAAATTTAAGGTCATTCAGTGATTCTTAATATCGGTGTGCAACCGGCATCTTAATAACACTCCTTAAAGTCATTCTATGAAAAGCATAGCAGAAGCTGATCTGATTCCTACTTCAGGTTTAAAAAAATAAATAAATTTAAAAAACACCCTGCACACCCACCACAACCAATTTAATTTTAAAATGCCAAATGCTCAAGATTGTATGTTTGGGTGAGAGACAAGCCAGGGATAAAAATCTGACTAAGGAAATTGATTTCAATGGATCAAAGCATCTTTAGTGCGCGATAAGCCTGAATATGAACTCTGATTTACATGATGATGTTCACATAATCATGCAAATATTGATAACGCTTTTCAATTCTGCAAATGTTTATTCCAGCACCGATTACGGTTGGCCTTTCTGAGATAAAGTTTAATTTCAGAGTTATACTTAAGAGTTAAGCCATGAGACTCACGGAATATATAACTGTCGGAAGCAGTTCAGGCCCAGTAAATTTTTACAGCTTTATATAATGAGGCCTGTTAAGTGACTAAGAATATAAATAACAAAGGCATTCAATGAATTTCTTTTGTTGGAGTGTTTTTGCATGCTGTTGGACTACAGTGATGAATTGTAACATTTGTAATGTTGCTTGCTTTGATGAAGTACTGTTATAAATATTCTGTTTTTAGTGTCAGACATACAGATTTAATGCTTTTTAAAGTATGAAGATTTACACTCAAACAAATTTGGTGCTCTAGACATTCACACATTCTTACCCTGATAATCAAATCTGAATCCTGGTTTGTTCTGGGAATGATCACTGTGGAAATACACTGTAGTTTCATGGGACGTAGTAAGAAGAGATGCCGGGATATCCTGCCCACTGAATCGGCCAATCACAGTACTAGTGTCAAAAGGGCCGTTCCTGATCTCCAGAAAGTCATGGTTCGCCTCGGTTGAGAAATTAAGAAACTGTATGTGGGCTCCTGTTTAAATGAAACACAAGATGTAAAAAATTGTAATAATTAGCACTTTCATATGACTAGATTCGGAATTCTTTATCTTGCACAAGATTGCAGAATGCTAATCTAAGAGCAATTTGGCTTGATTTCATTTTGTTCTATCCATAAAGATTCATTTGTTCTGTCCTTAAAGTTCTAGTCTTTAAGAAATGGTTTCCTACATTACCCACAGTGCTGTTTGACAACCTGCTGATAGTCTCTGCCATAACTATAGTATTGCATTCTGGAACTTTGAATCCACTGTATGCTTTCTCGACCAATTCTACAATTAAGTTATTATTACAATGGCATTGAACTCCGCTGGAAAGTGGTAAGTGAAAAAGAAGCTCTTGTACTTTAGTTTTTACCAGCTAAATATGGAACCTGACCATTATCCTTTATGGTTGTGAATGTAGATTTTTTTTCTCCTATTTAACACCTTTGTAACTCCACTAGAAAATGCCCCCCGTGATGTCAGAGTGGCAGACAAATGGCCATTAAAAAAAGAATCACACTGGAATCAACCAAAAAGGGAAAAGAATCGATAAATATTCCAATAAAATAAATAAATAAATAAATAAATAAACATTTTAAATGTGTTTCAGGGTGGAGTTTTCCGTATAAAAAAAATTAACAACTTTTCAAAAGAGATGTGTCTTTTGAATTTCCAAATGGGATGTCATGATTGCATTCAGTATCCTTGTCCTTACCATAGCCAACTGGTAGGTAGATCCTCCAAGTGCAGTCACTGTTGCTAGGGTAGTTTCCAGGGAAACCAGGACTCAGGATGGTTCCTTCCATCTCTTCTCTGATCCCCCCACACTGTGCTACAGGAATGGAGGACAATGCAGAAAAAAATGCATCAGAGGGAATATGCAAAAAGCTATACTTTAAAAACATTTACATGTAGAACATCAGTCTGAAGTGACATGCTCTTGTATTGTGTTAGTCTTTCGTTGAATGTAGAATGTGTCTACTGTAACTGCTTTGTACAGGAGTTATGCTTTTTCCTTATTTGTGCTAGCTGACCTTCCAAAGGCATCAAAGGCCTCAAGCTGCTTTGTAGCTTTTGATTTCAAAACCCATTTTACACTTTCTTTTGGGAGAGTCCTACACCTTCTCACACTCTTCTCTTAGTGCTCTGTGTCTAACCCATTCATTGATTCCAACATCACTTTGATTAAAGCCTTGGCAAGGCTCTGTGAATACAGTCCTTGATCCCTCATGGAGAACAGAAAGGCTCATACTGTTCCACATGCCTGGACAATCAGAAGCTCTCAGGAAAATGCTTATGCTGGTGTGAGCCATCACTCTCTCCAGTAGTTCCACCAATCGTAGCATGAGACGGAACTAATTAGTACAGAGTAGGTCACAGCCATTACTCATGTTTGTCAAGAGCCATGCACAGCGATTGTGACATGGCATTCAAGTTCCCTCTTCTCTCTCTCGCTTTATTTTTAACGCACACACACACAAATTCACTCATGCAGTGTAGTGGAACTGTAACTATAACGGACATGGTTTGATTAGTGTTTACTTTTGCACAAGGCCTTGATGTTGTTATTGCGGTGTAAGAAGGTCCCACCTGAGAGCTGACTGATAGATGAGTGGCCTTGAGGGCTCTTTAATGACATGCCTGCCACCATGGAACCGAACACTTATAAACTACTACATGGGTTCCATTTGAATCAGACAGATGGCAGCAAAAGCAATAAACTCCTTACTGTCAGAAGCTGTGGGTATGCCGGTACAAACTTTTTTGCATGAAGATAGTTTTATTGGAAGAACCTGTATTTATCAATCCAGGGGGACTTAATGAATACCTTACAGCTGAATCACAGCACACCTGGCTTTAGCAACTTCTGAGTGAGTGATTCTGTGGAAGGTGGAAAAGTTCAGAGACGACACTGGTGTAGCCAGCTTAAAATGAAAACTATACATTTATACCGATAAGTGCATTTTGTGTAGATGGCAGACACTAGAAGGAGCAGCAGTGGCACACATTTGTTATTTAATCATTAAAGGCAAGAGGTAATGTTGACCAATCTTGCCATATTAACAAAGATGCCATAAAAAGCCTTTATAACAGTTGTGAGAAAAGCTGGTGGAATAATAGTGGAAAATTTTGTCATTGGACATTTTATCTTGTAAAATGTACCTCTGCCCATCTTTTTCTCATTATTGTCTATCACCTCGATAGCCCTGTGCTCAGATTGTAGATAGTTGGTTTTCAGACAGAAACAGGGAATCATTCTGATGGGTTAATCCTGTTTCTCACCATAGCAGCTTGTAGTCAATAAAATGTGATTAAACAAAATATGTATTCATTTGACTGTCTTCAGTAGTCAAATATGGAATCATCCATGGCCAGGAACCGAGGGAGCAAAATTAGCTTTCTGGGTGCAAGGGATGGCATTCTCTCTCTCCCCTGTCAACTAGTCAAGCGTGGGCATCTGAGAGCTGAGGTATGTGGAAGAGAGTAGACAGCGCTTTCCTTTGAGTGTTTTACGCTGCCCTGTGACGCATCATTTGGAAAAGATGTGGTTGGCAGGCTTCAATGTGTTCAAACAAGCACATGTTCGGCGTCACCCATGGTAGCTGTCATTTGTTAGGGAAGAACTGGCTCCCCAAAATGGGGAGAAAAAGTGAAAAAAAGTATGTAATCCACGGTGCTGTATGTCTGTCATGTTTATCACCCTCAAATAAGCATTTGGAAGTATTATAAAATATTTTGGGTTACGGGGGTTCAAACATCTAAGTAACAAAAAGGCTCATACCAATGCAGAGTGGTGGAGGATAATTCCAGCGCCGCACAGTTCCTGGCATGCAGGTGATATGTGACACTCCCTGCCAAGAAAATAAATTACAATGAATCGATTACATCATTTGTTGATTAATCCATTAGCTCCTTAATACCAGCTCACTTCTACGGCTTTATAATTCATGTTTCATTCAGAGTACATTTTTAACAGAGCTTTGATCTTGTTTTTTTGGCTAAAGTGAGAAAAGAAGAGAACCTCAAAGCCAAGCCCTCAAAGCCAAGCACTCAAAGCATCACACTATTGTACAGAGCTTCAGAAATACTTCTCTTGAGGCGTTATGTATATCGAGTGTTAAACACTTAGCTGGCACACCTGTAAAGTATATCCAGGATCACACAGGAAGGACACGACATTGTTCATCTGTAAACGCTCTCCCACTTTGAAACCATTCATAGGTATAACCGGTTCAGGACAGCTTGTGAGGGAGACCGCTGGAAGAGGAAGGGAACACATATTAGATATTAAGAGATTTCCTTATAGCGTTAATTTATTTTGTGTAATAAATTATCTTGAGTGAGAATCAGATAATATTTCCTAATAGAGTTGGGGTACTCGATCCTGGTCTCGGACTCGTGTCCAATTATGAACGAACTTGGACTTGTCACACACTCGGGTAAATTTGTACAGTTGAGTCTGTGTCACGTGTAGCATGAAAGATAAAAAATAAATAACAACACAATATTAAGATAACAAGAAATTAATGAATGTCTCCCTGCCTGACCAGGGGCTTTCTGTGCACACACTTGAAGCATTGTGCGAGTACCCAACTGAGTTCACTTTAGCACCAAAGAAGTATGTTATGGTCTACAGTATCAAAGGCAGCTGTAAGATCTAGTAGCATCAACACAGTATTTTTACCAGCATGCACTGCCAGTAAAATGTCATTTGACACTTTTAACAAAGCACACTGCTTTGATAAGCAGTGAAACCAGATTGTAAAGATTCCAATAACTTACCTGAATTTAAAAACAGGCTCAATTGTGACTGCACAACTTTCTCTAACAGCTTTTACAGAAACGATAGCTTAGAGACAGGCCAATAATTATTAAAGCAACCTTCATCCAAACCCTGTTTCTTAAACAAAGGTTGAACAATAGCATGCTTAAAACAATTTGGGACCACCCCAGCATCCAATTCAGCCAATTTCGGAAAATGTTGCTTTTATAATCACAGAGGGAACAACATCAAGTGAAGTGGACGTTATTTTCATCTGGTTAACCAGATAACACAGTTCCATAAGAGAAATATGTTGAAAATGATTAAAGGAAACCGGTATAGCCAGCGAATTCAGGGACAAGCCTAAGAACTGTGAAGTGAAGGAAGAACGAATGGCTATTACTTTATCAGCAAAGAACATTAAAAATCTCTCACAAAGTTCAGCCGAGGATTCCCCATGGAATTGCCAACTCAGATTAATTATTGAATTTATCGTAGTGAATAAAATCTTAGGTCTATGACAATGTGTAGTAATCAAATCAGAGAAATACCTAGACCTAGCTGACTTCACTGCATTCTGAAACTTAAACAGACAATCTTTAAAAATCTGAAAGGACACAGTTAAATGATCATGCTTCCATCGCTGCTCTGCTTTACGACAAGCATGTCTGAGAGAATGAGTATTATCATCCAGGCTGTGGGGATTTGCACATTCAACCACAAGAGCATTAGTAAAGTCAGGCACTGATGTCGGGTGAAGAGGTCTGGGGTGCAGGCGGCCACTCCAAAGTTGGCAAACCATTTCCTCATGGAGCTCACTTTGTACACTGTACATTGTCATGATGGAACATGTTTGGGCCCTTTAGTTCTAGTGAAGGGAAATTGTAATGTTACAGCATAAAATACATTCTGTACAATTGTGTGTTTCCACATTAGTGGCAATAATTTGGGGATGTGATGTGATGGTCAAGTGTCAACATGGTCATAGAATGTATCTGCTATACTATATAATCAATACATGGGCAGATAAGGTGGAGAATGCTTCCTGCTCTTACTCTTGTACTCCAGCCTGAAGCCAGCCGCTGACACACTGATGTCTGAGAAGAAGTGCAGGTACAGCTGGTTGGATGTGCTGTTCAAAAGTGCTGGCACTGAGGTTCCTAGAGAGAAAGAGAGTAAAATATGTCCTTGCTGTAAGAGCATGATTTGCAGTTAAGGCATTGCCTTTAAAGGTAAGGAAAAACATTCTAGCACTGCAAACATTTACACAGCAAACATTTACATTTATTCATTCACCTAGGCTGACATACGATTTGTCCAGCGTGATTAAGAAGTGAGGAAGGAGTCCAGGCAAATACAGTATCTGAATGAAGATCTTCAAATCCAGAAGTAGATTTGGGACAATATTCGGACTTAAACTCAGTCCTGGGATTTGAACTCAAGAACACTGAGACACCACTGCCTCACCAGCTATGGCTAACAAATATCTAATCGTGAACTAAAAATACAGATAGAAATTGTTAAATATTTGCTTGTTTCATGTTTAATTATGGTGTAAAGCAGGGATTCACATACTTTTTGTGGACAGGTACTCTTAAGTGTAAAATAAATTTCCTGGAAACCCACAGTCAAAAAATATATGACTATAACAACTCAATGATAAAGATAACTAAATAATGAGTTGTGATTTCATCACTGTAACTAATGGAAAAAAATCTGAGACTCTGGCTATTCTTCATGGACCCCTGATGGTCCCCAACAACCAACTGCAAGAACCACTTATGTATAGGGACTTATTTTGTTTTACTTGCAAGTGGAAAGTGTCTAACCCACATATCAGCTTTGTGCTTTTTATACTCGCGTTGCAATTTTTCAAGCCAAAAGAAAATCCCAACCCGAGAAAATGTCTGGGTTACACATGTATACCTGTTCCCTGAGAAGGGAATGAGATGTTGCGTGAGCTGCATGCTGTGGGAAGTGCCCTTGCGCGTGACCAGTATCTGAAGTCTGTGTGAAATCACACCTATTTATAGGCCTGCCATGGTCAGGTGACGTGGCATTTTCGCGCATTGCGTGACTATAAAATGGCACCTGTGAACCATGTCATCAGCCTCTATTATCTGAAGCGAAGACACTATTCACACAGAACAGTGCATAACCCAGACATTCCCTTTCAAAGGGAACTCAATGTTACGCGAGATTCACACTGTGGGAACAAGAATACCCACTCCGTTATATTGAGGGTACGGCCTGTTCAAAAATATCCAAGCCCGAGGGTCACTGCAACCCGGGGTGGAATGCATGTCCAAACTGTAATACTGAATGAATGTGTGTAACGTAGACCACCCCACTGCAGCACACACATCTTGTAAGGGTACCCCTTTGGATAAAGCCTTCAAGGAGGCAACCCTGCTTGTGGAATGAGCCCTTATGCCCACAGGGGTAGCAAAACTGTGAGCCTCATAAGCAACAGAGATTGCTTCCACTATCCAATTATAGATGCACTGCTTCAACTCTACTGTTGCTGACCAGCAACTGCCCCAACTTATGCCACTGGCTAGAGCGGTGGACACAAGTACAGAGAGGCCTTACTGGAAACATTAGGTGCAATTTCTCTTGTTACAGTGTAAGGAACGGAGGAGGACAGAAAGCCTGCAACACTACCGGCTAGGCAGCAGATGTAGGCACTTCAGGAATATAATACGGCCTAGGATGTAGAAAGGCCTTGGCTAATACAGGGGCAAATTCAATTCAGGAAGGGGCAGCAGAGAGAGCTTGTAGATCTCCTACTCACTGGAGAGACGTCAGGGCCAGCAGAAGAGCTACCTTTAGAGTCAGAAGCTTCTCTGAGGCTGTCTCTGAGGGCTAAAATGGGGCAAAAGAGAGACTTTCCAGGACCATAGACAGGTCCTAGGAAGGTATTTGTGGATTGCAGACAGGCCTCAGCTGCCTAACACCATGCATAAACCTCAATGTTAGAGGATGTTGCCTCACGGAGGCTCCATCAATAAGGATGTGGCTGGCCGAAATGGCAGTTACGTAAACCATGACTGTAGAAGGAGTCAACCCTGCTGAGAAATGTCCAGATAAGAACTCCAGGTCTGTAGCTATTGTGCAGTTTACCTGATGGTGCTCTAGTGTTCAACATGGTCTCTACAACCTCAGTTGAGAGAGCAGAATATATCAGACCCACAGTTTCCATAGTTCTGGCCGAGGGTGATAAATCAACCTTCTGACTTGAGACAGTAGATCCCTATGGGATCTACCCCAGGGTATCTCCTATGGTGTGTCGTCTAGCAGGGATATTATCTCCAAGAACCATATTTGAGCTGGCTAATTAGGTGCTACAAGTGGCAGACATAGACGGTCTTGGTGAACTCTTGCTAGAATTTGTGAGAGCAGAGCGATCGGTGGAAAAGTGTACAGACGTGACCTCAGCCACATGTGCATCATGGTGTCCAGCCCCAGTGGTGCGGGAGGAGTGAGGGTGAACCACGGCAGGCATTGTGTTGTCTCCTCGGAGACCAACACATCCAGTTCCACTTGGACAAAACTCCACCATATCCAGCACTTGTGGATGGAGCCTCCAATCCCTGTGCCTCAGCTCATGCCTGAACAGGATGTCTGCCCCCACACTCCAGTTGCCCAGAATGTACATTGCACTCACTGACAAAAACTTTCCACCTTTGGCATAGCCAAATACCCATGCTGTTCATTCCCCATGATGACCGAAATAATCCAATGTTGCAGGATTATAAACACAGCTACTATATGGTTTTCCCCAGAAGCGTGATTTTTCTTCATGCACTTCTGGGAAAAAGGGGAGTTTTACAGCAGTGTGAGGGAGCTTTATATTCACTGGGGAGATAGCACTCAACCAGCCTGCAACAAGCCATTTCCTCTTCCCCAGGCCAGTCTAAATTACATTTCTCTACAGCCATAGCAATTACTTCAAGCAGCTTTTTATATGCTTGAGAACTGCTCTACATTTTCAGTGTGATGGCTCCTCCTCTGGATCCTCAGAGTCAGAGAGGGTGGGTTGGCTTTCCATACCAGAAGGAGGAGTTGCGGCGCAAGCTCCAAAATCTGGTAGAGAGCCGGACCTGGAGGACAGAGCAAGTGATGAAGTATCTCACAAAAGTGAGTACACCCCTCACATTTTTGTAAATATTTGATTATATCTTTTCATGTGACAACACTGAAGAAATGACACTTTGCTACAATGTAAAGTAGTGAGTGTACAGCTTGTAAAACAGTGTAAATTTGCTGTCCCCTCAAAATAACTCAACACACAGCCATTAGTGTCTAAACCACTGGCAACAAAATTGAGTACACCCCTAAGTGAAAATGTCCAAATTGGGCCCAATTAGCCATTTTCCCTCCCCAGTGTCATGTGACTTGTTAGTGTTACTAGGTCTCAGGTGTGAATGGGGAGCAGGTGTGTTAGATTTGGTGCCATCGCTCTCACACTCCCTCATACTGGTCACTGGAACTTCAACATGGCACCTCAGGGCAAAGAACTCTCTGAGGATCTGAAAAAAGAATTGTTGCTTCATATAAAGATGACCTAAGCTATAAGAAGATTGGCAAGACCCTGACACTGAGCTGCAGCACGGTGGCCAAGACCATACAGCGGTTTAACAGGTCAGGTTCCACTCAGAACAGGCCCCGCCATGGTCGACCAAAGAAGTTGAGTGCACGTGCTCAGCATCATATTCAGAGGTTATCTTTGGGAAATAGATGTATGAGTGCTGCCAGCATTGCTGCAGAGGTTGAAGGGGTGGGGGGTGAGCCTGTCAGTGCTCAGACCATACGCTGCACACTGCATCAAATTGGTCTGCATGGCTGTCGTCCCAGAAGGAAGCCTCTTCTAAAGATGATGCACAAGAAAGCCCGCAAACAGTTTGCTGAAGACAAGCAGACTAAGGACATGGATTGCTGGAACCATGTCCTGTGGTCTGATGAGACCAAGATAAACTTATTTGGTTCAGATGGTGTCAAACGTGTGTGGCAGCAACCAGGTGAGTAGTACAAAGACAAGTGTGTCTTCCCTACAGTCAAGCATGGTGGTGGGAGTGTCATGGTGTGGGGCTGCAGGAATGCTGCCGGCACTGGGGAGCTACAATTCATTGAGGGAACCATGAATGCCAACATGTACTGTGACATACTGAAGCAGAGCATGGCCGCAGGGCAGTATTCCAGCATGATAATGACCTCAAACACACCTCCAAGATGACTAATGCTAAATAAGCTGAGGGTGAAGGTGATGGACTGGCCAAGCATGTCTCCAGACCTAAATCCTATTGAGCATCTGTGGGGCATCCTCAAACGGAAGGTGGAGGAGCACAAGGTCTTTAACATCCACCACCTCCGTGATGTCATCATGGAGGAGTGGAAGAGGACTCCAGTGGCAATCTGTGAAGCTCTGGTGAACTCCATGCCCAAGAGGGTTAAGGCAGTGCTGGAAAATAATGTTGGCCACAAAAAATATTGACACTTTGGGCACAATTTGGACATTTTCACTTAGGGGTGTACTCACTTTTGTTGCCAGCGGTTTAGACATTAATGGCTGTGTGTTGAGTTATTTTGAGGGAATAGAAAATTTACACTGTTATACAAGCTGTACACTCACTACTTTACATTGTAGCAAAGTATCATTTCTTCAGTGTTGTCACATGAAAAGATATAATCAAATATTTACAAAAATGTGAGGGGTGTACTCACTTTTGTGAGATACTGTAGAAGCTCCTCTTCCAGATCCATATGGTATCCCCAGGACATGATGCGCGAGTCTCTGAAATCCAACTCTCTTCGGCCGAGAAGACAGCGAGCCATGAATGGAGCTGCCTGATTGTAAAGTGTTCACAGTGCATGCAGTCAGCCCTCTCAAGGGCTGCTGTGGCATGCTCCACCACCAGACACTTCATACAGAAAGTGTGTCGTCCGTGTATATATATATTTTTAAATGGATTCTTGAAATTAAATATTTTTTGGTGAGTGACATGCAGTCTTTCGCTGAACATGATAAAGCTGATGACGTGGTTCATAGGTGCCATATTATAGTCACGTGACGCGCAAAATTGCCACGTCACCTGACCACGGCAGGCCTATAAATAGGCATTAAATAGGCATAAATCGGTCACACGCAGGGGTGCTTCCCACAGCATGATAATTTGAGTTCCCTTTGAAAGGGAACCAAGTTCACCCCCTGCAGTGTCTCAAGGCTGTCTGTACATACACTCAATCTGAAGTACAGAATCAGTGTCAATATGATTATCCTCTTTATTTTTCTTAAGACTGCAAATATTATTTACACATCTCTCTAGGGATATTTACACATCTTTGAACATTTGTCCAAGGTTGCATTCAAGTTAAAAGAATAAACAAAACCTCATTTCTAAAAATATATTCAGAGACTGTAAAGTGTAACTGTATTTCATATAACAGCTTTAACTTTTTTTACTACTTAATTTAAAAAAGTTGAATAATTTGTTAACACTTTATATTGTGTTGACTAAATAATATGGACATAATGCATTTGTTAATATGAACACACATGCTACTACATTAATAATAGCTATTTCATATTAATTAATAAATTACACTGAATAGGTTGAATGCCTGTTTTGTTATTTAAAAAAATAAATATAAACCTGCATGCTCACCCATCCAGGTCTGACTGACATAATAAATATGAATTCATAGTATATAAACAAATAAATGAATACCACATTAACTAATGCTTTGCTTACTTACTGCATTATGACTTGACCATTATTTGTTGAATTCTGAAATCTGATTGGTCATAAGGCATTAATTTTCTATAGCACCAGGGCTCTGTAAGCAAAAACTAGCAGGGAGAATGGAAGTGAAGAGAGCTAAGGCTTGGACTTAATGACATAAAGCATGATAAGACTTTGCAAGGATACACAGAAAAAGCCTAGTACACGTAGACAAACTTATTAAGGGCTAAACACAGTACAAGAGAACACACTCGGATAACAAAGCAATGACAGAACAGGAGTGGAGACGTGACTAGATGTAAAACAATGGTGCATGGCAAAACATTAACTAAATGCAATTGTTCTGCAAGCTGAGAGAGGGGATTCATGACAAACTAACCCTGCTTTTGTGTTGTTTGTATTAACAAACATATTACTTAATCTCTTCAAATCCCAGGCGCTTTAGATGCATCCATATATACATTCCTCATTCTTGTAACAACATGTCTTTCCTATGTGTTTCACTGAATGTACTTAGTAGTTTAATTTAGTACTTGAATATTAAAGCTTAATATGAATAACTGAATAATAATCCAAGGCTTTAAAAAGTTAATGCTAGGTAGTCAACACTTAATGTAAAATATATATTTCGCCATAGAGCTTCCCTGGCAATTGTTGCCAAATAACAATAAAAGAAAAGTTGAATTTAAAATTCTGTAATACTGCAACCTAAATTAGAAATGAAGAGAATTCATTTAGAAATAGAATATCCACAGAGAGAAAAAGCAGTGAGTTATTGAGCTTGGCAATAATAAATAAACCAGTGTGTGAAAGAGTGGCCCACCTGAGAAGCTCCCCAGCATGGCGTCAGTGTTGTCACCCCCGTCAAACACCTCCAGTGAGTCCCAGTTCTGCTCAGTCACAAAGCTGATCACCTGGATCTGCCAGAGACAATAGAGAACACATTCAGGTTCCGTTAGCATGGAGCATCAGCTAATTGGAGGGTGACTCACAGCTCTCAGCATGGAGCAGAAAAGTTTTGGGTGAAATGACAGACAGATAGCTTTAAACCGCATACTGAGTGCTCTTGGAATCTAAAAACAGTTTCGCTCTTCTTCCTGCATTGCATAACCTCGGAAGAAGCATTTCCCCTCACTGAACTGTCAATGTGCAGCCCAGTAAATATTTTGGCAGGTATCTATTTTCACCTCAACTGACTGAAAGAAATGGACAGTTTCCTATGACTATCTCTGGGATATTGTCATGTTTCATCAGTCTATAGTAAAATGCTATGTTTATTTGTGCTAGTCAGTTGAAAAGCTTTAAAATGTGAGCTTTTTTTTGAGGAGTGTTCTATAGGCAGGGTTTTTCTACAGTCTGCCTCAAGCACGGAGCATATGAAAATTCACAAATTTTATTATAGGCTTCTTCCATTTCTGTTTTTCTTCTTCACTCTTTAACCAAATACATCAGTAACACTTTGGTATAAGGGGTCACATATTAAACATTAATTATTATCTAATACTTGAACACATCCATCAGGGAACTCGGGGCACAAGGCGGGGGACACTGGACAGGTTGTCAACCCATCGCAGGGCACTGTCACACATACCCATTCCCACACTATGGACAATTTTGAAATGCCAATCAAACTACAACACATGATTTAGAATGGGGAAGAAACTGTAGGACCCGGAGGAAACCTCCGAAGCATGGGGAGAACATGCAAACTGGAGGCAGGATTTGAACCCCCAATCACGGTGGTGTGAGGCGGTGTGGGGTGCACATGCTAACCATTAAGCCACCGTGCCTCCTACTTGAATACTTATTATTAAGTATTCAATATTACTATTATTAATTAAATAACAATTAAATATAAGAATAACCATTACTACTACTACTACTATTACTACTAATAATATAAATGAATTCATTAACACAATCTCTATACACTATTATCAGAATATCATCGTCCTTGGAACAAGCTGTTGCATTTCAACAGGTCCATCTTATTATCAGCATTACACCCATATGAATGGTTGTAACAGAAAAAGAAAGATGCTTTTTGCAGACAGGTAACACTGAGATCAATCTGAGCTCAGATGGCCTTCCTTACCTTTTCTATATCATCTCTATATCATTTTCTATATCTATCCCTGTCACTCACTGACATCTTCCACTCCAACAGTCTGCCTTCATTTAACTTTCAATTGCTCTTACTGCTTAACCCCTCACTTCCTATCAGTCCTTACCAGTCTCATGATCACAGATTCTACATGCTTTTATTTTCCTGTTAGTTACATAGTTGCGAAGAAAAGTTTACACACCCTCAACAAAACAACAAAAAATATCAAAAAAGTCTAAGATAATATACTGTATTAACAATGTGTGTTTAAACACTTTTTCATGCCAATTGCTTGATTTTTTGCAAATCACTGGCAGTTTATTTCTTTTCTACTCTTTGGAGGTGTCCTTGTATGGTACTTATTTCTATGTAATAGCTTTCACTGTTGGTAATAATATTGTTAAACACTTTTAAAATATTTTAGCATCATTTTAAACTCTGTCAAAGACCTAACATTTCTGTATTTAGCTGTTTTTCTGACCCCATTTACTCTTCACAGTAATTGCTCAGACGTTTGAGCCTGTTTGAACTTTTCATACATTAAATAACGCTTAAAGCAAGTAAACGTGTTATTATGCACCTTAATGAGGGGCGTTTAATTTAACTTGAAAATGCCAATGAGGATACAAACTTTTGAGCTTGTTAATCAAAATAACTGCTGACATGAACTCAGCTGCTCTAAGGAACAGGAAACACCTGTAAATTAACATGGAGTTTTGTTGTTAAGAGCATATGTGAAGCAACATCAAGTTACCTGACTGTTTGGTTTGTGGAGAGAAATGCTAATTAGAGTCAGTACTTTTGGTTATTTTACTGTAAACACAACAAAATTCCACAAAGACATAATCTGTTTGTTTTTTTAATAATAAATTCTTTATTCTAATATTTTGAGATACTGGATTTTTTAATTCCATGAGCTGTAAGCCGTAATCATCAAGATTAAAACAACAACAACAAAAAAGATCTGAAATATTTCACTTTATGTGTAATGAATCTAGAGCATATGAAAGTTCCACTTTTTGAATTAAATTACAGAAAAAAAAAAACTTTTCCATGATATTCAAATTTTTTGAGATGCACCTGTAAATAGCTACATAACTGGCCTTAAAGGCCGCTGTTGTACAGTGACAGTTTTTAAGTGAAAAATGTACATTTTTAATAGACAGTGCAACTGTCTATTGAACTTACAGTAGCTGGGGTTTGTTCTTGTTCAAAACCTCTCTCTCTCCTATGTACAGGATTATGTAAGGAAGTTGAGCAAGTAACAGTGTTGCACAATATAGATAATCCACACAAGGGAGTAATGTTTTTGTGAAGGGGATAAATGAGTGCCCAGCTGCCAAGTAAGATCAGAAAACATTTTATAGCCAAACTGAAGGTGCCATGAAGGCAATATTGGACAGAGTTACAAAGCATGACGGCAGGAATTAAATGCTTTAGAGATATGATTTGAAATCCTAGAATGAAGGACATCTGTACCTTGAGAATTTACACTTTCATAACCTGCACTGAAGTAAAATAAAGAAATAAATATATTTACACAGTAAAAATAAAGAAAGAAAAGAACCTGAAATATGGCATTGTGCTCAGTATGAAATGGGGTGGTCCATTCTGAATTGGCACTTCAAATGAGGAAATGACTAAGGCAGCTGTGTCAAAGCATTTTAATTGGAAAGGCTGTTGAAAATAGTCATTTATGAAGGGAACATCTGATGAGCATTTTGGACACTGATGTACGCTACCAAGATATTTTACGCTGTTTATAAACTAGTAACTAACTAGCCTTACTGTTTTAGCATTACATTTTGTAATAAATTTGTAAATAACATTGTAAAGAAAAAGAATAAAACAGGTAAAGGTGTTTAAAAAAAATCAAAGCGAACTGCTAACCCCCCCAAAAACTAGCACTGACATAGGGAAGTGTTTGTGAACAAGTCTACCATTAACTGGTCTAGGTTACATAAGTGTTAGTAACTGTACATCAGTAAACTTAAAAAATGGTGCCACTTTCTACTCCTACAGTATGCAACCAAAAATTTATACATTATTCTGATTAAATAATTAATGTCTTCTAAACGGATACAAATACAGACATTAATTGAAGATGCACTATTCTGTCTTTGTAAAGTAATATTTGCAATCGTGTATCATTTGTAAATATTTGTAAATTGTAATGGAAATTACAGTTCACAGGGAATGGGCAATGGCGACTCAGTGGTTAGGACCCTGTATTACTGATTGGAAGGTTGTGAATTTGAATCCTTTTACGGCAAATCCTACATGGCTTCCTAGTGGCCATAGTGCAATACATAGATTGTAGAAGGCATTATGTGTTGCCATGTAGTGAACATAGTCTAGAGCAACCAGAAAGCATATTTTGGGTTAGTCCAAAAGTAGACCATATTTATTATTTACACTATAGGTTTCAGATTTATGGGTCTCTCCCCTTTAAAGTAGATAGGAGCCTGGTCTTGTATGACTGGAAATAACTTCTTGGGAGTGTTACCAAGATGGATGCTGAGTGGACAGGCTTGATAGGGTATGGCCAAATCAAAATGGACCACAACATCTTTCACACTCAAAGCAGGGAAATTACTAATATATGAGTTTGACAAGATCTCTTATTTACTTTTTGGATTGAAAATTTGAGATGTATTGTTCTTTGTACAGGAATGTACCTGTATCCCCGATCCCTCCGGCACAGTGATTTTCCACACACAGCTCAGGCTGTTTAAATAGGGCTCAGGGTAACCAGGAGACAGAATGGTGCCTGTGCGCTGGGTCAGATTTCCTCCGCAGGGAACTGAAATACAACAAAAAAGTCATTATAAGTAAACAAAATAACACAGGTCATTTCACAGGTACTGGCTTATCTGCTGGAGCTCGCATAGCCAAACATCTGGCAGCTGCATTGGAGCGCATAGGTAAGCATCTGTAGTATCTGTGTTATGAGTGTGTGTGTAGCTCAGTGCACAGTGTACCTGCAGCAACACCTGCATCGTAGTGTGTGTGTGTGTGTGTGTGTGTGTGTGGAGTGTGTGCATAGTGCTGGAGGCCATGGCAAGCTTGTTAGGCAGGCAGGGGAAAGTGTGTGAGACAGGATCCTTTCAGAAGGAGAACCCTCAAGCCTATTTGCCATCGCACCTCTCCCAGAGTGCCACAGAGAAAAAGTGTGCCAGCTACAGTGAACCATTTCAAATTCTCATACACACACTGAACAAAAAATGCAAGTTATTGAATACATTCATCCACTAGTTTGGTTTATATACGCGAGTTAAAACATGAAGCAATCTTGGTATTTAATCCATGGAAAATGGAGTGTGAGTTACAAACAAAAAACTTCCAACTATTCCATCTGATTCTAAAATTTGCTCAGTGGTAACCTCATTATCAAGATGAGGACATTAAATAATGTATGATGCTGCAATGGCAGTGCAACATTTGAAATTATTCAGTTACGACAACTGCTAAGATATTTTTTAAAACAGACTTATTAAGCAGGTTCATTGAATAATTAATTCATTCAAAGTGCATACAGATTGTTCTGATTGATTTTCGCCTGGAATATTTGTATGTCACTTTTGTTATTTGATCTTTTATTAACAAGTAATTCCTTATTTATTATTGCATAAAATATTGGTGATACAGTATAAACTGCATCCTTAATGGCACACTTTGCATACTTTTAGTGCGAGTATTGTGTTCAGAATACAAATTAAACAAGGTGATGCTCTGTGTATACCCAAATAATTTGCTCAAATGACTGAAAAGAAGAAAATGTGGACTGTTCGAGACATTTCAGACTCTAGGTAGTAGAAGGAGTCTTCAAAGGCCAGTGTGGATTAAATTTGTTTAAATAACTGATAGCAAGCAGAATGGAACCAGAAATTGCATTTTGTTCATGCTCCTATGCTGACAAGTGTGGTCATTCTTTTTAAGAATGTAACAAATGAAACACAAAATCCAAATACAGAATATTTAGTGTCTAAATGCATGCCCATACAAAGTAGACTTTGTAACTGGCTACATGACGCCAATGCTAGCAGCATCCATATATGTGCTGTGTATACTCAACATGATTTATAAGTAATTAGAAATGCCTCCTTGTCCTGTTTGGTTGATCCACAACATCTGTTTTTCCCCCCTCACATTTATAGAGACTTGGGTTTGACAGTGACCTTTGTTTTTCCTCTAAGCTAATATTTATTCTAAGCTTTATTGGCATCTGATAGAATATGATGTGCACTTAAACAAATCTGGCAAAAATATGTTCTGACTTAAAATCACTGACTCCACTTTGAAGTATTTAAGATCCATAGAACATCATATGAAAGTAACACAGTGACAGTAACATGAACACAACCTGCAAGTACGGTACAGTATATTAGACTTGCTGAGAATTCTATACTGATAAAATCTGCAAGATCAAGAAATGTCTAAATACAAGTGATATGAAGAATTTACGTTATACATGGCAACAGACAAGACATACTGTACACTCAGCAAGACTCCTAACTCTGAGTGCTAGTGCCTGGGGCAGTACATGTGTGCAGTCAGGATGAAACCACTGCCAGTCCCAGGGGTGTTTTCTCACCTATACAGCTGGGGATGGTGTTGTTCCACTGTGCCAGGGCATTAGGCACTGTCAGGCACTCGATGGCACTGGGGCCTTCCAGCACATAGCCTGCATTACATTCAAATCGCACCACAGCTCCTACAGCAAAGTTGTTTCCTGTGCGTCTCCCGTGCCTGGGCTCTGGAACCGAGCTGCACTGAGTCGCACTGGTTCTTGGGACGGCTAGGAGAAACAAAAGAATATTGTACAGCCTCTGATAGTGAGAAATAACTGTGGCAAAAAAAAAAATAAATAAATACCAATAAACCATGACCTATAACTTTTATACATGACCTATAACCTATAACCTATAAATTTCCCTGACTGCATTTTTTGTTGCTTTTGTTTTAATAAACCTTTTATTTGCAACAATACTGGGTATCGGATTTTTTGTGCCCTTGACCTGCACATTTCAAATTTCATATTACACCACTACTGAACTCTTTACTCTGACTGGTCAGAAAGTGTGATTAATTTTCTACAACAGCAGCTCTCGCAACAGTGCTGGCAGCATTCCAAAGCAGGTTATATTAACGCATTAAATCTAATATGTTTAATTTATATAGTAACAGCGCTTTTTTGGTGGACACTCCGCATGACTGATTTTAAAAAAACAACAACTGTAATTATTGATATGTGTTCTGTGAGGAGATGTTTATTTGCATTTTTGGAAAGAGTCACCAGTGTCATTACAGTCTAACAGTCCCAGGTATAGCTGTTATTTTGCGTTTTTTGACACAGAAAAATTTTCCTGACATGATGAGTTTTTTTTTTTTGTCTTCAAGAGACAGAAAAATTAGGATTTTGAAGGAAATACTGTTTATTTCAGTTTTTTTTTTCTTGTTTCACAGATTCCACAGCATTAAATGCAATTATAAATGGAAAAAAGTAAATGTTTTCTCCCTAATAAATAAAAACTGTGAGCAAATCATCATGTTTTAATCCTTACAAAATAATGACGCATAATGTAGATCAATTTTTGCTTCTGAATTTAAATTTGTAAAGTACACTTGAGGGTATCTATAACATATTAAGATGAATTCTTTTTCATTTGCATAATTCTGAACAAACATTTTGAAACTAAACAGTTTATTGCAATAAATTTAGATGGATCTGGATCTATCCCTCTAGATATATGACTAAAGACTATGAATTTTACTTGCTCTTTATATTTTACATATTTAATGTATTTCTATATACACTCATCAGAGACTTACACAGACTTCCCCACACATACTAAGTGATTATATACCATGCATGCAGGGCTAAAGCACTGTGAAGAAGAGAAACAGTACAATAACACCACCTCAGCCTGTAAAAGCCAGGTCATCTGTTATATAGATAGAAAAATTGTGGAGCCATGCTATGAGGGAAGCCCCAAAGTAGCCACTACATTCACTGTGTCATTTGTTAATGTGTGTGTGTGTGTGTGTGTGTGTGTGTGTGTGTGTGTGTGTGTGTGCGTGTGTGCGTGTGCGCGCGTGCGGATGAGAGCATAGTTAAATTATTTAGCTTTTTCCCCCACTTTGGGGCCTGCAGTCCTAAAAATGGAAGATGATGGGACTTTTCAGTCTCTGGGTGGTATACCTGATAAAGCAAGAACATGGACAGCAGCCAAACCTCTCATCAGTACCTTGGTAGACGAGGTGAAAGCCTCTGGATGAAGAGTGTCCTTTAGAGGTGAAGCGGATGAGGATCTGATTGGAGGTGGCCAGTGGCAGGGACTCACCTGCATAAGAAGTGATCATTTTATTGATTAGAGACTGCATCAGAGTTTGCAGTAATTGTCACTGCTGAATTTAAATGTTTGAAACACACACACACACACACACACACACACACACACACACACACACACACACACACACACACACACACACACACAATACTAAATACTGCTACACTGTAAAACCGGATAAGTTCATTTAACTCAAAAAATTTCAGGAAACTAATTACCTCAAAATTTTTAAGTTGATATATCAATTTCTTTAAGCCGGCAAAAATTTAACATAGTCTTCAAATAAACATTATTCTTTGTTTTCTAAGCTTCATTTTCGATAATCATGGTTTATAAACATGCTGCCAGAGTTTTCGTTTATGCTTTGAAGTTTTTATTTATGCTCTGCAAGGTTATGTTCACCATTCTCTCTTGTGGGCGGGGCTTAACAGTGATTTACTCTCATGGGCTCATAAACTGTTAGCAATGCTGTTTATTTGAAGAACATGTTAAATTTTTGCCACTGAGTTCACTTTTTTCAGTTTCAGAATGTTATTCTTCTTTCTCAGTGTATATATTCAGTACAATTGTGACATTTTAGTCAAAGCTCAAGTTTTTGTCCATTTTTGGCATATTTGACCAGAATTCAGTCCCAACAACATCCAACTACCACTACCACTTGTTGGCTTTTAATTTGATGAATCATATCAAGAAACAAAACTGCCAGTGTTCTGAAATCATCAAGGCTCAAGGATAAAACCTGCTACATGGCATTTATTTCCAGTTTTGCAGGAAGCTATAATTTGATGGAAAAGAAATCAAAAACAATAATAATTATTATTCGGCTAGGGTAAATAAATCATCTTTGCACTATAATATTTTCATATCTCTAAAAGACCTTCCCTTCAACTACAAGCAGTTAATTTTTCTTGCCATGAAATCAATTTTCTGTGGCTGAGGAAATCTTTTTGGACACAAATTTATGCATTATATCTTTCATCCTTAAATCCTTTCATCCTTACTCTCTCTGCTCTACCTGTGTATCTCATTATTCAGCATAAGCTTCGTGTTTCAAAGTGTATGTGGGTGTGTGTGAGCATGAGATGGGTGAATAGGGAATCAATGTCTACCCACAGTTCCCTGGGGCTCAGTGGGAATTTTGCTGAGCCCAGATTTAGTATTGGCAGGTAGATCACAGATGAGAACATGACGCACCATGTACAGTCATGATATGTGCTGGGTTACACCAGCACCACCACCTGAGCCTGGGGCATGCTGGGTAGTTATTAGAACATGGAGCTATGAGCAGCTGTCAGACTGGCAGCTAATAATCTGGACCGGAGCAAGGTGTAGGGAAGCCCTGACTGCTTATTTATTTACACCTGCAGCTTATTTCTGCCATCCTATTATTAACAGCACTGCTGCAATTCTGGACTGACACTGAAATCCTTCGTGTGAAGAACTTTAATGGCTAGGCAGTGATGCCGTCTTGGATGACGGCTCCTTCCTGTACGTACTTCATATTTGCTTAGAAAGTGTAGCATGAAATACATTGTGTAGTGTCTCATATTTCGTTATAGATATGTTAAGCTGCCTGACAAGTGACTACAGAAATAGCTGTCACTGACACCAGTATTTGATATTTTTTCCTGATATTCAACAAATATACAAGACCTGGCAGAAATATTTTATTCACTGGCTGCCCACACAACACAATACTTTGCTTACCATGCATGATAAAGTAAGCAAATTTTCCCAGTCTCCACACACTTTACACCAATTTGGATGCATGTCCGTGGCAGAGTGTGTACTCTACCCTAGATGTCCTCTGTGAATAATGCAGGCAGCATTCTTAATGTTAATCTAAGCACAATTGATTGCAGGGGATACAGCAGAAAATCTACATGCATAGGAGACATGTCACCAGGGACAAGCAAAATCTCAGGAGGAAAAGCTCGGATGAGCAAAGAGTGTGTCATGTGTTGACGCACAACATGTGTTGGTGTTGACGCTAACAAGGTACTGTCAAAGACTTTTTTTTTTTTCCAAAGTAAAAGCTTTCTGCATTTAACTCTGCCTGCTTAACTCTGCCTTTATGAGTCATTAAGTCTGTTACGTTAAATACAGAAACTCAGTGTTTCCTCCTCTCGGCTACAGTGCACTTCGATAATTAAGAATTTGCACAGTTATTGCTGCTGGTAAAAAGACCCAGAGAGTAAAGTTTAACAAGCTGTTCTCATTTTTTTTCAAATAGTTACAGAACCACTGTTGAAAACAGCAGCAGGGTTTTATAGAACTATGAAATATATACAAGCTTGTGAAATGTCTCTTACTTTGGAAACTATGAATTTACTCTCTGACTTATACTCTCTAAAAATATAACCATATGTGAGACTGAAAAAAAAAGAGAGAGAGATGCAGCGTATACGCCAGGGGTCTGCCGGACACAGACTCAGACACTGAACTGCACTGAGATACTTGAAAAAATAATGAACATGTTGTCGTTCAACAACTCAAAACATGAAGAAGCACAGCACAGCTACTGTAGCAGATCCTCCGTTGCAGGCAAGCACATGAATTTATTTGAATTATTCAGCTGAAGTGGAAAAAAAAGCAAGAAAAATAGAATGTTTAATGATATGGAAAGAGAAGTACACGTTTATTCTCCCCGCATCAGATTAAAAATAAATATGAGTTATCTGTATCTGTTCAGAGAACTGGCACTAGTCAAAGCAGTAACCTGAAGCAGCAATGCGAAACAAAACTTAGTTATGAAGTGTGTCATAAATAATGGTTAAACATCATTCATGTTAGTTACTTATCTGGACCTTTGTAACCTTGGTTTTGGTTTAGGGTTAGGGTTAATTGTAATTTTTATGTAACTGAATCAAATTTTGCCTGAATACCCCTGGTACTGGTAATAGATTGTACCATGTCAAGTGGGAGGCATAGTGCTCTGACCTGAGTGAGACCCTGAGAGTGAGCTCAAGACGCGGGCATGTTGCGTTGGACCGTCGTAAACTTCGACCACATCATTCAGTGCCGTCTGGAAGAAGGCAAACTGGCTGAAGACCACTATCAGGAGCAGACATGGAGGGAGAAAGAAAGATAAAAAGCCAGAGGAGGTGAAAAAAAGAAATTACATTTTTGACAGAAGCACTCGTAAAAACATCCATCCATCCATCCATCCATTTTCTGTACTGCTTATCCTACACAGGGTCACAGGGAGCCTGGAGCCTATCCAAGGGTACTCGGGGCACAAGGGAGGGGACGCCCTGGCCGGGGTGCCAATCCATCGCAGGACACAATCACACACATACATTCATACACTACAGGCAATTTGGAATGCCAATCAGCCTACAACACAAGTATTTGTACTAGAGGAAGAAATTGGAGTACCCGAAGGAAACCCCCGAAGGAAGGTGCAACTCCGTGCGTACAGGGTGGCGACTGGATACAAACCCCCAAACCTGGACGCATACATGCTAACCACTAAGCCACTGTCCCCCACACTCATAAACAGATGTCCGGAATCATGACTTTAAACCCTCACAAATCATTAAAAACATATAAAGCGACCTGGTTCATGACAACACACTCCTTTCACACTTTCTATCATTCAAAGCTATTAGAAAATGCCCATGAATGTGCCCTAACTATATCTTTTCCACAACCTTTGCCTCAGATGGGCAAAAATATGTTTCTGTTTGAATCCAACGATGCTGTGATGCCACAGGGCTCTCCGAATCGTCCAAATGACCTCTAGCTTTTATGACACAGACAACAGCGTCCTGTGGTCAAGTAGCACCTGGTGGTGTGAAATGAGCTATGGCTGCATTCATAAACCCTCCAGCATGAGTTCTCATTTACTCTCTTCATCAGACAGAGGGAGGGAGAAACAGCGAGCAATGCTGTATGATACAATATGTCTATGATGGTTTGCAGCCACGCAGGTCATTTTCATTGTAAAAGCAAATGCACAGCTCATAGAAACTTCAGGCCTGAATTATATGAACCTGGATAAAGTCTCAGAACTGGTTTTATTCTTTTTTTTTATTTTATTTTTTTTTAGCATTTTATATGATGCCTATTTTAGCACATATGATATACATTTTATAACATACATGAATGCACATTTCATTTTATACAATGTAATGAACTTTGGAACCTTGGCTGAACTGTACATGTCAACTTTCTATTTTCAGTGCGCTGTGCTATTTTGGTTGTTAGAAGCTTTTACTGGCTGTTAAATGTTGATTCTAATTGACTGCAACCCTCAGGTGGTTATTTGTAGCAAAAAAGTACAAATGATATTCAAATGTCCAAATTATTGTAATGAAGTGAACACAAGTCCAGACTACTTGTTTTTAAAACAGGAAGTCATATATGCTAATAAGTACCATTGTGTAATGAATGAACACACTCCTTTCACACTTTCTATCATTCAAAGCTGTTAGAAATTAATTGGTGTATTAATGTAGGTAACGCTTATCCATCTGACATTGAATGTTTATGCATACCATAATCGTTGGGCACAGCCACTGAGTAGAGACACGTTCTCCCACCGCTGTAGTTTCCAGGATAGCCAGGGGAGAGCACGACTCCCTCCAGCCCAGAGTACTGGCCACCACACAGAGCTGTGAGACAGGTCGAGAGAGACAAAGAGAGAGAGGGACAAAGAAAGAGAGCATATTAAACACTAATTTTCTGTCTTCCCCATCTCCTCTCCACCACTCCCTCATTCCGCTGATCTTAAATTACTTTCCTTGTCTGATTGCAGAGCTGCTCTTGTGGATGTCCCCAGTGTTTGCCAAAGTGAAATTGCAATGTTTTCTAAAAGTCTCTATGGATTAGACGTGTCTTTCCCTCTCTCCAGGGAAACAGCACACAATACAGTACAATCTACAAGCAAGCTGGCATACATACCGTTTTATTTCATTGATTTTTTTTTTTGTGCTGTCATTTTTGAATCCTTACTCATTTCATATATTATGTATTTCAAGTATTTCATGATAGAGAGGAACATTCATTTACATTTGAATTCCTTCACAATTACACATTTGGAGGTACATACTTAATACACATTCACTTCAGATGAAGCATTTTTTTTACCTATGCAAACAGGTTTTGGTTTGTTCCAGGTGGGTTTGCTGTCTGCCCCCATCACACAGGTGAGGATGGCTTCTCCCTCCAGCGTATAGCCGCTATCACAGTAGTAAGTGACCGTGGAACCAAGCTTCAACTCTGTACCAATTCGAGTGCCATTCCGGACAAGACCTGGTTCGAAGCACGACTCTCTGGGGTTCTCTGTTTGAGAAATAAAATGGGAAAGACATTGAGAAAGTGTAAAAAGAAAGAGAAGCATTAGCATGAGACAGAAAGGGCAAATGTGGATGATTTATGGGTGTTTGTTAAAAATTTAAATGATCTTGTAATAGTAGTGAAAAACAGTAGTCCAATAACAGTTAAAGTTCAGTGTCAGGACAATTTTGTTGATTATCCAGAGAAACGAGTCCTAATTCAAACAAGATGCACTCTGTATAAATATGCGCACATAAATATGTGTACAAGAAAAACCAAGTTCACACAGACACACACACACACACACACACACACACACACACAAACCTAGAGATGTTCTTTATGCTCTGATTCCCCCACCCCTTCGCCCTATCCTGATGAGGTGCACGTTTGTTCTTGAAGCAGACACAGGAGAGATTGAAAGTGACACTAGGCTGGACGAAGGCCTGCTGACTACACAAAACAGTCACTCACAATCGGACTTCTGCACACCCGAGTGTAAGATAAGATTTGAAACCAAATTAGAAATCAATTGCCATTTCTATCCCATATGAAGAGAAAGTGCAACTGATTTTTATGTGCTTTCTGTAAGACTTCTATAGAAGAAGTGTCCATGCTTAACTGGAGCTCAAGTTAACTCACACACACTAGCTATGTGAGAGAAACAGGCTTGTGCTCATCATGGCTGAGAGGAGAACTGACGCAGGTCTGCAATCTGCTCCACACGGCCAAGCACGCACAACCTGCAGCCTGACAGCTGACATTAGCAAGCACCTGGCCTCGTTGCACTCCCACACCACAAGCCTGGCACTCGCCTGTAATTAAGACTGGACTGCAGCCTTGGCCCTGAAGAGTAACCCAGGTGTGTGTGTGTGTGTGTGCGTGTAGGTGTATGTGTGTGGGTCTCAGTGTGTATCTGTTTGTGGCAGTATGCCTGCTTGTGCTTGTGCATTCTAAGTGTTTGATCTGGCAGCAAGCACTGGGATGTAATAGAGTAGTCGTGACCGTGTGTGTGTGTGTTTATTTGACTATCAGTCAACCCTGCCGAGCCCCCATATTGCACCTCAGAGGCCAATCAAACCCAGCTGGGGGCTTGGGAAAATCTGATTGGTCTGTTAAGAGGTTGATGGTGCCTGAAACCTGATCCAAGAAAACTGGCTTGAATAGTGGTGACCAACGTGAACCAGGGCCAAAATAGACACACATGACTGTTCAAAAATACTGCCTATAAACAGACAAGTTAAAGTGTGCGTGTTTTCCACATTACTGCTTCATTATAATTCATTAGTAAGGCGATCAGGGTCTAGAGTTGTAGCTTTTGAAGTGGCACAGTTGAGTCCATTTGGTCCACCAGCTTGAGAGGACACTGTTTGCCATTCCACTGCTCATTTACTGTTTAATAATTTTACAGAATAGTAGGATAGTTCAAACAAGATTGCATCATCTTTTAGTAAAATAAATAAGGGGGGGATCACACATTCAGAGCTTCATACAATATGATGGAAATATTGAATATTTTTCTGAAATCATTATGAAAACTATTTAACAATTCAGTGTAATATGCAAGGAACAAAACGCTTCATGCTGGTATAGGAAAGCAATCAATGATGGGATGGTGCAAGACTTTACCACTGGGAAGTCATTCATAGCATGACATTTCTCCAATGATAATGACACATCGTACTTCCATCCACCCTCTATACTGCTTATCCTTCACAGGGTCATGGGGGAGCAGGGGAGTCTATCCCAATGAATTCAGGGCTCAAGGTGGTGTACACCCTGGATGCGTTGCCTACCAATCGTTGGACAGAATCGCACGTGAGGCATTACAGTAGCTAGAGCCACAGCTTTTATTCAAAGCATCTCATTCTGAAAAACTTACTGAAAGCAAACACTGACAATGTGACTTATTATACTTCTAGTCACTGGAGTTAATTCATGTAAGACATATCTGAGGACAGATCCATTCTCCAGTTCTACTGTACCTCAGTGAACAAACAAGCTGAATCATGGTCACTGGGGGCACACAGGGCCAACTAAAAGACATTTGTTCTCATTTATTCTGAGGCATTATTCACCAAATTTCAGCTTTAGCACAAGCTCGACTGCTTTTCTGAACAATTCTAGCACCTCTTTTATATTCAGTTACGCCTGATACCTATCGGTTGATAATTACATGGAGTGCAGAGTGGAGTAGAGGGGAATCAAAAGCACATTTGAATAGCCTGTTTGTTAAGAAAACCAATTTACAACACACTAATACTGTTTCCTTACTCATGCAAAACAAGCAGATGAATAAATTTGATGCCTAGTTAATAGGCAAAGGATTTAATAGCTATTTGACCATTTATCATTTGTATCATTTTATCAGCCATGTCATATACAGTCAAATTCAATAAAATGCTTTATACCACAGAGTCTCTTCACATGGCTCCTCTAAATAATTGATTGCTCCCACCAGGAGGGGGTGCCGTACCTGTGTACTGCAGGACAAAGCCATTGCTGCTAAGTGAGGCATCACTTCGGAAGGCCAGGAAAAGCCTATTCGAGCTACTCTCTATGTGGTCTGGGACATCAGTGCCATAGAAGCTTCCCAACAGTGGGCTTAGAGAGTCAGGTCCATCGTAGATGTGCAGGAAGTCATAGCTGGGCTCTAGGCTAAAGCTAGGGAAAGATAGAAAAACAAATTATTCTTAGCCTTAATGTGCAATTTACAAGTGCAATTTGTCAAGTATTTTGGTGTCCATGCTCACTGTGAATGATTATTTAGAGCTGAGTTAAGCACATACATGCATATTTTAATATTGAAAATGAGTACATCTATATTCAGACCTTCGATCTAACTCCAGGCTTAAGCGCTATTCATGCCCGCAATTAACCGTTACTGAATGAAAAATGCAAAACAATAGGATGTGCTGGATCAAGTGCTATTTTATAAGCTACAGAATAACAAGGATGTAAGCCATATTGTTAGATTAAACCAAATTTGCATGTGATAATTACAGATTAGACTATTTGTACAGCAATATTTACCAATATACTAGACTCCTATTATATGTTTATTTAAATATTGACATCTTCTCATTAAATTAAATCATGTCTTGCTTTTATATTCTTTAGTACGCTTTAAAAAAAAAAAAATCTCTGGCTTAAAAGCAAGTGCTTATGTTTAAAGGTGGTGGTCTAGACATTATTGAAAAATCTCAGATGCTTCTACACAAGAAAAATATGGCAACCTCAGAAGATTTGTATTTGCATAACCAGGAAATCAACTTAACAATGTGCATAACCCGACTCTGAATATTCATAACTGTCCCCATATAAATACTTACATAAAATTTGGACTTAAGAAGCCAACTATATATATATATATATATATATATATATATATATAT